>NW_027223759.1:36745678-37141140 GCF_028538775.1 Myotis yumanensis
AGCTTGTTTTGTTTTGTTTTTGTTTTGTAAACTGAAATTCTAATGTCAATAGCAAACAGATTCATTTTGTGAACCACTGATTTAAAAGAGACATTATGTAATTTGTGGCTTTTATGAAAACATTTACTCATTATAGTAATGTTTGGGAGAGTTCAGTAATAGAAAACTATCATAAGTCTATCCCACTAAAAATAAATAATTTAAAAGATAATAATCATAAATTCTAGAGAATACACATAATAGACGAGACTCGAATATGATTTGGATGTATAAAAGAAACATTATTTTAATATACTATTTTCAAGACCTCCCTTCCATGTTTTAGTTTTAGTGGAATTGAAATTGAATTACCTAGAATTATATAATTAATTATATTCGGCTTCCATTAAAATAACTAATTTTCTCAAGTCTCTCATCATGACACTTGTTATGCATCCATCTCTAGAGGAAATGGGAAAATGTGGGAGATCATTATGGGTGTAATAGCTGAATATTTAGGCAATTAGGTGAAACTTTTTTAACTTTTAACTTTCTTAAACTTTTTTAAAACCTGGAATCTCAGGTATGCTATAATCCTGGAGTCAGGTGAGTCGCATGTGACCCATTCAGCCACATGAAGGTCAATCTGCAGAACTTCACTATTCTGTTAATATATGTTTTTCCTATCCTCACTGCCACCCAGATATCTTTAACAACATGAAATAAAATTTGAATTATGTACTATCTCTTCAATGACTGAATGAACTAGGGAAGGACTAAAGAAGAATCAGAAAAAGCATAAGAGTTTTCAGAAAGCATTAACTGAATCCATAGACCCTATTGTATATGCTTCCTCTTAGTAATGCCCTCCCACATCAACCCTGGGTTTGGCCATGTGACTTTTTGATTTTTCAATGGGACAGTAGCAACTTGACTCATTCAGACTCGATCAGAACCTTAAAAAGGTATGAGTTCTGCTTCCTGTTTGAGATTCCTGTTATTGGCCTGAGAACATGTCCAAGCTAGCCTGCTGGAAGGCTATGAGAGATACATAGTCATGTAACCAAGGTCTTCCTAGACCAGCCAACCCATAATCTAGCCACAGTTGCACAGATCACAGAACCACTCAGCTGATCTGTAGACTCATGTTGTTTGAAGCCATTATGTTTTAGGGAGATTTATAAACAGCTATAGCTGATATAGTTGTCTTCAGTATTTGAAAGGCAGTCCTGTGAAAGACACTTTGTATCCTTCTCATTCCAGTTCTATGAGAGAAAAAAAGTTGTATTGATTGGAAGACAGAGTTCCATTTAAGAAAGTACTTTCCAACAAGTCATAGCTGTTCAAAGTTGGAACAGGCTATAGACATGCATTCCCTGATTCTGGAATTATGCAATTTGGAGGTAACATTAATGCATTTTATTCATTCAACAATTATATCTTTACTAGAGGCCCGGTGCACAAAAATTTGTGCACTCGGGGGGGAAGGGGGGGGTCCCTCAGCCCGGCCTGTGCCCTCTCGAAGTCTGGGACCCCCCTCGGGAGATAACGACCTGCTGGCTTAGGCCTGCTCCCGGGTGGCAGAGGGCAGGCCCAATCCCTAGGTGCAGCCCCTGGTCGGGCTCAGAGCAGGCTGATTGGGGAGTTGGGGCGCCGCCCCCTGTCATGCACAGAGCAGGGCGGATTGGGAGGTTGCGATGCCACCCTCAGTCACGCTCAGGGTAGGGCTGATTGGGCGGTTGGGGGCACCGCCCCCTGTCACACTTAAGGCAGGGTCGATGGGGAGGTTGTGGTGCCACCCCCTGTCACGCACAGAGCAGGGCCAATCAGGAGGTTGGGGCGCTGCCCCCTGTCACTCACAGAGCAGGGCCAATCAGGGGGTTGGGGCACTGCCCCCCCCCTTGCCCCCCCCCCGTCACGCACAGAGCAGGGCCCCATCAGGGGGTTGGGGAACTCCCCCCTGTCACGCACAGAGTAGGGCCAATAGGGGAGTTGGGGCACCGCCCCCTGTCACGCACAGAGCAGGGCCCATCAGGGGGGTTGGGGAGCTCCTCCCTGTCACGCACAGAGTAGGGCCAATAGGGGAGTTGGGGCACCGCCCCCTGTCACGCACAGAGCAGGGCGGATCAGGGGGTTGGGGCACCGCCTTCTATCACACACAGAGCAGGGCGGATCAGGGGGTTTGGGCGCCACCACTGTCACACTCAGGGCAGGGCCGATGGGGAGGTTATGGCTCTACCCTGTCACACACAGAGCAGGGCCCGTGGAGCGGGGGGGGGGGGGGGGGGGGGGGGGGGGGGGGGGGAGGAGGGGGGGGGGGGTGTTGGGGCGCCCGCACCCTGTCACACACAGAGCAGGGGCCGATCAGGAGGTTGGGGCTCCACCCCCCTGTCACACACAGAGCCGCAGGGCGATCAGGGGGTTTGGGCGCTGCCCCCTGTCCACGCTGATCCGGTGCCAGGAGACCTCTCGGCTCCGCTGATCCCGGTGCTGGGAGGCATATTACCGTTTTACTATATAGGATAGAGGCCTGGGGGGCCGGCTGGTTTTGCCCTGAAGGGTGTCCTGGATCAGGGTGGGGGTCCCCACTGGGGTGCCTGGCCAGCCTGGATGAGGGGGCTGAGGGCTGTTTGCAGCTGGTCACACACCCTTCAGGGTGGGGGTCCCCACTGGGGTGCCTGGCCAGTCTGGATGAGGGGATGATGGCTGTTTGCAGCTGGTCACACACCCTTCAGGGTGGGGGTCCCCACTGGGGTGCCTGGCCAGCCTGGGTGAGGGGCTGAGGGCTGCTTTCAGGCTGGCGGGAAGCTCCCAACCACTCCTTTTTTTTCTTTTTTTTTTTTCTTCTGGGCCAGCTTTAGCTCTGGCTCTAGCTCTGAGGCTTCCGCTGCTGGTTTGTTTGCCGTTCTATAATCGAAACAATGTATAACTTCAGCTCTGAGATCCCAGCCGGCTATATTTGTTAGAATGTTTCAAACTGCCAGCTCAGAGGCAAGTGAGGCGGGGAACGTTGGAATCTGCAGTCACGGGAGCAAGGAAGCCTCCCCTGCTCGCTTCAGTGCATGGTTGCCGGCCGCCATCTTGGGCTGACAGTTAATTTGCATAAGGATACGCTGATTAGCCAATCAGAAGGGTAGCGGTCGTACGCCAATTACCATGTTTCTCTTTTATTAGTGTAGATTCATCTATTCCTTTACCACTACAAAATTATATTCAGTACAAGTGTGTTGTAAAATATACTGTGTGGTTCTTTTATTCTTTAGTATTAGAAATAAGAACCAAGTACCCATCCCTCTAGTAATCCTTTTGGATGATGCTGCCAGGAATTTCAGTCAAGATTTACTGGCCATGATTCATGCTGAAAATGGAGAGTGGCCACTACACGCACCAACTAAGCTGAATTTTGTTTAGTCTTTCAGTGGTTTTAAATATGTGAAACTAGACTTGACTTGGGGTGGTGATCATATAATACAGTATACAAATGTGATGGTATTTGGAGATAGAGCCGTTGGGAGATGATTAGGTTATGAGGGTGGAGCCCTTATAAGTGGGATTAGTGCCCTTATAAAAGAGACCCCAGAGAGCTCCTCTGGCCTTTCTACTATATGAGGACACAACAAAAAGAGCCATCTATGAACCAGAAAGCCAGGTCTCACCAGACACCTAATCTGCTGGCTTCTTGATCTCAGACTTCTAGCCTCCAGAACTTTGAGAAATAAATTTCTGTTATTTATAAGCTTCCCAGTCTATGGTATTTTGTTATAGTAGCCCAAATGGACTGAGACTTAAGAGGTACTCAGAGTAGTCAAAATCATAGAAGACAGAAAATAGAGCAGTGTAGTAAAAACTTATGTGGGGAAGATAAACACTGAATTCTGGAGAATGGTTGGAGAAGGATAAATAGGAATGAGAACAGGATGATATATGTGGGCGTTTCCAGGAATGGATTATTTTTTTAAATATGACAAAATGTTATGATTGACAAACCTGAGGGAAGTATGAAAAGATGATGAAGATAGGAAATAGATAGATGGATGATAGATAGATAGATAGATAGATAGATAGATAGATAGTTTTTAAAAATGGAGAAATAGTTACCAGGGGCTAGAGGTGGAACAAATATGGAGTTAGCCTTTAGTGGATATAAAGTTTCAGTTTTACAAGATGAAAAGAGTTCTGGAGATGGATGGTGGAGATGGTTGCATAACAATGTGAATTTTCTTAATGTCACTGAACCTGTATATTTTAAAATGGTTAAAATAGAAAAGTTTTGTTATATGTTGAAAGAAAAGTGAAGCTAAATGCTTTGAGTTTCCCATCTACCACAGTTCCCAGGACCTTCCTATTTCACACATTTACAATATTCACCTGGTCCCTTTAGGCATTTAAGTTTGAAGACTGGGTAAATGCCACCACTCCCTGACACACATTCTACCAAAAGTTATGGAAAACACAATGATGAATTCAATATGTATTTAGCCTCAGAAATCTTACAGTTTTGTAGGAGAATTGATCCTGTTCTCAAGTAGTTAGAATGAAGTGTCAAAAAAAAAAAAGCAGATAAAATGATAGGGGATCTCAGAATGAGAAATAATTGGAGGTAACTGGACTAAGCAACAAATGCTTAATTAATGCCACAGAAATTAGCAAGAGTCCTCTTTTTTCTTGTGTGTGTGTGTGTGTGTGTGTGTTTGTTTGTTGTTGCTGCTTCACAAAGACATCACCACTGGAATAGTTGGAACCTTCATTAGAGAAGGTATCTAACAACCAGATGGTCCCAGATTGTCACGGTGCCCCTACTATGATCCAAATTTTAATTTAATAATATAATTTACAAGTGACTTGACTTAATGGGATTTTCCTTTCCTTCCTCAATTAGGATTCAAAAATTGCCGACATAGAAACAGTCCTATTGTTTTGTATTACCAGTGGTCTATAATTTGCTCTAAGCTCTTTGATCCTTAAAAAAAATGTCAAATTAAGTATTAATGTTTTTAATGCTGAATTGATTATCTTTATTTTAAATTCCATGAAGTTTGATGCCTATAAATTAATTGGTTAATAAATATATAATTAACATTTAAATGCCTGTTTTTACTTAATAAACTTCTAGAATTAACATCCCAAGATCCTAAAGGCTGTAGCCACCAAAACACTAAAAATGGATACCAATTGGACTCAGAATTAATGCTTCTTCATAACAAAAAAACGTGGCTTCAATTGAGCAGGCTCAGGATGTTAAAAAGATAACAAATCTGGAAGCCTGAGCATCTGTTCTTTCAAATGCACTGTGACTTGCCCTATAGACGCTCAGCAGCCCCGATTCAGGAAATGTTGGATTTTCCTCAATTAGAGCTCATGTCCAAGTGGCCTTAATCAAACACATAAATAAACTGAAGCTTTCCCATGAGAACTAACAAAATTATGTCATGTCTAGTGACAGAATTGAAGAGACTGGATTTATAAATACTGCAGACTTCTTTAACCTTATTCCATCTCTACAAACCTGTGAGTCATCTTTAATCTTGTTTTTATTATTTTACATTGCTTTCTACCTAAACACTATATGTAACAGGCTATTATTTCAAATATAAAATTTTCCAGATGGTATAGACCACTAAATTATTCCCAGTAGAACATCTTCCTTGCATAGTCTTGATTTTCCTAATTTCAAACATTACAAATCTTTGAAATGCCATTTCTAAATCATACTAATGTCCAAGATAACTGACCTTTCCTAGCTTACAAAATGAGATGTGCATAGCTACTGCTTTAAAGACACTTTCCTGTATTTTAATCTATTCCCTATTCCTGGATCCATAACCAAAAAAAATTATTAATTGTGGATTTACTACTTCCTCATGGAGTTCCTCAAGATTATACGTATGGAACTTGACTAAACATTACACTAAGTTTTTGATGAATGGCAGCCCTTAGTATTAATATTAATACCAACTACTGCTGCTGGTGATGGTGATAATTTATTGGACATAATTTAAATTTGTGATGACTCTGGGTGAATTAATACTAGCAGAAGTAAATTTTTTACTGCCTGACTTTAAAAATATATCAAATTATACCTTATCTGTTTGTAATGGGCACTTAAAAATTAGAGCTACTCTTATCACAACTGGAAAAAAAAGTTATAGCCATTTCCGGTCATTTCTTTCATGTTAAACATTACCATATGCCTTACATTCATATGTGTTTGTTGTTTTGCTTTGACCTTTGTAATCTATTTTAAAGATCAATCTGTGTCTGTTTCTTGCTTTATGTCATGCAATGAATGACTCTTGACCAGCAGCAATAACATCTTGACCTAGATAACAAGAAGGTTAATTTTAATAAACATGCCTGTTATAAAATATATTTTTCTTCTAATTAGCATTGTATCTGATAGTGTCATTAACTTTAAATTCATTTCACTATGTCTATGTTCTAGAAGTATTTTTCATTTTTATAGCAAGAGGGGACAACTTAAATATAATTATTTTTCTATCAATTAATTGTCCCTTACATAAAAAGCATCATTTATATTTTCTTTAAAAAAAATACTACATATCTGGTATGTGGCTATGTAACCATTGCAGATAAATTAATTTTCTTTTTTTGCTCTCTTTTATTAATAAACAAATTCATAATCACTTTTGCCTTAGAGCCAAAAACTGTTATTATTTTTTATAAGTATAGTTGGTATTATATTTCAGATTTTATTTACATAGCACTTTTTCCTATGAGCAATTCATTGCATAAAAAAGAAAAGATGCTTAATACATTATACTACTTCATCACCTCAAATGTAATTTTTTTCTATGTAATTACTTTTCACTCTGATGACTATATTCTAAATATATTTCTGTCTAAAGTACATATTTTTTGGTGAGAGGAAAGTGTTAAAAAGGGGCTTAAGACAAAGAATGTCATAAATCTTTAAATATTTATGAGACAAAAAATACCAATGTCCAATAACATATAATTTCTTTAAATTTTGAAGTGACTTTACGTTTTATATTTTGTTTATGCTTTTTTTATTGTTCTCAAAACACTAAAGGAAAAAGGTCTGAACATCTGAATAATTGAATACTATCAAAATACCTTGCCTAGAAAACTACTCTAAGTTAGCAAGGTCAGCCAGGTGTTCCACCTTATCCATTGATATGTGAACACCTGAAATGTGCTATAGACCCCGCATATTAGCAACTTCCAGTTTAGCTTTGACACTGATGTTAATACATTGAACTTAAATGTGGAAATAAATAAAAATGATTACACTCCAAAAGGTGTAAGATTTTAAATATATAATTGGTATTTTATAATATTCCTCTATAAAGCATAGATCACAACCTCAAAATGAGAATGCAGACACGGCAATGAGGTTACGAACCATCCCTATGAGGTCCACAAACCAAGTCAGGATATGCCTTTCTTTTCCTAGGCTCTTTTATTTCAACCCACTGCCTTCTGCATCTCTACGTGAAGAGACGATGCCTGCCAAAAACACACTCAGAATTCCTCTGCTAACAGATACTTGTAAAATAAAACTTCTTTAAAGGCATAAAGAGACAAAACAGCACGTTCTGACTGCTGTGAAGACAACATGATTTTCATCCTTCTTGGGCCCTGGCAGCCGTTTCACTTGCACTGTCTCGGGTCCTGGATGCACAGACCAGATCTCAATGCCAGGGCTGGGGAAGAGCTCTTCGCATGATTTCATTTATGGCTTTTTAGTGCAGCTTCTAGTGGAAAGTCACCACAAAAATAACATACCCACTTTTGAACCCTGAAGAGGTTCAAAAGGCTGTTGTTCCAAAGAACACTAAATACGGCTTAACATGTAAGAAAAGTTCCAATTTATTTTTTAAATTCACTTTTCCCCTACCTACCTCTAGAAAGAATTTTATGCAACAAACAGAAAATGATGCCCATATAACAGAATTTGATAAAATATCAACTCAAATAGGAGGAGATAATTATAACAAAAACCCAGACTTAAACTCTTCATGGCAGTGGAATTCAGATAGGAGATTTTTTCACTGATGCAATTTTATTAGGAGAAGGAGATATTTCTTATTTCAAGTGGAAGGTTGATCTATCCCATGGGAATGTTAAAAGTTCACTAAGCACTATGAATATGCAAGAATATGAAAGTGCCTTCAGCAATTGTTTTATGGAAGTTATATAAAGGTACTTCACTTGAAGAGTGTTGTAAATTGTTGAATCTATTTATATAAAGAGATAAATCATGATTACCAGAAATAATACTCTGTAGTAATACAGAAAAAGGTGTTTTTAAAGTCTAAAGGAATGTGTCTCTATTAGAGGCCTCCAATATCAAGTGTGATTAACATCTTGGATTTTAAGGATCTATATAATTTTATTTTCTAAGTGAAAAGCAAACTCAGTGTTGTTGAAAACACATTAATATACATTTTGTGATAGTGGTTCCTTCCTGGAAAATCACAAAACCTAAAGTGTTTCCCTTGAATGCAGGAGATCATCTTTTTTGCTATGCCAGTCTGAGCTGCAAGAACATCTGCAGACAGAACCACAAAGCATGGTCAATGGACTATTCTATATGCTCAGGGCTGAGTGGTCTTATTGATCCCAAAGTTCCATATGATAATGCCTGGGAAAGATCACATAAGCTCCTGCCTTGGCCGTAAAGGAAACTTGACTTTGTTCCTGGCTTCACAGACCTGGTGTAAAATAGGTATTAAAATCTCCACAAAGCACTTTTAAAATGTAGGTTTGATAGCCTAACTGGTGAGATGATTTTGGAATGACCATTGTAGGAAGGACAGACATTCTTAGAGGCAGAATCAAAATTACATGTAAAATCCCTCCTAGTCTTCCCAGTATCATATCCAGTCATGGAATTTCAATATTCACCATGTATTCTAAAACCTCTCAACTAACTTTTAACATTTAAAGGATGACTTTTACTGTATGACATTTTAGGGAAATTATGCTAACGGAAAGTTGATATTAATTCAGTCTCAAAATTAAAACTTTTAAAAAGCTTGCTTTTCTCTCTCTCAATTCACTTAGTCATCACTGAAATATGACTCTTCCATTACTATTCCCCAAGTATTGTTACCTCCTTTCCGGCACCCATCATCTGCCTATGCCGTAGGGATCTAGGTATAGCCTAGATTAAATGTCATGGGAGGGCAACTACAGTTTGTTTTTCTTCCTCATATCTAACCTCCCCAGTATCATAGCCCAGATTCTCGACACTTGTCGTCAGTCAGAGAAGGCCAGGTGGATTGAATTAAAGCCATGGGTTCAGCTACAGGTGAAAGTAGCCTGTATTTCGAAATCTGAATGGTGTCAATATGTCAGATATTTTCCAAAAATGTTTCTTGACTGATCTCTCTTAATGACTGATATTTTAAATGACTTATTTATAAGTAGCCAAGATACTATTTTCACAAAATTTCTGTTAAACTGGGAGCTAGCACATACAAAACAGTTAGAGATTTGCTTACCAAGTGGATGGAGGACTAACGTGCAAAGCCCTTGGGAAGTGGGATATGAACAATTACATACTGAGAAGGAAAGGTCTGGTCCCTGGGTTTCTGACCAGAAGGCAGGCCTGAGAAAGCTGTCTCAGTGTAAAAGGCTGGACAGTCTGGGGAGCCCAAGGGGACAAGAGTCCTGGGAGAGGAGGCTGGCAAAGTGAGGCATGGAATAAGGGCCAAAGATGCCAAAGGCAAGCTTGAGCCACTTCCCAACTTACCCAAAAGTACAACTAGCTATCAGAAAGCCCATGCGGCTTATTACTGAAGAACAGCCCAAAGCTGTCTCTGAAGAATTGTGCCTGGTCATTTGAATCATTTAATATACTCCCCACCTCCTTTGTCTTCATCACAATCAGACCCTATCAAAGCAAAGCCAGCTGTCAACATGGAGGTAGACAATCAACCCCACACCTGGCCTTAATCTGTTTTCAGTCGAGGACTGTTTCTAACTTGCTTGAAACAATTGCTTGGGTGAAAATATGTCCTCTTTAGTAGTTACTTTCTCTTCTAACTCACCAGGATCAAGAAGCAATCATTTAATTTGCCAAATTTTATCCTAATTATACAGGCAAAAATCTCAGCTTCCAAAAAGATTTGGAAGAACAAATGTTCTTTATATAAAAAAGAACAGCAACACAGTTAAGTTGCGATTTCCCAGTGTATGGCACCTAAGCCTATAATTCATCAGGAGCTAATAAGGATGAAGGACCACCTGCCTCTTTGCAACAGCTCCCCAGTGGGGTAACATATGAAGATGCTGGCTAAGAGGGTCTGATTTTATCCGACACCATGTTGCCTTCCTGGAGTTCTGCAGGTGCTCACTACGAGTGGGACCTTGGTGGGGTTGAATTTGGAATTATCTGTGCACCTGTCATGTCTTTTTGAATTCATATAAGCCCTTGGAAGAAAGTAGAAGTTAATAACATAGAACTGGGACAACTTTTCAGGAAATATGGCAGATGGACACACATTCTGCGGGTCATTTTGAATTTTTGGTTATTACTGTCATTGCTGTATAAAATTTACAAATGCATATTTAAGTAGACACAGACTATGATATTAAACCCACATGTATAGATTTCAATATAATTTATCTTCAAGCGAAGGTTATAAACGGATTTGAGCAAGAATTTTGTTTTAGGCAGTAATAAAGCATATTGTTGCTGTTAATAATACTATTCTAATGCTTAATAAACACATAAAAATGGACACATTTTATATAATGATATTCCTCCAGGCCCCCTCTTATTCATTATATAACCACCACAGAATGCTAGGAATTCCATCCATAAACTTCTATTATCCTATATTTAATTCCAGATCAAAGCCAGAGGCTGCAACTTAACTTTAACATTTAGTATTGTTAACTTGTAGTATCTCTGCTACATTTAAGATATTATTTGGAGGGAAGCACAAAATTGATATGTAATTAGCTTGCTTTTTAATCTTCTGTTTTAAGAGGCAGAACTTGTTTTTTCATTTTCTAGCTACTTTAAAATTCTTCAATCACAATTCTGAATTCTAAAGTACATAACAGGTAACTAAAGAATCAAGCATTAAAGAGTCAATGAAGAAATTGCTGCACTCTCAGAAAGTGTCCCTCCTCACAAAATAAAACCTTAACTCGGTCCATTATACTGTATCTATCCTAGCCACAGATTCCCCCACAGTGTAAAACTTCTCTCATTGTTCTACTGGTTCCTTAACTGCTACACAAATACTCCTGAACTCGCTGTAAAATGTACACTCTTGAACAGTAGCTATCAAGTTCAAATTTGTCTCCTCACACATTACTGCAAAAAGTTATAGCACTAGCAGCATTAAAACACTATCTCTGAGTGTAATCAGATGAGAGAACCGAGCACAATATTTCCCATTGAGATGGCTGAGCAACCATTAGAAACAGGGAGGGTTGCATAATGTTTCAAAAGTTTTTTTTCCAAGGGCTATTCTCTCGTGTGCTTGAATAGCTAATATGTTTTTAAATATATTTTGAGTTGATAAGAGCTTGTACACAGAGTTTAAGAAAATAGAAGGACTCCTTTGGTATGCATGAAGTTAAACTTTAGACACACTCTATTGCTTTGCGGTAGCTTAGTGCCAGAATTCCCAAGTTAGAAATGAAGGAGGAAAATCATTTCTCCCTGATAGCCCTGAGCCACCTGGGATGTAGCATTACTTACCGAAAGATGGGTCTTTGGAGATGTTTCTTCCTGATTGTGACATGGTCATCCATTTAAAGGTGAATGTTTGACTTCTTCCTGGAAACCACTCCAGAAATCCAGGGAGGGAATGTGGAAGCTTATCCTGATCTATTGTGCTGCAAGGAGCCCAGAAGGAAAAAGTAGTTTCCTCTTTCTCTTTTTGGGTGCTGGGAGAAAACTTCCCTGCTCTCTGCCAGCTGAGCACTGTGTCCATAGAGGCCACATAAGACAGGCACGCTGGGGCACTCCCCCACAGAGCAGGGTGTGCAAAAACCACCGAGAGTCACTCTGACACAGGCAGGAGAAGTGCACGGAACCCTCGGAAACAGAACAAAACAAACAGAACACTTCCAACCCCAGGGGCACCCAGGTAGGAGCCCCCTAAGTTATCGCAGCCATGAGAGCACTCCTTCCACATGCTGGTCAAGCTCCGAAAAGCTAAGTCCCTCCCTGTCTTTAAAACAGCCTGTTCTGAGGCTCAACTTTTTTCTTCAAAATAAAAGTTGTACAGCTGGTTCAGCAATCCCATGTGAGTACCCTCCGAAAGTTTGTTCTGTTAAAATAAGGACTGTATACACATTCATGAAGGAAGAAGGGCTCGGGCTGTGTGGCTGGCTCTGCTTCAAAAGAGATGATAATTATTTTACAATCTTGCTTTTACTAACACTGAATAAAGTATGGCACGACTCCTCATTTTTGGCATTCGTAACCTAATAACCTACACTTGGCTGAAGTCAGAGATGCCATTTCAACTGATAGAAGGCCATGTGAAGCTGGCCAGAGCTACAAAAGTTTAAAAAAACACACACAAGTTGCTCAATTCTAACAGTGACATTGTACCCAGATAATTGTACTCAAATGTGGCTTTCCAGCTAAGAGGGGACACTATAAAAAATATATGGAAAAACACACATATACACACACACTTTTTTTTAAGTCCCCCAAACTCCCTAGGAACCTAAGGCTTTTACATTATATGATCAAATTTGAATTTATAAAAATAAAAAGAAAGGAAAGTAGATATAAGAGAGAGCTGTGGACAGCTGAAAATAAATGACATTAAAAAATTGTTTTATTTGGAAGACTTAGGCTCACACTGCAGGGACTCTTGTTCTAGTTACAGATAAGGCAAATCGTCATATTTTAATATAACTTATTTTGGAGACAGTCCTGTATTTGAACCACTAACAAAATTTCTACTCAATCAATAGTGTCATGAGATTCCAGGCCAGAGGTTTGGTATCTAATAAAATAAACCATCTCAAAGCATGACTAAATGTTTTTAAAATTATACATGTAATAAATGGTGAAAAACCTGAGAAACACAGATGCCTTTAGTTAAATGATTCATAAAAATAAGAACCAAATGTCATAGAGGGGGGATATGATCTATAGGATCTCAATCTATAGTTAGTACTCTCTAAATAATCCCACAGGAGCAATAACTTCTCTCCCAGAAGAAAGAGAAAGAAGGAGAAAAAAATGACAAAAAAAAAATTAAATTAATAAAAATCACATTTTAGCAGTTCTAATATATACCTTTTCTTTCATGTTTCTAATGAAATCAGTTTGAGAGATCTCTGAACTTAAATTAAAACAAATGGGTTCCAGGCCTAGTTCCATCATGAACATACTGGGCCATTGTGGGAAAATTTCTTGACCTATTTGAGCCCCACTTTTCTTACTTGTAAAATGAAGTTATAATATTAATTGAATTTTATCTTCCTTTCAAGCTTTAATGGTACTAAAGTGCTATTTCTAAATATGGTTAGTTTACTTCTTGCAAAGGAACTAGCATAAAGATAAAGATGGCTGATTTTTTTTAAAAAAACACATTTATTATACAAAGTTATAAATAAATAAGAAAGTTATAAATAAATAGAAGACAATTTTATATTATATTATATTTATGTAGGTATTCCAGATTTACATAATGATGTCTAAATTAATGTTCTCTTCTTCATCAATAAACATCCAATCAGAGATTGTCATGTGTGTGGGATACTGATGTTAAATCTGGAGACCATCTATATGCAAACTGATACTCAGACCTTTGGGACAGATGCTTTGTTATAACCATATGCTTTAGCTCTCTTTGTACAATAAGGTACATTAGTAATAACATGTTTCACAGGTCTTCTGAAAGTGGCTTTGTATTTATGGCTAGCATTCAATTTCTGGACTCATGGTTTATCTATATTACTATTAAGTTAGCATAGATACCCCTGAGGGAGGATAAGCCAAGAGAATAATAAGCCCATCAATTTTTTAAAATTAACTTTCATTTTGTCTACTTTTGAATTAGAAAAATGAGATGCTTTCTTCATTAGTATGATAGAAGGAACTTAAGACAAATACTAGTGAACATCTAGCCAAGGTACAGTTCAAATGACAGGAAAGTAAGGTGTCCAACTTGAGATTCAGAGGCCTAATTATCAGCTGCAGAATCTGAAAGTTGTTCAGTTAATTACAAGAAATCCATAACATCTTTGATTGCATTAGGTTTATATTCTTTTTGCTCTTAATATTTAAGGTAGAAAGCTTAAATTCCCATTTACAGCAAGCACTGTATTTAAACCCAATCTTAGAACCTAAAGAGCCATGAGAAAATACCAGTATGTTAAATATTCACTTGGCACAAAAAAACACACACATTTCCTAAATGTTTTTGCTAACTTTCTCTCAAAGAGCATTTAAATTTAATATTGAGATAAAGTTTGCCTTATTCAACTGAAATATAGTATTCAATAAAATGAAATAATCTCAGTATGGTTACTTAAATTATAAAAATATATTCCTTAAATTAACAGAACTGTACTTGTAAAATATAAAATTTCATATATAAAGAACAAGGCCAACTCTCCTATAAAGTAAACTAAATATAATCTATATATATAAAAGGCTAAGTGTCTGTCCAACCTGTAGCTATGATGCACACTGACCACCAGGGGGCAGATGCTCAGTGCAGGAGCTGCCATGATGTGCACTGGCCATCCTATCTAATAATAGAAAAAGATTGAAATTAACCATACCTCCGCTACGCTTCCCATTGGCTAATCAGCGAGATATGCAAATTACCACCAACAAAGATGGCGACTGACAGCCACGCAGCTGAAGTGAGCAGGAGGCTTGCTTGCTCCAGTGATGGAGGAAGCCAAGGATCCCCGCCTGCCGCGGCCCGACTCTGAGCTCCACTTTAAGCAACAAAGTTGCAATTATAGAAGCTAAACAAACCCCAGATACCTGCTTTCAGCAGGCCGTGGCCTCAGAGCTGGAGCAGCAACAAAGTTTCAATTATAGCAGGGAAATAAATCCCAGAATAAAAAAAAAAAGGAGAGTCTGGGAGCTTCAGTCACCGGTGGGCTTGGCCAGCCTGAAAACCCTCAGCCCCTCATCCAGGCTGGCCAGGCACCCCAGTGGGGACCCCCACCCTAAATGGGGTGCAGGCAGCCTGAAAACAGCCATCAGCCCCTCATCCAGGCTGGCCAGGCACCCCAGCGGGACCCCCAGCCTGATCCGGGACACCCTTCAGGGCAAACCAGCGGGCCCCCACCCGTGCACCAGGCCTCTATCCTATATAGTAAAAGGGTAATATGCAAACTGACCCTAACAGCAAAAAGACTGGGAATGACTGGTCACTATGACACACACTGACCACCAGGAGGCAGACGCTCAATGCAGGAGCTGCCCTCTGGTGGTCAGTGCGCTCCCACATAGGGGAGCTCTGCTCAGCCACAAGCCAGGCTGATGGCTGCCAGTACAGAGGTGGTGGTGGGAGCCTCTCTTGCCTTCTCAGCAGTGCTAAGGATGTCTGACTGCAGCTTAGGCCTGTTCCCAGCTGGCAAGTGGACATCCCCCGAGGGCTCCTGGGCTGCCAGGGGGATGTCTGACTGCCAGTTTAGGCCCAATCACCCAGGGAGCGGGCCTAAACCAGCAGGTGGTCATCCCCCCCCCCCCCCCCCCCCCCCCGCCGAGTGCACAAATTTTTGTGCACTGGGCCTCTAGTCCTATATAATAAAAGGCTAATATGCAAATAGACCAAACTGCAGAACGATTGGTTGCTATGACACACACTGACCACCAGGGGGCAGACGCTCAACACAGGAGCTGTCCCCTGGTGGTCAGTGCACTCCGCTCAACCAGGAGCTGAGCTCACAGCTGGTGAGCGCTAAGGACCCCTAAGCGCTAAACCAGGCTCACAACTCCACAGCAGCACTAAGGACCCCTCAAGGGATGTCCACCAAGGGGGCCCAGACTCGGAGAGGGCACAGGCTGGGCAGAGGGGACCCCCCCCCCGCTCAGTACACAAATGTCATGCACTGGGCCTCTAGTTTAAAAATAAACAGCACCACAGACCTGGCGCCAACAAACCAACACTCAACTTCCCCCAACTGGGGCACAGGCCCCATCACCACCCCGGAGCAACACCCCACCAAATCGCAGCCAACACTGCCAAGACCCCATGGTGCAAAATGCAGCCCACAGCACAGCACAGCCCAGAAATGGGTGCCGGGTAGCAACACCCGGCTTCCTCTCCCTAGCGACTAGCCTCCTTGGAGTTTCTTCAGCCCAGGAACATGACTTTCTTTATAGCCAGGTGCAAACATTTTACACTTTAACCAAATGTCTATGAAGCATTTTCACGTGCCTCATCTCATTTGATCCTCACAGAAGTCCTGGAGTAGGTAGATAAGAGACTCGGTGGAATCCTATTTTCTTTTCATTAGCTAGAAAACGGAGATTTAGAAAGCTTAGAACTTGACCTGACTGAAAAGAAGAAATGGTGGACCTTGAAAATGACTTCAGGTTTTCTCACTGTGCAGAATATAGTCAAACACTGCTGCAGTTAAATATTTTACCCTTTGTTCTCCCTGAGTGTTCTACAATAATAATCTGCTTCATATTGATATTTACTGCTGTGTTGTGACAATTACCTGAGAGAGAAGTTGGGGTGCTTCACTGGGCTGGAAAAAGTTTAACTAAATCAGAAAGCAGGTCTAATTAAGCAAGTTTATTCTCTATATATAAAAGGCTAAGTTGACTCGTGCATGCACGATACATATAAAGCTCTCGGCACCAAACACACACATGTGTTTTGATCTGTCATTGTCGATCATGAATTTGGTTGATACTTCTATTATAGAGAAAGGGCAAATAGTGATATTAAAATATTTCTTCTACTTAACTTTCTTTCAATGTGCACGAATTCGTGCACTGGACCACTAGTATTATTATAATCCTATATAAAGCTTTGGGTTTTTTTCATTATAATAATCTGTTATCTGGGTCTGTTTATAATATATAAGTGCCAAAAACACATGCAAAGGTGTAAAAATCATGTAATATTATGCCAGCTCAAGAACTGATAAATGACTGTACAAGCTATCATTTTACCACATAAGTCTAGGCAAATATGTCTGAGACAAAGTGTATGCTCTTTTGTTTTAATATTATGTCATTAAATACAATATGACAGGTTATAATTTAAATGGGTTTTAAATTAAGTGAAGTGGGAAGAAAATGCAAAAAAAATAGGATCAGATAATATTTTTGGTTTTATCATTATATACATACAATTTTAAAGATTTTAAACATTTTTGCTTCTTTCTCTCTTGCCTCTCCACCTTTCACCAAGAGAAATGCTAGCCCTGTGAATGATTAGAGAGTCTCCTACACCTAAACTCTAGTTCAGTAGTTCTCAATCTTTTTTTTTTAACACATTATATGTGAAAGATGATGTGCACGTACTACTCTGCCAGAAAGTACCTTAATGAAACCCAAAACTGTAAAATATAGGCACTGCCATAATTTTTTTTGGCATAGCTATACATGTTGCATCAGTAAAGTGAAACACTACTTGGTCAACTCTACCATGAGATGAATGGCAGGGTGTGAACTATTTCTGATGGACCAACCATAACTCTGTCCTTTTATCACTGGGCCAGAAACTATTACATATACATGGATGAGAGTGGCATTGTTTAAAAGATAACTTAAATCTGATCTATCCTTTCAAGGTTAGTCATTCACAACCTTCAGTATTTTCTCCATTTTTAAACAAATTTTCTGCTACATGTTTCACAAGTAATTACAAAGTGAGTTGATAAGTGGTGGAGCTAGAATTTGAACCCAGATGTCTTGTTCCTGAGCCTAAGCTTTTACCCCTACTTAATAGGTTGTCATGTTGTCAGGCAGCATGCTACCTAGGTCACATGGGCTCTTTCTGGGCTATATTTCCTATTCCACAAAAAAAGAGAAGCAACTAGCCACTCTAATGAGTATCTACTCTTCTAATCCTCAACCCTACTTAAATATCATTTCATTGTAGGTTATGTCCCCAAAGCCAGCCTTAGAAAGGGCCTACTTATATGGAGATGAAATAATCAATGAATATTTCTAACTAAGATCTGAATGGAAATTTTGTTCCATTACAAAGAGGCGTGGACTAATGACAAGGAACAAACAATTAAATCCCAGTTCTAGCAGCAATTTTCAACTCTCTGCCCATTTGTTTCCTTAAAAATCAAACTAAGATGTTGGGCCAAATGACCTCTGAGATCCTTTCCAGCTCTGAATTTTTATGACTTTATGACTGGCACCATGAAAATATGTCAAGTTATTTAAATTTAGTGTCCCAGCAAGAATAAGCTCTGTAGTCATTTTAGTTTTTCTTAACCACAACAAGGTCATCCATACCACCAGAATACATTTCAGCCTCACTGCTGTGAGACTAAAAATATAACAAGCTACTATTCAGATGTGAAAATAAATTGTAGAACTTTATTTTTTCTAACTAAGCTCTTTTCCCCCTACAGCTTCAACTTGGAACTACTCTCACTGGAATGCAAGCTTCAGTAAGACGGGGACTGGTGTGTGTTGTATTCCCCGTGCATAAGAGACACCCAATTGTCATCTATTGAATGAATGAGCACATGACCAAAGTGCTGGTTAATGTTATTGTAGGGGAGCAAATTTTACCCCCTAAAATGTGTCTTCTTGGCCTGAGGATTATTTTAGGCTGATTATTTTTAAAGAGCAAGAGATTCAGAATTTTTTTCTTTTTACATCCCCCTTAACTGCCTAAAAATAATTTAGTAGAGAGCCTATTCCTGGAAGAGATCTATCACCAGAGATAACTACAAAGAATAGGAGCCAGATGTAGAAGGCAAAGGAGCCTGATTTGTTAAAGTCCTCTCTGTGTCCCATTGTCTCTGCATGGCATGCCAAACATTTGTTTATGAAACATTTGCTCATGCCATATTCCTGTGAATTATTTTTCTCTTTTTTTAAGCCCTAGACTCCTACCCCCTACTCTTCAGATCAGGACTGGCATATAAGCTTCATTTGCCTGACTACCTATAGGTTTCATATTCTTATGTAGCCCCCATATGTGCAAAATTACATTTGTTTTCTCCTGTTATTCTGTCTCATGTTAATTTGATTATTATACCAGCTAAGGAACCTAAAAGGGTAGAAGTAAAAATTTTCCTCCCTCACATGCCCACATCATCTTTTTGTGTATTCTTTTTCTAAAATCTCAGTCATATCTGATAACTGTTCAGTCTCTCATGTTTCCTCCAAACTACTGTTTTTCTTCAAGAAAGCATCTGAGTTTATAAGGAGGTGGGCTTCTATGACTCTGTAGTGGCAGAAAAGAGGTGGCCTCAAACCCAAACTTGCAGGTACCTTCTCTTCTTTGTTTTCTCTGTTCTCTGCAACAATGTCCCTTGTCTTTTGGTCATTTGGCTCCCTGTACACATCTACTGCTGAACTCTGTGCCTAATATGTTCAGTTGGCTCAGTCTGGGAACTGTGATCATCCCTTTCTGATGGAGCCCAATCTTGGCCTTCACTGATGCTGCAGGACCCTTCAAGTCTTAGCCACATCTTTCATCTGGCTCTCCACCAAGGCTGTTAACCTTTTGACTCCCCTAACCCCTTGCCATGGGCATGGTAGGCTCATGACAGATATACTAGCCCCGTATCAGCTGACTTCTGAATTCCCCACTAGCCAAGCAGGACGTCTTGTGCCCTCCATCCCACACAGGCACTGAAGAAGGCTTGGGACTGGCCACACCATACCACCATTTTTATTCTGCTGTAGCTAACTCACTAAATCACTGGAGAAATCCTCTGCTTTAAGCTTGTACTTTCCACCAAACATGCTCCCTATCTTTGGAATATCAGCTCAGAGGTAAGAGGTCAAAAAACTTTGTTCATTTCTGGCATAAAGTACCTTTTATCTGGGGCCCCTTTTTCTACACTTCACCAGGGCAGAAGAGGTACTCTTTCCCCAACTACTCTGTATCTCCTGGGTACCCTTTATAGTTTATTAAACTCAATATTCAAATCTATGAGACTGAATCATGTAAGTTAGGTAGAGCTTCAGGAATTTGGGAAACACTCTTTTATGTACACAAAGTCTCAAAGTTTTATTTAGGTGTGCAAAGCCACGCTTCCTATTTGTCTTTACTTTTATCTATGATGGCATTAATCATACACCCTGCCATGCATGAAGCAGTTGGATGCCTCTGGCTGACTGGGAAAAGGTAAGATCATATTCATCAAAATGGAAAAGAAAAAAAAGCACGTTATTTTATGAAGCTTTCTTACTCATTTTTTTGAGTGGGTGCATAGTGAGTAAACTATACACAATATTAACATGCTGCCTTATCTGGTTCTCACCTACCTATACCCCTAACTCAAAACCCTGACTATTAGGCTCATTCCTCACTAGACGTGCTGGTATTTTGTTCCTCAAATACTTCACAGTCTTTTTTGCCACTTCTGAGTATACCGTTCCCTCTAATCTAAAATGCTCTTCCTTTTGCTCATTTCTCAGGCTTCAGCTGCAGTTTCATCTCCTAAGTGAGGTGACTCCTCTAACAACTCCATCTGAATTTCGTATACCTACAACACTGTGATCGTTTCCCTCGTAGCAAATATTATAATCTGTGTCTCATAATAGGTGTAATTTATTTACAAATTTATTTGTCCATTCTAATGAATGCAGTAACTGAGGAAACGATCAGAACATCTATCTCTTCTTGACTACATTAAAAATAAACCTAGTCGAATTATACTGAAAATATATTTTTCCTCATGTTTGTCTGTAAAAACCTAAAAATAGATTCTCACTGATATCTTGCAATGTTTCCAAACATTTTCTAATACTTATGTATGTGCTTCATCTTGAAATATTTATCATTACACTTCAAATCAGGAATTCTACTTATCTGAGGACAAGTACAATGGGAATATCAAAACCGACAATGCAACTGAGAATCACTTGTTAAATGGTTCTCAGTTTGATCAAAAATCTTTTCTATCTTACAGGCAAAAAGCAGATTCTACCCAATTAATGGTTTTAAACTAGGTTATCTTGTCTTATGTGTCAGCCTTAAAGTTTATTTGCCACTTACCTATATAATAAAAGCCTAAGTGACAGTTATGGCGGGACAACCAGTTGCTATGATATGCACTGACCACCAGGGGGCAGAGCACTCCCACAGGGGGAGCACCGCTCAGTCAGAAGCCAGGCTCATGGCTGGCGAGTGCAGCAGCAGTGGCAGGAGCCTCTCCCGCCTCCATGGCAGCACTAAGGAGAAGCGAGGCAGGCAGTAAGGAGTGAGGGGTCCTGGACTGTGAGAGGGCGCAGGCTGGGTTGAGGGACACCTCCTTCTCTCCTCCCGCCCTCCCCCGTGCACAAATTTCGTGCACCGGGCCTCCAGTTCAATAATAAAATACAACAGAATTTTTATTTTCTTAAGTGAATGAATAAAAAAGACTGAGTTTATAGCTTTAAATAACAATGAAAAATTGTTCCCTAAACTGGCTAACTCTTCAGCCATGTATCAGAGTTTAGCCTTTTATTGGACAAAGTAGGAGACATTCCTCTTTGTCACTGAAGTGTGGAAGCAGGTCAGTTAAAGTTTGATTGGCTCCAATTAACACTCCTACAAGTTCTGACAGCCATCAGTGCTGGCAAACAACTTCCTCGGAATGAGTGTGACATTCTGTGAAAACATCAACAATAACAACAAAGGAAATCATTTAAAACAGACTCTCATAGCCAAACACCCACCCATCACAGCTCAATTGAACAAGGTAATTGAGCAACATATAAATCTACTATAAAAGGAAATGACTTTTGCATAGTGGGTAGTTAAGTAAACACTGCAAAAAGAGACCTCCTTAATATAAAATTTCCGAAGTCAGAGGACTAAGAAAGAGATGGTTGAACAGGGGCTTGAAGGGTGAATAGATATTCAGTGAGCAGGCTAAGAGGAAGGGCAAGCAGAGTGCATCAGCCCTGAGCACCAGGCAACAACACATTTTGGCGGGCACACTGTGGCTGAAGCAGTGTGCTGTGGTGCCTGCCACATTAGCCTGCAGAGTTACAGGCTCACACCATCACAGAAGAAGAGGGGTTGTGGTTAGAAAAAGTAATCAATATGACATTGCAGTTTTTTGGGGGGGCTTTTTGGGGGGGTTGTTTGTTTGTTTTTTTAAGGAAGGAGATCTTACTTTTTGCAACAGCATGGATGGATCTGGAGAGCATTTTGCTGAGTGAAATAAGCCAGTCAGAGAAAGACAACTACAATAAGATTTCATTCATATGTGGAATCTAATGAACAAAATAAAGTATCACGCAAAATAGAGATAGACCCATAGAGAGCAGGCTGACAGTGTTCAGGGTGGGAGACAGGGGGGCTAAGGGGGGGATTGTGGAAGGATTGAGAAAAAATTCATGAACACAGACTACAGTGTGGGGATTTCAGGGGGGAGGTGAGGGATATGGGAGAGTGGAGGAGGGCCTAGGGGTGATAAATGGTGAGACTTGACTTGAGGTAGTGAACACACAATACAATGTACAGATGATATGTTATGGAATTATACACTTGAAAACCTGTATGATTTTATTAACCAGTGTCACCCCAATAAATTCCATAAAAGGGGGGAGAAAAAAGAATGTGGTTCAGAGGTTTCCATTATTTCCAAAACATGCCAACAATGTTCTTATCCACAATTCTTTAGTCAGTGGAAAGTTGTCCAAAGGTACTTAGTTGCATGCTGAGACTCATTTAGTTTCTCTGAAGCTCTGAAACCCAGCTCCGAATCCCAGCTCTGAATCCCATCACTAAATCATTAACTTAGCTTCAGCACTGAGTCATCTTTACCAGCTTTCTTCCATATTTTAAGCTTGGTTTCAATATGACTTTAAATTCAATTAGTAGTTGGTTTTGTTGTTCTTTTTTAAGTCTTTCTTAAGCTTCCAGTAATGCCTATGAATAAATGTGCAGAACTACCATCAAGAAAGAATTGAATCAATGTCAGTAAATGGAAAATTCCTAAATGCTAACCTATTGACTCTCTGAGCTTTTAGAATTAGACAGCGATAGAGATAATCATGACTCACACTGACTTTGAATAGAAGCAGCTACTCAGTTTGCCAATCTTTCAGTAGTATGGGTGCTAGGTTCTGCATAAATGACTCAAATGTATTAAAATGAGTCACTACCCTTGTCCCCTTTTTTAAACAAAAATGAGTTACCTTTAAAACAAAAATGAGTTATTAGCAGAAATAATACAGACCACATATATTTGTGCCCTTACATCCATTCATGCCTCATTTTAGCTTCAGCTTTTCTCTCTGCACCTACTGACTTTTCCCCACTCCATATCCTTCGAAATGATTGATCTCTCCTTGCCACTCTAATCTTATTCTTCTTGTTACTATCTTATTTTTCATATAAATACATCATTCACATCAGCTATTCTATCACATGCGAGAGTTACCATAATTTGTACATTCATTTAAGCTCTAAGTTTAAATTCTATACAGGATTTAAACCGACCAGTGAATGTTTTCCCAAGCCCAACACCAGACACGTTATCTACTGCATCATCTGATGCAAGGCCTAATCCTTAACAGAATATTGGAAATCAGTCTGTTTTAGAAATTCTGCATCTTTTTTAAACATTATGAACTTCCATTCCCTCTCTGAGGTCAATGGCAATCTTCCCTCATCTTTTCTTTTCTCCAGCTGGCCCAGTGGAAAGTGTGGGAGCAAGAGAGTTGACATGTATTTATTAGTCATTTGCTACGTGTTAGGTACAATGCTTTATATTTCAGTTAATTCTACATAGCACATTTGGAAGGTAGGTCCTCTTACCTTCAAGTCACACTCAATGTAACCAGACCAGAGAAAAATCTTATAATTTGCCAAAGTTTATACATCTTGTATGTTACAATAATAGGATTTGAATTCAGTTCTATCTGATATGAACATCTTTGTCTTACTAACACTGCCTCTCTGTGATCACAATCTTAGTTTTAATTGCAGCCTTAAGGAAAAAGGCATCCTGGTAGACTATATTTTTAAAAATATAATTCTATGATCATTTGAATTAGGTTGAGTTCTAACAACAATTCAAACTTGATTTCAGAGACACATTGGTTTAGATAATTCTCACAATAGAAGACTCACCCATTTATGGATCAGTGAATCAAAAAGAAAAAAAAAGCAGAAAATTAAATATGGAGGCTTTAAACTTTACCACTTGTTTGCTGAATAATCTTCATCAAATAAAAGAGGATAAACAACATTTTTTTGGTTAAAACATTGCTGAGAAACCCCAGAAAAAAACCATGGCAGAGTAAACATGTAAATGAAGCTGAGCTTAGATCTCCAAAATACAGACTGGATCTCCAGCACTGAGGTATGTGTCTATATTATAATTCCCTCTTTAAAATCATACCCACAGAAACCCATGTCATTAAGAAATAGTTTATTAATTAAAATTATCTATCCCCTTTTATTTTTTAAAATATATTTTATTGATTTTTTACAGAGAGGAAGGGAGAGTTAGAAACAATGATGAGAGGAAACATGGATCAGCTGCCTCCTGCACACTCCCTACTGGGGATGTGCCCACAACCAAGGTACATGCCCTTGACCAGAATCGAACCTGGGACCCTTGAGTCCACAGGATGACGCTCTATCCACTGAGCCAAACCTGTTAGGGCTATCTATCCCCTTTTAAAATCACATTATGAAATACTTCATCTTCACAGAAAAGACAGCTGGGTGGACTTGTAAAGCTCAGAGTCACCTATGGGATTACCTAGCTTCTATATTCCACTACACGGATAACATTGGTAACTGCTGCCATTTACTGAGCAGGTCCTCTGTGCAGGCACAGCTGAGTACTCCACAAACCCTATCACACTGAATCCTCCTGACAACAATCAGTGTCTCTATCAGAGACAGCTAGTATTGAACGACTGGGAATTACAAAGCAAGGACCTGAGCCCACCTCTGCTTTCCCCCACAGCTCATGCGGTAGAATGCCAGGACCACCCATGACTAGGGCCATCTAATACAATTCACTTCAGTTCCCTTCCTCTGCTCCTCACAATCATTTTATGTTTTTATTTTCACTTTCTTCTTTTACTCCTGTTTCATAAACAATTTTTTTTTCCAAGGATGGGCTCCAAATGTCATTATTGATTCCAACCTTCTTAAATGTGTGAAGATTCTGAAGTCACTTGCCTCAGTTGTTCTGCAAATACAACATTGCTGCTGTTTTGAATGTATACATTGTTTCAATACAGGAGTTCATAGACATCTATTTTTTGGCCTTGAGGTAATGACTTATTTGTTATAAATAGAATCATAGACCTTCAAGGTCAAGTTATTCACCCTCCCAACCACTGCAGAATTATTCTTGCTTTTCCTCTAAAATATGGCTTCCCCACTGAGCTGGAGGAAGTGAATCTGCTGTTCACTTGCTCTCCATCACCAAGAACCTCTTGTAACATGAGAATTTCATCTTGTTCAATGCCACATGTATTTAGGGATAGAGGCTTTCCTTATACTAACTTCTTTACCTGGTATAAAAACAAAGAAACAACAATCTGTTCCAACAATGAAGGGAAAACTGGCTGCATTGGGCTTATTGAGGAGTAATGTTTGGTCTCAAATGTAACCATTGCTAATGCATATTCAATGGGGGAATATGGTACTAGATAAAATTTTGCCTTATATATCACCTTTAAACATAACATGACTTAATTCCACTGATCAGTATGACAAAGGATATACCAGGCCTTAAGAGAACAAAGATTACTAAGACATAGGCTCTCTCCTGAAGAAGCTCAAGTATAAGAGGAAATAAATAATCTACTTTTAAAAGTAATTTAATACAATTCAATAAGTGGAATTATAAAATAAAAGAAACAAAAGAAGTTCAGAGGGAGAAAAAAAGAAAACTCATAGAGGAAATTATTCTGTTTAAACAAGGCTTATCCAGTGATTAGAAGTTCACCAGGGCAAATTGTTTGCTAGAAAGAATAAGTTGAGGAAGTCCAGTCAAAGAAAGATGAAAATAACACAAAAGCATGAAACACCATAGTGTTCAGGAACTGGAAGTCATCTTGATATGAGTGAGGAGAGTGGCAGGAGATAGGCTCTGTCCATTAGGTAATGAATAATCACTGATAGCTACAGTCAGGGAAATGGCACCTTTATATCTGCAGTTTTGGAAGATCTCACTGATAAAAGTGTGGAAGATAATTTTTAAAAGAATAAGTCTTGCCCTAGCTGGTTTGGCTCTGTGGATAGAGCACCAGCCTGTGGACTAAAGAGTCCCAGGTTTGATTCTGGCTAAGGGCACATACCCGGGTGGCTGGCTTGATTCCACTCACCACCAGTAGGGGGCGTGCAGAAGACAGCCAATCAATGATTCTCTCTCATCATTGATGCTTCTATCTTTCTATCCTTCTCCCTTCCTCTCTGAAATCAATAAAAATATTTAAAAAAAAAAAAAAAAAAGAATAAGTCTTGGTACAGGAATATCAGTAAATGATCTGTTAGAGTAATCTTGGAGAAAGATGAAAGTGGCTTGAAGCAAGGCAAAGTCATTTATTAGAAAAGAGAGAGGCTATTCAAGGTACTAACACATATAAAGCATAGGGCTTAGTGAACAATTGGATATACTGAATAAAAAGAAAAGGATTGAGACAATACTTTTATTTCTGGTTTGATATCTGGGTGGATGATATACCACCACCACCATCTCAGACGACCTAGATAATAAAAAAATAATAATAAAATTGTTTTTTAAAGTGTGATCAATAGTTCATTGGTGGGGCACAGTGAGTTTGCAACAACAATGGATGGCCCAAGTGGAGATGTTTCATGGGCAATTAGATTTTCAAATTATGGGAGAGAAGAAAGAAGTCAGTTATAGAGATAGTTTGTGTCTGGGGGAGGGGAGGTATCCTATATAATAAAAGCCTAATATGCAAATTGACCGAACAACGGAATGACCAGCTGAACGACTGGTCACCATGACACACACTGACCACCAGTGGGCAGACGCTCAACACAGAAGCTGCCCCCAGCCCACAGGCCCCAGGCCAGCCAAGGCAGGTGCCAGCAGTGGCTCCTCAATTGCCCCGCAGGTTGCCCTGCAGAAGGAGGTGACCGGCAGCTGCAGCGGGGGGCAGGGCCGGTAAGCGAGCAGCACCAAGCCGGCCAAGGCGGGTGCCAGCGAGGGCCCCCCAATTGCCCCGCCAGTCACCCCACAGATTGGCCCTGATCATGGCCTGGCCTAAGGACCCCACTCATGTACAAATTTTGTGCACTAGGCCTCTAGTTACTACATAAATATAAAACTGTGAATGTGGATGATATTGCTCAGAATTGGTTTGAGCAGGGAATAGTATCCAGTAAAGATGTCTGAGAGACTGGAGAGTCAGGAGGGAAAGTTTGTACTACAACAAAAGTGAAAGGAGTGTTAGATGAAAGGTGTCACTGGTATCAAAGGGGCAAAACAATTAAGAAGAAAAATAACAGAAATATTTTCATTAATGCTGGCAATATGGAAGCCACCAGTGACCTAATGAAAGCAATTTCTGTGCTGGAACAATTACATGGTCGGTAAGACAAAAGTTGTGAAACCAAGAAAATCATAGAGGTTGGGAATTTTGCTGATTAGATAGACCAAACTCACTTCAGTTAATGCTGACTATGGAAAGAAATATAAAGGAGAGATACAGATTAACTGGATAAATATTTGGAGTTGCAGAAAGAGGAAATAAGACTATCTGTTTACATGACAACAGTTTGCTTCAAGAAAATGTTTTGGTTTTGGTTTTGGTTTGGTTTGGTTTGTTTTCCTAATTTAATGCCTTGATTTCAAATTTCCAAGGAATGTTTTCTTTTGGGAGACATTTGTGGGAACTCAACAGAGACATGAATCTCAAAAAAGATCAGGACAAAGTTGCCTATGTCTTCTTCAGCTTGGCATTCACTTGGATAACCTTTTTCATGATTATTTTTATTTTTAGAAGCCACAGTCTATCTCTTGTTTCTTCATCTTTCTTACAGGTTTCACATCCAAGATCCCAGTTCACCCATTTTGATTTCTGAATATTCAAGTCTTAAATGACAGCAACCATCTAGAGTCAGTGTTCTATGTATTTTCTTCTCATCCTGATATTTATAAATACTTAAATGTTATGCTCCATTGTTTCAAAATGATATTGTGAGCCAGATGACCTGACAAAGAAATCAAATCTGCTAATGTATTAGCAGATGATAAATATCTGTTACTATATTCCAGATCAAAAACTCTAAAGTTAAAAATAATTATGATAGATTGATTAGATGCTATTTAGTTATAGGTAACTTATAAATCATACCACATATTCAGCTATCTATTCTTCCTAACTATATGCAGGTATTATATATTCCCATTTAATTCTAGTAAATGCCTATTTGTGTCTTTATTGATGCAAAAAAAAAATGCTTGACATATTTTTCCATCATTAAATAAAGATAATTGAGGTAAAAATAATACTCTTTTGGGAAATAAATTAACAGTATCTAGCCCAGCCAGCATGGCTCAGTGGTTGAGTGTCGACCTATGAACCAGGAGGTACAATTCAATTCCCTGTGAGGGCACATGCCTGGATTGCGGGCTCGATCCCCAGTGTGGGGCATGCAGGAGGCAGCCAATCAATGGTTCTCTTTCATCATTGATGTTTCTATTTCTCCCTCCCTCTCTAAAATCAATACAATTATATTTAATAAATAAATATATATACACAATACACATTTAACTTTATTGTACTTATACAACAATATCTATGTGCATGTTTAATTAGAGATATATGGATAGAGAGAATGATAAATGGAGTAAAACATAAACAACTGTGCTTAGAATTCCTTTCACTATTTTTCTTTAACTTTAAAATTATATTAAAATAAAAAGTATTTTTTAAAAGTTTGTTACAACTTTAATTTTGAAATTATATTGAAAAATTAGACATTGAAAAGTCAGTGTGTAATTGTGTTTTAATTTTAATGTGGAAATAGGCATTATCTTTAAGTTTTGTACCTTACAATAAATTTTACAATAAAATTTGCTACATCAAAACTTCATGATACCATTTTTCAGAAGCAAGGTTAAAAACTTTGGAAGATGACATGTGTATTGTTTATGTTCACAATGATTTAAAGATCAAACAATCAGTTATAAATAAAATGAGTAATCTACAACCCTGGCTGAGTTGGAAGCCCAAACAAAATGTTCTCTCTTCACAAAAGTTTCCTTAAGCTAGTCAAGTGAAAATAATCTTCCAATTCTTGACTCATAGAACATTGTTTCTCTGACTTTTCTAGGACATATAAAACCTTCTGTCTTGGATAATACTTATTTATATACATACTAGAGGCCTGTTGCACGAAAAGATTCGTGCAATAGGCCTTCCCTTCCCCTGGCTGCCGGCACCGGTTTTCCTCCAGCACCCGGGACCCAGGCCTTCGCTCCGGCCAGAGCCACCTTCAGTCTTCACTGCTCCAGCCGGAGCCACCTTCAAGCCTTTGCTGCTCCAGCTGGAGCTGCCTTCAAGCCTTCGCTCCACCACTTTGCGCCTACGTATGCAAATTAACCGCCATCTTTGTTGGTGGTTAATTTGCATATCTCGCTGATTAGCCAATGGGAGGCGTAAGGAAGGTATGGTCAATTACATGTTTGTCTATTATTAGATAGGATTAACTCTGACAATGGGTTAAATAAAACTATTTGAAGGTAAAATTCCCATTTGCTTAAACTCTTTCATTGGCTCCCAAATGCCCTCAAGATGATTAAACTCTTAAATATAATTTAATGTAAATTTAATTATAAAATTTAAATATAATTTTAATGTATATTTAATATAATAAAGTTTCATATATCATATATATTATATATTTTAACTATATCTCTCAAAATCTCCCCACCCATTCATCTACCACACAGACATACAATGCAGCATTCAGCTATATTGTATTACTTTTAGTTTAACCAGATCATACTGCTCTCTCTTCAGAAATTTACAGTTTCTAATATACTTTCTTCAAATTCATTCCCCAGCTATTTCCTGCTTATCATTCAACCCTCAGTGTGGATATCTCTCTTACTTCTGAAAGCCTTTCCTGGGAACAAGTCTGAGATAGATAGACATTCCTTCTCTCACTGTTGAGCACTCTCACTTCCACTTCTAAGGCATTTACAGCTTCATTGCGATAGCTCTTTTACTTCTTTTGCTACACCATCAACTATAACTTATCTACCTCATTTTGCATTGAGGAAATTAGTCATCTGTGTATTTCATAAATTTCATTAACACTGCCTTGTATAAAGTAGGTTGGCAATGACTAAATACATACCTATAGCATACTTTTGCAAAATGCTACCTATAAGTTTTGAAATCTATTATTCCCTTGTTCTGTTCACTCAGAAGGCCTGTAAGCCATGACAGTTCAGTAGAAATGGGCATACTTAGCACCAAGATCTTGGCTTCTATATATCATTCTGTACTAAAAAAAAAAAAAAAAAAAAAAAAAAAAAAAAAAAAAAAGTTTATCTACCTATCATCTATCCACATATACATGCATGCAAATGTAATTTATATAACTATTTCTTTCATAGAGAATGTCTTCAGTATTTAATTTAGTACTCTTATTCTCCTTTTTGAATAGAACAAGGAAAAAAATGAATGGAAAAGATAGCTAACCCTTTGGGGTTTAGTATGCTAAAACAGTCTTGAGATACACAAGTTAAACTTGGCATACTTTGGATCTGAGCCAAAAATTGTTTTTATTGGCTGTGGAAAATGGAATTTTAGACTATGTTGGGCCACACTATAATTGTGTTTGGAAATGCATAATGTGATGGTTGAGACTTCAGTGTGATTAAATGAGTTTATGTATGCTGAAGAGTGATTGTATTTTTCTCAGCACTTAAGGCTAAACACAGACTAAAAACAATGGAGTTTAACTTCTTAAGATCATTTACTGAAGATAGAGATATATGAATATTTGCAAATAACAATGAGGAAATATAAAGGAACTTCCTTCTAAATATTAAAATCTCTACAAGGTTGATAGAATGGCCTAAAATCTGCTTTTTGTTGGTATAAAAACAACAGTACAAAATCACTTTGAGTAAATAGTTATGCCTTAAGCTATCTCCTCAAAATAAACATTCCATTACCCATCTGACATAGAATCAAATGACATTGTTTTGTTTCTAAGCAAGATTATTTTTTCTAAGGTCCATGAATGTTGGTGATTCCCTTCAGGAAAATTGAAACCTATAAATATTGTTTTAGGGAGTTGATCTGGGAGTTTAAAAGAAAATATTTTGCACCAATAAAAATCAAATTAGCTTCAGTGAGAAAACTATATAAAAGAGGAAAAATCCATAGCACAAGAATATATTCCAACTGTTTTGGCAATATTGAGAGGCAAAATACTATACAGTATAAATACTAAATATCATTACTTAGGTTAGTTTCTGCTTAGGGCAATAATAATTTAAACATTTCCTGTTTCATTCCTGCCCAATATTGTTTTTTCCATTATTGCAGTTCAAAAATACTTGGGCTAGTTTAAAGATTAGTTTGCTGGCATAAAACTTTACTTGCCTCTTAAGAGTATTTTCTTTAACCCTCAATCATGACTTGATATTTTAAAATTTTCAATATGGTCAAAGGCCTTTAGCATCAAAACAAAATTTCATCTAACCTTATTAGGCAATTAGTTATAATAGAAGTGATAGCATGCTGGGCCATGAATATTCAATATTTATCACTATTTAAAATGTTAATGTGCAAGATAAAAGTTCATGTGTAATCCTACTTAAAATGCAAATATGCCAGATAAAAATACAAGTGTGTTTTTCTATTCATTTGAATTTAAATGGTAGTCATGGCATCATATTTATATCATCTCAGCTTTTATTATTATATTAGTACTTTAATATTAAAGCATGAATAAGTTAATTAAAAAGTAAAGTGGTTGGCAATGCTTTCCTCAGAATATCTTACAGTATCTTAAATGTTTACCTGACCTGCATCACATGAAATGTTTAGTTCAAGTGATTAAATGTCACTTTTATATACCTTTAAATGATACCCTCTGTGGTATAAAGAGCATGAAATCTCTGAAATGGCCTATTTTGGTTAGAATCCCAGCTCCTCTTCTAACAAGATGGATTATTTGTTGGAAAGTTATTTGAAATATTTAAGCTTCTATTTCCTCAGCTGCAAAGAAGTGATAATAGTTATGATCACCTCATGGGATTTTTGTGCTTTTTAAATGAAATTTAAGTGCCTGATAGATGGTCAATCTGCACAAAATCATTTATTTTTTTATTTTAATATATATAAAATTAGAATTACACTTAAAATTCAGTTAAGTTTAAAGGACAACCTTTTGAAAAGTGTTTACCTTGAGGAATTTTTATTCTATCACAGTTCCTAAACCATGGTTTTCCTATATGTATGTGTGTATGTGTATTCCCTCCCCTTCCTCTATTATAGAAGCTCTTATTATATAAGCTCTCAAATCTCACTGCTTCTTTGGATATTTGCACTTTTTTTTTCGTGTGATGCCCCTGTGCAAGTAAAACTTAAAATTAATAAAGTTAGATATCTTTTTCTCCTGTAAATCTACTTATTGTCAGTTTATTTCATAGACCCAGCTATCAAACCCAGGAGGGTATAAGAAAAGTCTTTTCACCCCTAAAATACATATACCTGCATATTCTTTGTTCATGTTTTACATATCCCTTTACCTTTACAAGGTATCTCTTCCTCATGAGTTTTAGTTTCCTCATTACCAAATATTCCTAGAAAATACTGCACTTAGTTTTGATGTCCTAATGTCTCCTGTCATCTACTAGTATGACTTCCAAGTGAGTGAGAGACCTGCCCACCTAAGGGGACCATATCAGAATCAGCTGGGACCTTTTACAGAGGGTAGCTGTATACCTGATGTCCCCCACAGACTTCTTCCCATTCCCACCAATTTCCAACACCTCTCACCAACCCTCCCTACCACGAGTTTGGTTCACAAAAAGCCCTCTTTCCTGGAGGCACTGTATATCACAAGTAGAGAGGAGGAGAAAACACATACTGGAGACCACCACCAAATAAGGAGCCATATACTTCCCAGGAAGGATAATAACTTCTGCAGACTTTGAGACTGTCTAGCTGCAGCTATGGCTACCTTACTTGGCTAAATATTGAAGAGAAGGAAGCAAGGGCAATCAAACATAGTTACGCATGGTCAGCTGGGGAGCATGAGGATGTTTGCTTCATCTGGAAGGTACAGCTTAACCCTCCCTTCCACCATGTAGGAAGCAGCTGCCCTCCCCTACAGGACTGTGGGGGTGACCGAGAGCATGGGGAGGTAAAAACTTGTGCATCAGAAGTGGAAATGGCACAGGGGAGGTGCCTGACCATAAAGGCCTGTCAGTCTAACCTGGGAAAGGGATCACTGGCCAGGGGGATGGGCCCAGCAGGAGCCCTCCAAAGCTTTGGAGGTTGATTGGTTATTTTGAAAAAGCTCCTGGTTTTTCTCAAGCTCAAGAAAATATAAACCAGGCAAAATAAAGAATTTCTTTCTCTCTCTCTCTTTCTCCCCCTCCTCTGCCCTCTCTCTCTCACTCTCATGGTAACCTGCACTCACCTCGTGTATTCACATGCTCTCTATTGCCCACCCTGTAACACACTCACCTGTTCGCTCACCCAGGAGAACTCGACCATACCATCTAGCAGCTATTGGGGCCAGCAGCAGACCGAATGGGCTCCAGAGGACTAAGGTGTAATAGGAAACAAACGCTGGACCTTGTCTTGGCCTTGATGAAGACGAGGTTGAATTTTTCCATGGCAGGAGGGGAGAAGATGGGACATTGGGAACGCAGAAGGGGAGCTCCTCTGATTTTGCATCACAAATAAATTATCTTGCCACACCACAATCTCCTGTGCGTGGGTCCATGAATTTTCCTCACAATTCCATGGACGAACCTAATTTCCACTGACAACAGATCCATTCTTTCCAGCTCAAAGGCCATCTGTTCAATGATATTTTCCCTGATGCCCCCTACTCTCTCTTTCTCTGAAAAACCACAAACCTTACCTATACTTTCTTATGACCAGGATATCTTTCCTACTATGCTTTTATGCATTGTAGATAAGAGATTGATAAATGGATGAATGAATATCAACTTTTCTCTTTGAATCCTGTCCAAACTGCTTACAACCTTGTGCTTCAGAGCTCTGTTCATATTCTGTTATAAGGGTGTTTGCTGATTAGCATTGACCCTGGACAACTTTTTGACATGATGAGGCTAAACACAAGCTGTTCTTGAAGCTCTGGCTGTATCTCCCAGATTGCGAAGTTCTTTCTCCAAGGCCCTGGGTGTCACAGCTGTTTCCCCAGATCCAGAGGCACGTCATATGACCCTAAGCTACACTTTCACATTTTAGCACTACATATGAGCTCAGTGAACCTTCTTCTAATTATACAACTCCTTGGCTTTCCTAATATTTCAAGCTCCTTACACTCATGCTTGGCACACTGGGTGTGCTCAGTAACATGACTTTCTTCCTTTCTTATTTTAAACCATTGGAATCATGTTGGAGCATAAGGTTCACATTAAAATTTTTTTAATTTGCTTAATTTTATCACTTATGTCATTTTTATTTCTCATATTGAAAGCAGCCTTTAAAGACAGGTAATTTTGACTTACCTGTGAATTATTCTTTTCAACTTACAAGTTTCCCTTTTTGAAGTCTGATTTACAGGTACCCTGAAACTCCATAATTGTTAAGTGTGTGATGTACCACCCAGCAAAAATGATGGACTGTTTGGCTATAAAAATTCTAAAGAATCTCAGATGTTTAGAACTGAAAGAAAAAATTTCAAACTTATTCCAAAACAGCTCTCTATTCTTTCCGCATTACATCCCAAAACACTACCAACCACTGCTAATGACTGTGCGTGCCAGCCAATTTCCACCTACCAACAAATGTATTAACTAACAGTTTCTTTCAGCAAAGTTCTAAATTAGTTTAATTTAGTGGAGTTTAGTGGCTAAAGTCTAAATGATTTTTTAATTTAAAGGCTGTATGCACTAGAGCTGTCATAATCTATTCTGATTTCACTCCATGGCAGGTGTCAGTGTGAAAAGGTACTTTAGATATCTGGTTCAGACTCTATTTCCCTCTGGGGTCACTGAGGACACAGACATACTAAAGCAGTGTCCCTTTCCACTAATCCACAAATTTGAAGTTAATTCTCTGTATTTTCAAATATAATTTTATATTTAACATAAATAACTATTGGAGGTTGATAGAATTGTCGGGCTATCACACAACATGCACACACACACACACACACACACACACACACACACCAGGAATCCTTCAAGATCTTCTTAGGATACTAGTCTGTCAGGCCTTGTAGTACGCCTGTAAATGAAATGTATCACAAAATGATAATATACCAAAATGTGGCAATGTCCCTGCCAAATATGTAGACTGAGCCAGGAAATACATAACCCCGCCCCCCAAAGAGCAGATGAAAAGATCATCAACCTAGCTCCCTCCCCACAAAAAGTGAAACCTCAATCAAAGATTCATTCAATAACATTAACAGTGAAAAGAATAAAGAAAAAACCTTCCTTCCCCTCATGACCTCTCCCCCACTCCTTCAGCAGAGGAGTGTTTGGATGTTTAGATATTGCCCACAGCCATTCTGGCTGAAAGGATGAAGTGCATCTGTCTGATTTTTATATCATACAGGTTTGTTTTCCGCAGTAACTGAGAGGCACTCAACACTCACTCTTTGGCATTTTCATTTTTATTTTTATTACAGAGCAGGATCATGAAGTGCAACTATTCATAAAATCTGATGTAAAAAAGACCTGAGTGTAAATGCTGGTTTTGCCACTTACCAGTATTTTGACCTGGGCTAATTCTCTCATCTCTGCAACTCAGTTCCCACACTTAACAGAGTTGACAACAGTAATTCCTTTACAAAATTGCCCTAATAATTAAATGGACTCACAGTAGATTTTGACAACTATATAGTATATGCAGTATTTAAATTTTAAAAAATGTTTAGACTTCAGCCATTATGCCACACTAAATTAAACCAACTTAAATAAATCGTGTAAAAGATTTAAATACTGACCACCACATAAAATATGTTACCTAAAATTACTTTTACCTTAAAGCCTTGCTGTTAAAATTAAGTAAGATGATTTAGACATACATTGGGAACGCTGTGCCTGGCACCTGGTAAGACAAATATTGGTTTTGTTCATTATTGTCATCCTGAATATCATTGGCATTATCTTTAATTACTCCTGCTGCCAACCATCTTCTCTTTTTTTCTGCATCAAAGGAAATGAAAGTCTCCTCAAGCAAATATCTTCAAAAGATTTACTAACAAAAATTGACTAACTGGGGAGAATAATGGAGTGGACAAAAGGAACAAAAATGGAAGAAATGGAGACACAAAGTGCCAAGTGGAGCCAGGAAGTTTCCAGTTGGAGAAACAAGCTATCGAAGCTTCCTTGAGTGGCAGTCAGGACTGGCCCGTGTATGACTCCCCCCTCAATACATGCGCATCTGCTAGCCGAGGGGCCAAAAACTAAACACTTACCCAGGAAAGTGAATTTGTAGGCTCATGGCAGGAAGCAATATACCAATAGCACCCAGCTAGCTCTCAAAAATATGTTCTAATAAAATAAACAACATAACTAGGGACATGAGAACCTCCTGCAGTTTGGTTAAATAAAAAACTGGTTAAGGGCAAATCAGGCTCATCTCTTCTAATGTTTTGTTGTGTGTGTGTTTTTCAAATTTCCAAAGGGTCATGCTTTAGAAATTATAATTTATTCATCAGAGAGATGTTAAGATTACAGTTGTGAACTGCTAGGTTTTTACTATCTATAAAGAGATGCAAAGCACAAAATATAAGAATTGCTTACATTTGTAAAAAGTTATGTATCTCTACTTCAAAGGGGGGAAATACAGATAGCTAGAGCTGGCACTGTTTGATGTACCAGTTTCTGAAAACAATAGAGACTGTCGAAAGTACATGAATCACCATATGCAAGTGCTTTTCCTCTGACAAATTTAATTTACAAATAACTTCATAACTGCATTCTATAATTCCCATTGGAGTTGAGTTCCTAATCACATTCAAATGACCAAGGCTATAGAAATATGTACTTGAAAGGTATTTTTTCTTTGTAAAAAATATTTTAAATATATAAATAATATATAGTAATATACTAGCATATAAATGCAGAAATGTGAAAAGGCATAAATAAGTGAATGGGAGTTCAGAGCCACTCTGATGGCCATGCTGACTCTACTGAAGGCTCTCACCTTCATCCCGACCTGGCCACTTTGTACCACTCAGCACCCAGGACCCAGAACTCCCAAAACGTCTCATGTTTTCTTCAGGCTACTGGTATCATGGAGACTAGAAGAATGTCTCACCTCTTGGAATTCCCAATAGTCATTCCAAAACCACCAGTTTTATATTTGATTCTTCAGAGAGACGTTTCCCTGCTGGAAATGGGTAGTCAGAGAACTTAACATCTTCTTTTTAATAGAGATTTTTTTAAAAAAATAGAGGAGGACGAGCATCTATCTGGAACAGTTTAAGAACATTCTACCTCAGATTGAAGACTGTATTTATAAGAAGACTTATAGGGGCTTCTCTGAATAAAGAGAATCTAAGAAATTCTGGGGAGAGAGAGAGAGAAAGAAAGAGAAGAGAGAGAGAGAGAGAGAGAGAGAGAGAGAGAGAGAGAGAGAGAGAGAAACTAAAACTGTGTGTGTGTGTGTGTGTGTGTGTGTGTGTGTGTGTGTGTGTCTAGAGAGAGAGAGTGGGAAGGAGTTGTGACAAATCACTTTGAGATTGTGAAACCACTTGAGCTTTAGAAATCCATTTTTGAGGGTGCTCAGCTTCCCTTTTAATCAATAGCAAAGATGCTTAGAAAGTGAGTACCCATTTTCCACTGATATAATTTCCTTCAAGTCTAGTCAGTTATTAGAGAAACAACAAATTTCCACTCAATTCAAAAGATGCTCAATTCTTACAACTAGGTAGGATATGAAGAAAAGGGAGCCAATTATTTTTAAAGCTAAACATCAAAAAAATTTAATAATACATAAACACTGTATTGAAATCACTCTTCAAATCCAGCATATAACGTGTTTTTATAGTAAAAATAGTACTTGAAAGGAAAATGACCAAACCACCCAATTTTATTATTACTTCCAGAAATATCAGACTCTTCTCCATTTTTCCGCTTTGTTTATGGTCTTTTGAAAGTCTGTCAGGCGGGCAAGGGAAGTGTCATAACTGAAACAGCATCCTGGGTGAGGAGGAAATGCCGTCTCCTTTTGTACTCTAGCCTTTTGTAAAGGGTTGGTTTATTTTGTAGAAACTGTAGAGCCAGCTCCATTCCCCTACAGCCAATTTTGTGAATCAGTTAAATTCTAATTTTCAGCACTCAGCTCAAGCAATACCTTTCAGAAGGGCCCTCTTTTGGCCTTTGGGGACTTGACTGGCACAACATTCTCTTGTTCAAACTAAAATTATAATGTCACAATGTCTGATTATGACTCCTGTCTTGTTTTATTATTTTATAACAGAAAATATGTGCCATCTTACTCCAAAACAAGTATAATTAATTGATGAAGATTCCTTTAACTTGAAATTACCAAAACCACATGTATACACACATCTACACTAATAAAAGAGAAACATGCAAATTGACCATACCTCTACTACACCCACCAGCCACGCCCACCAGCCAATCAGGAGTGAGTATGCAAATTAACCCAACTAAGATGGCGGCAGCCACGGAGCTGACGTGAGCAGGAGGCTTGGGTTGCCCCCAGTGATGGAGGAAGCCAAGCTTCCCACGTGCCCTGGCCAGCCCTGAGCTCCGCTCAAGGCTACAAAGTTTCAATTATAGAAGATAAATAAATCCCAGATACCTGCTTCCAGCCTGCAGGCATGGCCAGCATGAAAACAGCCCTCAGCCCCTCACCCAGGCTGACCATGCCCCCAGAGGGACCCCCCACAACCTGAAGGGGCGGTGGCCAGCCTGCAAACAGCCATCAACCCCTCACCCAGGCTGGCCAGGCACCCCAGCAGGACTCCCACCCTGATCCGGGACACCCTTCAGGGCAAACCAGCCGGCCCTCACCCGTGCACCAGGCCTCTATCTTATATAATAATAGGATAATATGCAAATTGACCCTAACAGCAGAATGACTTGGAATGACTGGTCACTATGACACACACTGACCACCAGGGGGCAGACACTCAATGCAGGAGCTGCCCCCTGGTGGTCAGTGCTCTCCCACAGGGGGTGCTCTGCTCAGCCACAAGCCAGGCTGACGGCTCCCAATACAGCGGTGGTGGACATCCTCAGCAGCACTAAGGATGTCCGACTGTAGCTTAGGCCTGCTCCCCGCTGGCAAATGGACATCCCCTGAGGGCTCCCAGGCTGCCAGAGGGATGTCTGACTGCCAGCTTAGGCCCAATCCCCCAGGGAACGGGCCTAAGCCAGCAGGTGGACATCCCCCGAGGGGTCCCAGACTGCGAGAGGACACAGGCCAGGCTGAGGGGACCCCCCCCCCCCCCGTGAGTGCACAAATTTTTGTGCACCAGGCCTCTAGTATTGTACATAAATACATACATATATATGCATATATATTACCTCCTACTGATCCCCTTTAGTTAGAAATGAGGAAAAGGAATAAAACCTTATGTACTTCAATGATCTCACTCATTCATGGATAATAAAGACCATTACAAACTTTTGAACAATAATAGATACAGAGGCAGAGCTGCCTCAAACTGATTGTCAAACTGCAGTGGGAAGGCCAGAGAGAGTTGGGGGGCAGGAGGGAGGGGAGTAAGAGATCAACCGAAGGACTTGTATGCATGCATATAAGCATAACTAATGGACATAAGACACTGGGGGGTAAGGGAGGGTAGGGGTTTGTCAAGGGTGGGGGGGGAAAAAAGGACACTTATGTAATACCCTTTGTAATACTTTAAGTGAAAAATTAAAAAAAAAAAAAAAACCTTATGTACTTCAAACTCAAAAAGATGTCATTGATAATTCTAGTAAGGAATAATCATTTCAGATTATGTTTATTAGACCATATGAAAACAGAAGTATTAGAATTTTCATGAACTCAAAGCATGAAAAGTAAACTTTACTTCTACTTAAAAAAAAAAACAAAAAAAAACAGGAATTGTAGGCAATCATAGAGATGCATGGAAGAATATGCATATCTTAATATTTAGTCCCCACTTGAATGTTCATCCAAAAGGTAGTTATGTTGACAGCTTACCATATTGACAATGATAATAATTCTTAGATAAAGGTGGGCTGTACATATTGTATTGAAATGTGAAAGTCCTAATTAAAACCCTAACTGACACAATCATTAGTGTCAGTTCACAGGTATAATTTTACCTTTTTCTTCATAAAAAAGAACAACAGAGAAAGAAGGAAGGTATGTAGGAAGGGAAGGAGGTAGGGACTGAGGAGGAAAACAGGCAAGCTTAGGGCATATGACTCATTTAGACCTAATCCCTAAGGATGAAGATGCATTAATATGCACACTGGCACATACTAAATACTGTGAAAAGAGTTTAAGGAAAAAATAAATATATAGCACATTTCAGTTTTTATTATATTCTTTTTTATTATTATTATTTAAAGTATTATACATAGTAGTACATATGTCTCCTTTTTTTTCCCCATTGGCCTTCCCCCAGCCTCCCCTACACCCTGTCACATGCCCTCATCCCACCCCCCCAGTGTCTTGTGTCCATTGGTTGTGCTTATATGCATGCATACAAGTCCTTCGGTTGATCTCTTTCCCCTCCTCCCCAACACTTAATTCATTTAATAAATATTTATTAAAGTATAATCATATGTGCTAGAAATATTAAATATTGTCATGTATCACATCTTGTATCACAATTTCTTATTTGTATTTATTTATCAGAGGTCCTTATAAAAGGCTTTATTGCAGAAGTCACTTGATTCCTTAGCACATAGGGATAAAAGGCAATGTAACCTATAGAAAATTAACGGCATTGACTAAATATGAATTCTGTCCTATTGTCATTAGCTGGTGAAAATGATTCTACCACATCTGTTTCAAATGGAGAACTGATTTAAAAAAAAAAAATCATAGTGTAGACCTGCATAATCTTATTAGCCAATGCTACCCCAGTACATTTAATAAAAAGAAAAAAATCATAGTGTAGAGTATTTTCCCCTCTCACTTACAAGGAAAGTCTGCAGGTAAACATTCAGAACTGTTATGCTGAAGAAAAAAAACTCCCAAAGACTTTTACTAGCTTGATCATCAACAGTATTTACATGTATGAGAGCTGAGGGCAAAATAAAAGTTTAGTTATGAAAAAAACTAATAATTTTCCACCAAAGAGAAACCAAAATAATATCCCCTTCCAAGAGCAAAAATCTACTACCAACATGTGTATGGCAAGGTAACATTCATTTTACATAGAACCGAAGGCAGAATGGTGCCAGGTTCTATAAACTGCACAGGCTGACTGAAGGCCTGGAGGCCACAGCTGGGAAGAAAAGCACTAACATACTCAGGCTGATCTCCTGAAACTAATACAAATAATATTGAATGTAAACTGTAACTGAAAAAAAAAAAACATATTCAGAGAGATCTACCTCATAGAGATAGCCACCTCCCTAAAGGGCTTTCTGAAAAAATGCCCGTGAGCAGAAAAACTGGTATACCCCCTCCTCCCTCCCTCCCTCCCTCCCTCTCTCACACACACACAAACACACACACACACCCCTCCTTCCCTGCTAGAGCCATCACCTGAATTTTGTAGTCATTTCGGGACACTTCGAAAGCCAGCCCTTCCACTCTTGCACTTAGGGTGGGAGGGATGGGAAGAGTTTTAAACTGGATATAAAATGAGGAGGACCAAGTCTTAAAGAAACAAAAGGTATTAATTTAACAACAAAATGGGACTGAGAAGTTTTGAAATAAGGCTATTCTGTCAAAGGGGCTGGAGGAGTTTAATAATATAATTATGGACAAGTATAGAAAATAAGGTTTATGTTTAGACCTCAAGAAATACAAATCGCTTATTGAAATTATAATAGCACTTATCATGGTCTCTCATATGATTATACATGCATGCCTGTGTATATCTATCTGGACTTTTTCCACTCGAATATAATCTCCATGAAAGCCAAAATGTGTGTGTTTACTGCTATATTCCCATCATCTAGCGCATATCTGGCATGTATAAGTAAATGTCTATTGAATTAAATCAATGAATAAATAATAAACACTTATCAAATGTTTGCTAAGTGTCAATTATTGATGTAACGCTTGGCCTATGTTGCTTTATTTATTCTGTATAAAAATCCCTGTTATCCTAGCCCCACTTATAGATGGGAAAATAAGACCAAGGATAAACTATCTTCTTTTGATCCCTCAGCTTCACCAAGGAGCCAACTCACAGACAGGTTCGCCTGGTTCTAAAGTCACTCTCACCCACCGCACGGATGCCTCCTATCAGTAGTATGAGACTTTCTCATTCTGATCCACCCTAATTCAACAGAGCACCCACCTGCTCTGCAGAGGCAAAATCTAAAAGAATAGAGAAGAGATTGGACTGTAAGGCAATGTCGATGCTTTTCTGTGCCTTCTCCCACATAGCCACTTGGCTTGCATTCTAGGACCCCTTCACTCACTAGCTAAGCCAGGCCCTTCCTCCACAAGGACAGAAATTTCCATACCATTCATTCCTCTGTGTTTCTCCATAAGGATCAAATCAGCCCTTACCATTTTGAGTTAGTGGAAATTCTTTCCTTTTTCTATAGTTAGGATGAAATATTTTCAGCATTTGGGAGGTTGTGTGTTTTTTTCCTTCTTCTTTTTTATCTATACAATATTTAGGAGGTCTTCTTTCTTTCTGTCTTTCTTTCTTTCTTTCTTTCTTTCTTTCTTTCTTTCTTTCTTTCTTTTTTTTTCATTTCAGAGTTGAGAGTCAAATGTTAGAGCTATCCAAAAAGATGACTTGAACTTCATCAGAATACTAGTAGCTCCTCATGAAGGGAGGTATTCAAGCAGAGGTTGGATGACTTTAGTGCATGCAAGGAAGTGTGTGTGTGGGGGGGGGGGGGGTGGCCTCTGACAAAAGCACTAACAGAACAGTTGTTCATTGTAACAGAAGGAGTATGGATGGGAGAGACATGTGTGTTCGTAGACATGGTAGGGGAGGGCTCTTGTTAGTGATCCATTTGCTCACTTAAGTAGGAAGCAAGGAGAAGAAAGCATCTGAGTGTAGAGGAGAAGACTAGAATAGTCATAGGGAATGTAGTAGGTTTGGGGACAACACTTGAGGTTTCTAGTCATGCACTGAAAGTAATAGTGTGGTGAATGCCTGGGGTGGGGGTGGGTGCGGGCTAAAAGGGGTTAATGGGGGGAAAGAGGGACATCTGTAATATTTTCAACAATAAAGATAAATTTAAAAAAACAAAGAGCAGTCAGTATAGTGGTGAGTTCTTCTCCAGATGCATTCAGCTGCACGAGTGCACATATGAAATGGTCAGAGAGTGATTTAACAAGGAGTAGGATTGTTCTGAAAGTGTATATATGAAAAGGACAGGGAGTTAATGAGCATGCAAGCAGAGGACATAAAAATGGGCCATTGGGCCCTAACTAGTTTGGCTCAGTGGATAGAGTATTGGCCTCCAGACTGAAGGGTCCCTGGTTTGATTCTGGTCAAGGGCGAGTACCTTGGTTGCAGGCTCGATCCCCAGTCCTGGTCAGGGCACCTAGGGGAGGCAACCAATAAATATGTCTCTCTCACATCAATGTTTCTCTGTCTCTCCCTCTCCCTGCCACTCTCTCTAAAAATCAATGGAAAAATATTCTCAGGTAAGGATTAACAACAACAACAAAATTTTTTAATGGATCATTGCATCTAAAGCCTGTTAGGGAATGTGAGCATATGAGGAGAGCAAAGGGAATGAGAGAGACCATGTAAAGGGACTGTGAATTGGAGGTCCCAGAAGATGGAGAAACTACTAGAGTTGAGGTGCTAGAAGAAGTGGGCTTAAAAATAAGAGGAGGCGATCGGAAAGTTGGTCACTTAAAATTTAAATTTTACCAGAATACTACTTCTAGAAATATGTTCTAAGGAAAAATATAAAATATGGAAAGATGTTTTTAGTGTTATCTATATAAAGCCCTAAATTATAAACAACACACTTGTCCAGCAGCAGAGAAACAGCAAGGTAAACTTTATGTTACCATTTAAAACAACATATAAAGAAAATATATCAGCATTGAATAAAAATGTAATAAAAAAGTCAGACACCAAGTTGTATGCATACCATGATTATGTATGTGTAAATATATGTATGTGTTTACATATATAAATATTTAACATGCATTACAAATATATAAATATATGTACTAGAATATCTAATTATTTACGTAATTGTTCATGCCAATGTCTTGTTAGCTTCTAAGGGTCCCGAGGTCTACAACTACTCATCTTTCTATTCATCTAAAAAGCAAGCATCAAGCTACACACATGATAGGAGTTCAGTACATTTTATTGAGTGAGTGAGTGACTTTGTGAATGATTGAATAGATGGATGGTGAATAAATAAAGATCTGTGTATACTTTTTGACTATCAAATCTAAACCTCACATAAAATTTCTATTAGGATGTTATCAAGCTTTCTAGAATTCTGAGTTTAACAGTTTAATCTATTGATGTAAATGATTTAGGGGTTAAAAATCATCACATAAATTAGAACTTTTGCCCATATGATCTTAAAATAGAGCATGAATCAAGAGGAAAACATTTACCTTGTGAATGAGATTCACTTAGGGGAGAATAAATGGTCCTATTGTGTGCTTTTGTGAACCACAAACTGTTGTTTATTGTTATATTTCAAAATAATGCTAAGTGAATTTTATTATTGAACCAATAAAAAATGTTTTTAAATAAAGTATGATTCTGAGAGAAAATCTGTGACAAGAGATAGCCACATGCCAAAAAGGCATTAGTGCTGCCTTTGTTACTCAGATACTTAATTGTGTGGGGAATTACACAATTTCCAGGCTCAGAATGAGTGTCAGGCAGTGCAATGCTCACGTTCTATTGTGGTTGTGGCCCAGGTGCTGGGGACCAGCAGGCTTTTCAACCACAATTCTTTAATGTGTAGAAGGTCTACTCTGTGATAACTTCATCCTTATCACAGCAGCTACAAGAGTATCACACAGCAAAACACCACCACTTGGAACAAACGGAACAAAAACCTTAATAATTACCCAAAACATTCTCTGCCATACATAACAAAAATGTCCCATTAAGTTATATAAACTTTTCGTCAGCAAGAGGGCTTTCTGGACTATCATTTGCAATGTATTTTATTCCAGTATTTGAATGCCTTTCCTCACTCACTTCTGGAATCAGGGCAACAAGAATTTACACCCTAGACCGAAGATTAGATTATTTTCCAATTTAGAAATAAGTAGCTCCAGAGAAAAGACCTATGGATACTGGCATTTTATAATCACCTAATTAGGTGGCTGAGTACCTCCTACCCTATTATGAAGTCCACAAGTCAACAAACAATGTCCACTCATACTGACCATCAGTCAGCTTTCAAAAGTGAGCAGATAGCCACTTTGAGAAAAGTCTTTAACATAAAGATGGACTGAAACAAACACAGAAAACAGAAACTCTGTAGAAAAATGAAAATTGTTAACCAACAAAAATGAACTTCAGAGTTATAAAAAGTGTTTTTATATGCATTACTAATGAATGAAGTGATACAAATAAGAATGAGGTCAGGTTTAGAAAGTATTGGAGAGGTTTAAAGATAGATGTTAAAAGTTTTGGATATTTAAAAGGCAAAAATGGACAAGCAGAAAGGGAATATAAGAGAATTAGAGTTTTAATTCAGAAGGAGCAGTATAAAAATCCCAGAAAGAAGAAAATGGAAGTTATCAAATTATAAAATAAAATAATAACTTCCCCCAAACTGAAGGGTGTCCATTTCCAGATTTAAAAATCCAGCTGTTTAGTACAGAACTCACACCAATGTTATTATTATGAAATTTCAGAAGAAAGAGAAATAAAAAGAAATTCCTACTTTATGGGGATTGGGGAGAACATCACAAAAAGATCAGAGCTCAATGGCATCAAACTTCTGGCAGCAATACTAACAGCTAAAATTTAATGAAGCAATACTTCCAAAATTCTGAGAAAACATATTTTATTATTTCAGAGCCAATCAAGCTTTACCAAAAGAGAATAAGTATATTTTCATGTATGAATATACTTTAAAAGAATGTATTTCCCAAGTGCCCTAGTTCAAGAGCTATTGGAGAAGTGCACCCCCTAAATGAAAGTAAACCAAGAACGGATGGGAAACAAGACACAACTCTTGAGGGTGTTGAAGGGATTTTCCAGAACGAAAGCAAAGAGCAGTTCCCAGGGATAGTTGTGCCTCAGGCGTGGAGAGACCTACAGGCTCGAAAAATCTCATGGCGTGCTTGGAAACGTAGGAACTTTATTAAAGGAGTTTTACGATTCTTTTTGTGAATTTGGAAAGAATTAGTGGTAGGTATGTAGTAATCAAGGCCAACAAACTAACAACTAAATGAGGTATTTATTAATTCCAGGAAAAACGAGGGGGTGGTACTCCACAGGAAATACATTTAATTTATTGGCTCAGAAGTTTGGACAATTCAATCATAATACTATAAACACTGAATATTGATCCACTGGCAATGTAATAGAACTACAGCGAAAAGATGAGGGGAGGGTAATTCAAGAGGAGAGTGATTAGAGTTTGGTCTAAGAGTGCTAAATATTTATCCACTGCTAGACGCAGTCAGTAAATATGATTAAAATAGATAAATCAAGAAACAACTAAAATTATTACATTAAAATATGGATGATTTACAGCAAGAAAGAATTCAAAGATTATTACTTTAATAAAAATGAGAATTTTTGAAAGTAAAAGTATAATATAATGTACAGGATTAGTACCAAGAAAACTGGCAGTTTCATACATTCAAATACAGCTTAAATGGCAGAATAAACAGGAGTAATGCAATCTCAGGTCATACACAGGTCAACCCTAAAAGGGAGGGAAATCAGGAGAGAAGATCACTGGGCGCTCAGAAGGAAATTCAATTTACCAACTAAGAAATGCACAGCATTATGTATGGTAACATCCCACCAAGGACCTAAGAATTGCAAGTATTAATTTAGAATAAGCAAACCGGTACCAAACTTCCAGTAAGATCAGCCCTGCAATGTCAAATAGGAAGTTCAGAAGAATAATTTTTAAATATTCAGATAATTCATATATAATGATCCCCAAATTAGTTTATTGCACAAAAGCAGAAGATTCTGTTTCCTAGAGAGAGCAGATATAAAATCCAACTATAAGTAACCACAAGTGACTGAAGTCATATAATTCTTTAATATTATGACCCACTAAATTCCATATATCATGAAACTGTGATAAAAATAAAAATAAACAATGACTTTTACTTCTCAGCACAATATTATATACAGTTACTGAATGGCAGTTGAAAATATACCAAAGTGCATAATTAAATATTATTGCATGTCTATGTGCAGTTATCTATGTGTGTACGACTGTTTTATTACAAACTTTCAACCAAGGCAAGCTTCACTCCACCCTTGGTATTAAAATCATCAAATAAAGGCACAATTAATTTCCTGCTGAGCATGTACAGACTTACAAAATGGTTTGGCTCTGAAGGAAAAAACTTAAAATCTGAATTATTTAGGTCAACTAAAGCTACTATGAATGTAAACAGAGGAAGAACCCTTATGCAGTAAAACAACCTCCATGTCTGTGTGGTAAGATCCATGCTTTACAGCAGTCCACTACCGCGTGCTTGGTCTGCTGCTACCGACACATACATTGCAATGTGCCATCAACACTACAAACAGTGAAACAGTCACCGCAGAAAGGCGTAGGGCAAGCCCTACTATGTGTTCTCATCACTGTGAAAGGTGCAAGTGTCAAGGGGATTTGAATTTCTTTAACCATCTAATTAATTTCTGGAGACAATTTTTATTGTTTAGGCAATTCTTGAAACGCTGTTGTCAAGGAAAAGCATTCTAAAATTAGATCTGCCAGCTTTGTTTTCATTGCAGAAGTGGCCACACTCCTAACAGCCTCTTCTGTTTTGAAGAGAAAGCCTGGGAATGAAACGTAAAGGAGTTCACAGGGGGGCTGCTACAAAGAGGAAAAATAAAACTACTTATGATATATTGATTTCACAAATTGGTTTTTTGTATAAGCTTGTCTACACACGTGTTTATTTTATAATTTTGTCTTTAAGAAGAACAAAAGGTCACTGATTCTAGCACCGCATTCCAGAAATTGATTATCCCCTTCTCTACTGCCAATCTGTTGACCTTATTCACTATTTAACTGTCCCCGAGTTACCCATCCCCTTGTTCTCATCTCTTCCCTTACGTTAAACCTTAAGGAGGCCCTAGAGCCCATTTACCCCTTCTTCATCCTTCACACTTATATTTTCTGGCAAAATATTAACCCTGTTAACCGTTCTGCATCTGCTCTCAGCCTGCATGGAAGCAGCTGAACTGAAATCAGCAGGAAACGAGCACTCAGGGATGCAGAGGAGGCAGGCTGATCTCACTGTAAAAGTGTGATTGCAAGTGGATGCTGGGCTCTGCCCACGATTAGCTCCTCTCAGAGGTGACTGCTGTTTCACACCTCCTCAAATCTCCACTCCCTCTCTCCCCTCCTCACTCTCCACAAGTAGCCTCTAATTTCATTTCACTGAGAAAATAAAAGTAACCAGTAGGGACCATCATCAAGTTTTCACCTACCTACTTGCAAATGTTCCCAAATATTCTGCTTCCAAGCGGCCCCTACTCCTAGCTCCATTCTCTACATTTAAGCAGTCCTTACCTTTCACCTACTCAAGGGGCTAGAGATTCTCAGATTCTTTTTTCTCTCTCTCTCTCTCTCTCTCTCTCATCATATTTGGGCCCAAGGGTTTCAGATAAAGGACTGTATACCCAATTGTTCAGGATAATGCATACCCATACACGTGAAATAAAACAATACACTCTGGCCCTGACCAGTTCCGCTCAGTGGCTAGAGTGTTGGCCTGTGGACTGAAGAGTCCCAGGTTCGATTCCGGTCAAGGGCATGTACCTTGGTTGCAGGCACATCCCCAGTAGGAGGTGTGCAGGAGGCAGCTGATCGATGTTTCTAACTCTCTATCCCTCTCCCTTCCTCTCTGTAAAAAAATCAATAAAATATATTTTTTTAAAAAAAACAATGCACTCTGACTCATGCTTTTCAATTTTTATGCTCCCAAATCCAATTCACCTGTAAGTCCTGTGAGTTCTAATTTTAAATATGTCCTATATCTGAATACTTATCTTCATAAGCACCAGTGTTGCCAAAGCTATCAAATCTTCCCCTGGACACTGCCACACCCTCCCTGCACATCCTCCTACTTCCAATTTTGTTTTTCTTGCTCCCCGCTCCTCAATATTAGCCTCTGCAAAATGGCCAGAGAAGTCTTTTTTTTTATTTTTTGTTTAAGATCTACAACGTGTTGATTTGATATGTTTATAAATTACTAAGTGATGACCACCATAGTATTGGCTTCCACCCCCATCCTGTCCCATAGTTATCATTTCTTTTTTGTGGTGAGAACATTTAATATCTATTCTCTTAGCAATATTCTAGTATATGAAACAGTATTCTAAATTATAATCACCATGCCTACATTAGATTCCCAAATTTGTTAATCTCATCATTGGAAGTTTGTATCCTTTAACCAACATCTTCCATTTCCCCAACCTTGCAACCCCTGATAACCACCATTCTGGTCTCTATTCAGATAAGTCTTCTTAAAACATAAGTCAGATCCTCCCCTTTGCTGCTTCAAAGTTCCACAGGCTCCCCACCAGGCTAAGGATAAAATGCTAATTTTTTATCATGGCCTGTTGGGTCTTAGATGATCTGACTTCTCTACACACTCAGTCCTTCCACCTTTCCCTCACCCACTGCGCTCCAGTCTCCTGGTCTTGTTTTTCCTCAAACCTGCCACATTTACCCTGCCTCAGGGGTGTGCCCTTGCTCCCCTCAGTCTGTGATGCCCTTATTTCAGGCCTTGGTGTAAGGCATTCCTCACTTCATTAAGGTCCCTCTGTACAAGCCATTGTCACAGAAAGCCCTTTCCTGACAACTTCTAAAATAGCTACTTTTGAACATCCCAGGCACTTTGTCACCTTACCCTGTTTGCTTTTATTAAAATTACATTGCATATTTATTTATTTATTTGCTTATCATTCATCCTCACCATCAAAATGTAACTATGAAAGTAGGGATTGTGACTGCACTGTTATTATTGTACTAGAGGCCAGGTGCACGAAATTCGAGCACTTGGGGGGGGGTTGCTCAGCCCGGCCTGTGCCCTCTCGTAGTCCAGGAGCCCTTGGGGGATATCTGACTGATGGCTTAGGCCCGCTCCCCATGGGCCTAAGCCATCAATCAGACATCCTTAGTGCTGCCACGGAGGCAGGAGAGGCTCCCGCCACTGCCACTGCACTCTCCAGCCGTGAGTGAGCCTGTCTTCTGACTGAGCGGCACTCCCCCTGTGGGAACACACTGACCACCAGGGGGCAGGTCCTGGGTTGAGTGTCTGCCCCCTGGTGGTCAGTGCATGTCATAGCGACCAGTCATTCTGCCGTTCGGTTGATTTGCATATTAGCCTTTTATTATATAGGATCCCTGGTGCCTAGAACAATGCCAGAGCATTCTCTGTGCCCAGTGATGAATAGTCATTGAATGAACAAATAAATGAAATTGTATTAATAAGTCAACTGAATTGCTTAATTAAATAATATTAGTGTTACTGTCCAAAGTAACTGAATATTTTTTAAGTGTCAGTATGGTTTTAATGAACTTAAACTTACTTTATTTCTGAATGACTTTCAATGTTAAGATAGTTCTAATCAATGACTAAGATTACCATAGTTTGATTCACATTGTGTAAATTGGTGTTTGCTTTTATACCCATAAGACAAATACTTAACAGAAGAAAATCTGAATTTATCAAGGAGAGTACTTTTAATTCCCTATTTCTGAGCTTAAATACTTTATTTTACTGGGGACTTTAAGATTACTTGGCAACATGTTTCTAATTCCAAAGGGATTTAAAGTGATTCCATCTTATTTCTTGTAGATCAAGCAACTTTTCTAATGACAGAAAGTGAACCTTATCTAACTTAGTATAGATTTAGAAATCAAAGAAATATGATAGTGAAAATAAACTAATTTTTAGCACTGTTTTTAACAACTTTTTATTTAGAAATCTAAAACAATTTGTAGAAAAGAATCAAGAAAATAGTTACAATGGCTTATGTAAAATAAGAGGGAAAGTATATATAATAAAGTTTTTTGGAGAACCTAGACTCAGAACCTAGACACAGAACCTAGAGAGAGACAGAACCTAGAGACAGGACTTGGCTGGAGATCCTACACAGAACCTAGAGACAAGACTTGGCTGGAGATCCTACACAGAACCTAGAGACAGGACTTGGCTGGAGATCCTAGACAGAACCTAGAAACAGAACCTAGAGACAGAACCTAGCAGGAGAACATGGCAAAAGATCCTGGACAGAACCTGGCTACAGAACTTTGCTGGAGAACCTAGACAGAACATGGCAAAAGAACCTGGATAGAACCTGGCTGGAGAACCTGGAGAACCTGGCTGGAGAACCTAGTGAGAGAACATGGCACCAGAACTTGGTTGGAGATCCTGACCAGAACTTGGCTGGAGATCCTGGCTAGAGAACCTGGCTAGGCTGCTGATCAACTGAACGCTGCCTCCGTGTCATTCCTTCTTCACCGACTCTGTCCACACCTTTGGGGACCCCTGGACCTGCTGGGGTTGGACCCCAACATCTGGCGCCCAAACAGGGACCCCTAGGTAAGCGCCCTGCACTCCCCAGTATCAATTTGCCGGGAGCCGGTCCATCCTTGCTGCTTGACACAGTCGCTGCAGGAAAGAAACATCTGCACAGCATATGTTTCAAAGGACCTGGCATATATAGCATATTGTTCTTAATATGTTTGCTCTCCTTAGTGCCATGTGTTTTAACCAAGGTCACCTCTCCGAGAAAGGTTGTTTCCCCAGGTGGGGATTTTTCCCTGAGGTTAGGGAGGGGATACAACCCCTTAATTAAGTGCCAGGCGGGTAGTTAAGCTACATAATCTTTACTCCCTGGAATGGAGATAAGAAACGCCCTAACCTTTGTAATAGAAATTGACAAAATTAAAATCGGCTGGTATAAAAAAAAAATAATAATAAAAAATAAATAAATAAAGTTTTTGGTACTAATGCCAGGAATATTTTAATCCTTTGAACTGGATATTAATATTTTGATTGTGAATTTCATTTTGGAACATTCCCCGTCATTAAGCACATGATCTCCGCTTAATCTAACGCCATTACGGATAGATTGGTTATTTCTTAAGCAAACATCTTTTTTATACACATTTTGCAAATATTCCTCCCAAATTGAAATATGATTCACCTGACAGGATGAATTCAGAGAACAAAAATATTAAATGACAGTTTGAAAATGATGACTTTAGTTCAAGGTTCGTCACACACTTTGGATTTAAATGTCAGGTAAAAATAAAACTCAAAAATTTAAAATTGCTGACTCATATTGTGAAATTTCAAGACTACCTTGCTTTGTAAGTTTATCTTTGAGGATCTGTTCAAAGAGAGAATGAGTCTTTAACTCAGTAGTGGAAAAACTATAGTCTGGAAGCTAATATATTTACTCTGATTGCCCCTAATTTTGGTCAGCTTATCCCCTTCTGTCTGACTCGGTACAGTTTGGAAACTTCAACAGGCAATTAACTCTCACAGGACACATGGCAGTCTTCCCTAACCAAGAACTCCCTGGGCCACAAGGCCAACGTGAGGCCAGAATATTTACTAATCACTGAAAGATATTCTCAAAGTAACCCTCACTATTCAACTACATAATGAAATGGAACTTTGAGTTGTCCTAGACAAATGGCATAGAACTTAGGAAATTAGAATCTTGGAGTAGGCAGCTCAGTCTCTCAGTCAGTGTTGGAATATCCTCTGCCTGTTCCCCCTAATGTAGTTACCTAGTGCCAACTTTTTTCTCAGTCTCATATTTGGTAAAGGAAAGAGCAAAACAACACACTGTCTTACACATAGTAGTGCCACAAAAGTAATTTACAACAACAGCTACCATTTGTAGATGCTTATTTTATGCCAGACACAGCACCTGAGTACTTCAATTGCATCTTTTTTCACTGGTGGAAGATATTTTTTTAATCTTTATTGTTGAGAGTATTACAGATTCCCCCTCCCTTTTTTTCTACTTTCTCTCCACCACCCGGTTCCTGCCTTGCCCCAGGTCTTCACCACCCTATTGTCTGTGTTCATAGGCAATGCATATCTCTATATATAAAAGGCTAATATGCAAAGTGTCCCCTCGGGAGTTCGACTGGGAGACCGGGAGTTGGATCACTCGCTATGACATGTGCTGACCACCAGGGGGTGGCATGGAATGAAGGAAGGCCCCAGCCAGCGGCCAGCAGCCAGCAGCCAGGGAAGGAAGGCCCTTGCCAGCAGCCGGAAGGCCCTGATCAGCCCTGATCACTGACCAGGCTTAAGGACCCTACCTGTGCATGATTTCATGCACCGGGCCTCTAGTATGCTTATAAATTCCTTGGTTAATCTCCTCCCACACCTCCTTCCCCCTTCCTCTGAGAATCATCAGAGGACATACAGATGGCCAAGAGAAGTATGAAAAATGCTCAACATCACTAATCAGAGAGATGCAAATTAAAATGACAAAGAAGTACCACCTTACACCTATCAGAATGGCTACCATTAATAAATCAACAAATAACAAGTGCTAGCAAGGATGTGGAGAAAACAAAACCCTAATATAACTGCTGTTTGGAATAGAGACTGGTGTAGCCAGTATGGAAAACAGTGTTGAGTTTCCTCGAAAAATTAAAAATAGAACTGCTATTTGACCCAGTGATCCCAATTCTATGAATATATTCTAAGAATCCTGAAACACCAATCAGAAAGAATATATGCCCCCCCTACCTACATTCATAGCAGTGTTATTTACAATAGGTACAATCTATAAACAGCACAAGTGCTCATCAGTAGATGAGTAGATAAAAAAGCTGTGGTACATTTACATAATGGAATACTATGCAGCTATAAAAAAGAATGGTCTATTACCCTTTGAAACAGCATGGAGGGACCTGGAGATGATTATGCTAAGCGAAATAAGACAGTCAGAGAAAAACAAGTATCACATGAACTTACTCAGATATGGGATCTAATGAACACAATAAACTAATGAATAAAATAGAACCAGAGGCATGGAAACATGGAACAGACAGATGATTGCATTATTTTTATCTTCACAAAAATCCTCTGGGATTCTAAGTTCCATATGACAACGTTTGCCTTTTGTTTTTGTTTGGGGGGTGGTGGATGTGTTTTATTTTTTATTTTTGTCTGTGAGAGTCACATCCCCAATAATCTCTACTGGTCAAGTTTGAATAACTCATTCACATCCTTTCTTAAATATCCTCTATAAACTTACTTGACCTTCCAGCCTGAATTAAAGTTACTGTTGAACAACTATAGCTATACTGGCTATACCATTCAAATGTAAAGTTGTCACATGTTGTCTGATTACTGGTTTTTGTTATATTGAAATATTTTTAAGTTCTTACTTCATGCAATGTACTATGCTAGCCACTGAGGACACAATAATAAGGAAGTGAATTCCAACTCTTCCTTCCCATTACCTCAAAAGTTGAAAGAAGGACTACCGAGAGGGCAGAACAATTAAATGGACTATAACAATAATACATGAAGTGTATTTAGAGTACCTAGAAAGGTCACCTAATCTAGGCTCGGATGATGATGAATCCTTCTGACTCTAATGATATTCTGATTAGGCTCCAACTTTCCCACCTGGTCTTTCAGAAATGCAACCTTTACATGGTTAAAGTCTCCCCGAGATACTCCTCTTTGCCAGCCTACACTTCCTTTTTCACTCAATTTAATTTCAAAATCTGTTCTCCACAAATCCCTTTTCCTGTTCTGTGAGAGAAGATTTTGCCAGACCTTTTTTCCTTCACCAATAAGAATTCTAGTTTACAAAAGTTAAAGACTTGTGGTTTACAGAATTTAAAGCTATTACTCTACATTTAAAACCAGAGGAGTCAACTAAGATTTTATTTTAATTCACAGAAAAATTAGTAGAAATTACTTATAACAAAACTAATGGCATTAGCCAGTTTTGAATTGACAACTATTTTATATAAACCATAAATTATGAATACACAGCAATATATATCTCCAAAAGTACATGTAAAGTATATTTATTTTATATAATCAAACTAATTGTTTAAGGAACAAAGAAGGAAGGGAAAAAAAGAATTTGATCAGATTGCTTTCTTATCTACTCTATATGGTAAGAAAAAAGTAAGTGATGAAAGAAAATAAAAGCTGAATAAGAATGAAAAAGAAGAAGTTTGTACAGAATTAAAAATTAAGTTAATAAAAATTATAACGTTACATCTTCTTATGATGTTTGGTTATACATTATCAGCTCTAAAAAATAAAACTAACCAAATAGCAACCATTTAACATATGTGACCTTCTAAGATGCACTAAACCTAACCAGTGTGGCTGATACACACCCAAAATCAGTTCTTGGCCGCTACATTATTCATATGCTACTTCTCTGGTTTCCACGATTTATTCTTCCTACTACTTTGATTCCTTCTCTCTCCTTTTTTCCCTAGCATTTACTTCTTTAACCCAATCAAAATATAGCAAATGTTTCAGAGTTTATGAGATCAGTTTTATTATCCTCTCCTACATCTGGAAATACAATCTTATACTAAAGTGATTCAGATAATAGAAGAAATATGTAGGTGGGGGGAACTAGATGCAAAAATCACTTTCTTCTTTTTCTTTGTGGTTTTCAAGAAGAGGCCTAAATGAGGGGGAACTGGGCCTTCCCATGCCCTGCATGACCTGTTGTCAGGGTAACAGGATGTGTAGGCAGCCCTGGCCTTTCCAAGGTCTGTTGCCAGGGCAACAGGCTATAAACCACCTCTTCTAATGCAACTATGCAGTTTCTTTACCTTATTCTATGTTTCTCTTCTATTTGGTGGGAAATAGAACAATACAACTTTAATATACAGGCCATTGAGGGGTCATTTATTGGAAGAACTATTATTGCAAATGGAAATAATATGGAGAAGAATTTTATTGGACTGACTTTCTGAAAATAAGGACCTTAATTTTTATCTCTTAATTATATACTAAATTTTGATTGGGTCAAAGAAATAAATGATGGAAGATGATGAGAGGAAAAGAAGCAGAGTGGTAGTAGGAAAAAACTGTAGAAGCCAGAGAAGAATTATATGAAAAATTTAAAGACTAAAAGGATGATTTTTGGAGTATATCAGTTGGCTTTTTTGTGCAACAAACCATCTCACAATTTAGTAGCCAAAAACAATGAATGTTTATTATTTCCTCATGAGTTTGAAGATGTTCAATATTCCAGGATGACCTCACTGACATGTCTGGTTGTTGATGATCTGGGTGGTCTAGTGGAGCCCCAGCTACAATGGTAAACCATTACATCTGCTCCACATGCTCATTCTCCAGTTGGCTTGACTAGGCTTCTTTCCAAGCTGGTATGAGAGTTCCAAAGAGCAGCAAGAGAAAGTAAACTCCAATGCATACACCCTTCCAAGTCTTTGCTTGCATCACATTTGCTAAGATCCCATTGGCCAAAGCAAGTTGCATGGCTGGGCTCATTGTCTGTGTAGGAGGGATAATCCAATAGTGGATGCAGGAAGTCATGAACAAATTGAGATACACTACAATAGTAAATGATAGCATGGAAATTTTCCTGGAAAACAGACTGTTCTTTGGAAAACATGAAATATTAAAACAGACAGAGATTCGCTGGGGGATGAAATTTCAAGAAGGTCACACATATAAAAACACTTTTTCATATTGGAACCAATCTTGGAGACTTTAAGAGTTCTAAAAGGTAGAAATAAGCTCTTTAATCCATCTTATAATCATCTCAAATGTGCACGAAAAAAGGGAGAGGAAAAATACTGTGTGCCTTTAAGTAGTTTGTGTTCTCTGTGGAAATAAAGTCCAATTAAATACATTTAGATTATTTTTAATATAAAAAAGGAGAAAAGACTCTGCTCACTTTACTTCAGAAAAGAACCTTATTGTTATTATTAAAATTCTTTATAGCAAGAAGAGAAGAGGCAGCATAGCAAGAATAAAATACCTAATTGGGTGTTTCTTTTTTTTTAACTCTCACCCAAGAATATGTTTTTCATTGATGAGAGAGAGAGAGGGAGAGGGAAGAGAGAGAGAGAGAGAGAGAGAGAGAGAGAGAGAGAGAGAAACATCAATCAGTTGCCTCCTCTACATGCCCCAACTAGGAATCGAACCCACAACTGGATGATGCTCTACCAACTGCACCACACCAGCCAGTTTCTAATACCTATATTTTCCCATTAGAATTCCTGTCTTTATTCTTATTAGTAAATAAAAATCTTCAAGGAGAGACACTCAGATGTTTCTACCGTGCAGTGTTTTCTGTTGTTTGGGATACCAAAGGCCAAAAAAATTAGGATAATTTTGTAAGGGTCCAAGCTCTGAAACAACATGAGGGTTTAGGAAAAGTCTAATTGGCTTGCAAATACCAGCTTAATCATTGCTTAAATAAATTAATTAAAGGCACAGTGGTAGCCCATGCCTAGAGGAGGAGAGAAATAAAACTGGAGAGTTTCTGACATCTAAAGCACATGCCAAGTGATAACTCCCCTTGGTATTCAGCTCTGAGGATGCAGAACTAGGCAAGCAGATGGCAGGATTTGGAATAATCAACACAAGGAAACAGTTTTTAACTCCTGAAAGGTCAGCTTTTCAGTGAGTCTTGACTGTTAAATGGAATTATCTGTCAGTGTTAATGGAATAGGTATGGGCCCAAGAACATGGCTTTCCCCCTACTGGTTGTGAACCATTGGTTAGTCATTGAATGTCTCTGAGGCTCAGTTTTGTCACCAGAACAGAAAAATGGGGTTAATTGTGCTGAACCATACAAATCAAAAGAAAAATCTTTTAGAAATTATAAAGCACAAAAAATTGCTATAAAGTATGATTACTACTATGATTCAATTATGAGGTAGTTTAAAATACTTTAAGTTAATCAAAATCTGATTGATGCCCAACTTGTTTGGGTTTTTTCCTTATCGTGCTCCAAATGCAATTTATTTTAAACCAAGGCTTAGAAAGTCCAGTTTTAAGTGGATCAAAGTCAGCTGTTCTAATAAGTCCATTTTTATTTTCTTCTAAGTAATCAAGGACCTGTCTAGTGTACAAAGTTCCAAGAATCCTTTGATTCTCCACACTTATTCAGTGTTTAAGGTTGACCTCTGTTTTCTTGCCCTGTCGACTTCATACTCTAATCAGACATTAGAGATTTTAGAACATTTTTGTGACTCATAAAATTATTGGAATAGTTATAAATATTAAAATTTTGCAGAAATTATCTGCAGTGATCCTTTTCTGAGCCTAATTTGATAAAAATCTGTGTTTAAGTATTTTATAAAATATAATCTCTTCAAACAACTTCAAGAAAGTAATAGTTTAACGAAGAAATCAAAGTGATCGTAATGTTTCATTTATAGGCCTCTGTTGACCTATTATCATTTTCATGCATTTTCTTAACAATAAACAGTTATTTGTGCCAGACACTTGCTCAGACCTGATATTTGGAACATGATGATTCTCATGAGCCTTTAACACTGTCATCTGTTTAATTATGTTAATGAAGAATTCCTTTCATATCTAAAATGTTTATAGCACCGTCCTTTTGCATGGGACTCAGACTTGTTCAAATATACACATTTGATTAGATTATTAAAATGTTAGAATAAAGGACACAACCTAATAACATAACGGTAATTTCATATTTTCTAAAATGAATGGGCAAAGGAAAAATTATGGGACTATAGTAATTACTTGGAAGTAAACTATCTTGTCAACCAGACACAGACTGTGATAAGAAAAGTCCTAAAGAGTGATTTTCAAGCCAGAGTAATTCAGAAAATAAGACTAGCCCTGGGTCACACATGGTTATAGAGACCTAAATTTCATTCCAAGGCCACGACAAGATGCTGAACCCATCCAGGCAATGTTTCTATCAGTGGATTGCTCAAGGCCACCCCATTTCTTTCCTTCAGGTCTCTCTCCTACACAACTCCCTCCCATGGGGATGTAAATCCTCTGTTCTGGTGAAGAGGAACCTGGGGATTTGGTGAGACCACTTCCACTGAGCTAAGAGAAACTCTTCTCATCTTGACAACCCTGTTCTTTCCACTGATTCTGACCAGAAAATTACCTAAAAAAAAAAAACACAGAATACTGTTTTTACATATGATAATATTAAAAATGATAACAGCTAGAATGTCCTGAATTCGAGACACTGTTGTAATCAGTTTGCAAACACTAATTTATTTAATCTTCTCAACACCTATGAGATAGTTAATGATGTCATTCCCATTTTGCAGATAAGAAAATTAAGGCATTAATCAACTTGGAGAAGATCATAGAGCTGTTAAACGGCAGAATTGAAATACACAAGAATGAGTAAGATTACAGGAATATTAATAATTAAAATGTTTGGAGAGCTTACTGTGTGCCATGCTATATTTCTTATATACATTATTTTATTTCATTTTCATGATCTTGCTTGGGCAATGTCTAGGTTCCCAGATTCTAATGCTTCATTCTAAATGGAAGGACTTTACATTGGAAAAGTTTCCTTGCCACTTTTCACATTCTTTCACAAAGGAGAAGGAGAAACATTTGGTTGGTGAATTATGGGAAAGGAATCAAACCTGGTGGTGCAATTTGTCTTTTTCAGGGGGTAGGGAAGGGATTTTCTGCTTATAGAAAGCATAGTTTCATCTCTTAGAGGCCATGAGGTAAGTTTAGGAGGGGAGCTTTTGTCCTCTGCCAGGAAGGATTGCAGCTTTGGAGGGTAAGTTGAATTCAGAGGTGTTCTGGTCTATTTAGCGGTATACCAAAACCTGATTGTCCAATACAAGTTCAGTCTTCAATAAAGTTGACATTTTGATCTCTACCAAGTGGACTCCTAAATCTATCCCCTCACTTAATCCTGAACTAGTGGTGTCTTAGGAACTCACCCCAAGTTCCTAAGAGGTAGGTATCAATTTTTGTCCATGTATCAGCTGAAAAGTCATTTTCTAAGATAAATCATTCCTGATTATCTAAAATACCTTCTCCCAAGTAACTCCTGATCACATCATCTGGTGTATTTTATTCAGGTCACTTCTCACACCATGTTAACTTACTTATAATTTACTTTTTTGTTGTGCATTTTCTCTACAAGAGTGTAAGCTCCTGTGCATAAAATAGTGCTTGACATAGTTTACAATTAGTGGGTATTTGTTGAATGAGTGAATAAATGATAAATGAAATAACTGGATTGTACAAATAAGGAAAGTGAAGTTTAGAAAAGTCAATAGATTTTCATTATCATTCAGCTAAAAGACAGATGGTATCAGAAAATACCTGATTATAAAGTTCAATTTCTTAATCTCTAAGGTTTTTTTACCTCAACAATGTCTATTCTATAAACCACAACATAATGTTAGTAAGGACTAAGATTTATATTAAGACTAGAGGCCCGGTGCACAGATTCGTGCACTGGTGGGGTCCCGTGGCGTGGCCTGTGGGGGTCGGGCTGAAACCAGCAGTCCAACACCGCCTGTGGCTCCTGCCTGCTGCTCCCACTCATCTCGGCCCTGCTGCGCCTGCTGTGGGCTCACACCCAGTCAGTCCCGATTGGGAGAGGCTTGCGCCGCCATAGTGGCGCTCGCCAGCCTTGAGCCCTGCCTCTGGCACCTGTCGGTCAGCTGAGTGGTGCTCCCCTTATGGGAGTGCACTGACCACCAGGGGGCAGCTCCTGCATTGAGCATCTGCCCCCTGGTGGTCAGTGCGCGCCATAGTGACCAGTCGTTCGGTTGCTTAGCCTCTTATATATATAGAAGATTATATATATACCAGAATAGATTTTATGAGGTGGTTTTCTTCAAATTTGTTTTATGACTGAAGGACAATTTTTTAAAACTAATTTGCCTGATTGATCCATCAAAGTCGATCACATACTCAACAGAAATTGAGATTTATCAACATTTCCAAGAAAGATAGCATAATATTATTCTTTGATATTTGAAATAAATCTACCATATACTCAAAATCAGAGCTTGGTAAGAAAATTGTAGGGTTAGATGGAAGACAATGAGTTATTTGATAGCTAAGAATGAAGACTGACTACTCTAATTTGCCATAGAGTGACTTAGGCTGGCCCCATCTCTAGGCATTGTGTCTGTGTGAGAATGAGAATGTGTGTGTAAGTGTGTGTGTGTGTGAGAGAGAGAGAGAGAGAGAGAATTGGCAAAGGATAGGAATATAGGATATAGCAGTGGTCCTATTGATTAAGCACTTTGTTTTTCTGTTATTCTTCTTCTAGAGGCCCAGTGCACAAAATTCATGCACAGAGGTGGGTCCCTTAGCCCGGCCTGCACCCTTTCACAATCCGGGACCCCTCGGGGGATGTCAGACTGCCAGTTTAGGCCCAATCTGGGACCACTGACTCCTAACCACTCGCCTGCCTGCCTGATCGCCCCTAACTGCCTCTGCCTCGGCCCCTGCCGCTGCAGCTTCATCAGGAAGGACGTCCGGAATGACGTCCGGAAGGTCGTTTGTCTGTCCAGTCTAATTATCATATTACACTTTTATTATTATAGATTACAGGAGACATGTATTCGTTTACTATTGCTGCTGCAACAAATTTACCACAATCTTAGCAACTTAAAACAATAAAATGTATTATCTTCAATTCTGCAGGTCAAAAGTTAGACGCAAGTTTCAATTGAGCTAAAAATAGGTGTTGGCAGGGCTGCATTCTTTTTGGAGGCTCTAAAGAGAGAAACTTGGTTTCTTGTCTTTTCAAGCTTCTAGAGGTTGCCCACAATCCTTGTCTCACAGCTTATTTCTTCCACCTTCAGTGTTGGCAAAGACAACTCGAGTACTTCTCACATCACAGAACTGTCTTCTGCCTCCCTCTTCCACTTTTAATAACCCTTGTGATTACACTGGGCCCACCTGAATAACCCAGGCTAATCTCCATATGCTAAGGTAATCTGATTACAACCTTAACTCCATTTGCTACCTTAATTCCCCTTTGACAGGTAAGGTAACATCTTCCCAGGCTCAGGGGATTAGGATATGAACATGTCTGAGGGGGCAAATAGTCTGCCTACCGTGTACTAAGTTTTAAGAAGCATCAGATCATCGGTTCTCAACCTGTGGGTCGCGACCCCTTTGGTGGTCACATGACCCTTTCACAGGGGTCGCCTAAGACCATCGGAAAACACATATATAATTACATATTGTTTTTGTGATTAATCACTATGCTTTAATTATGTTCAATTTGTAACAATGAAAATATAGCCTGTATATCAGATATTTACATTACAATTCATAACAGTAGCAAAATTACAGTTATGAAGTAGCAACGAAAATAATTCTATGGTTGGGGGTCACCACAACGTGAGGAACTGTATTAAAGGGTTGTGGCATTAGGAAGGTTGAGAACCACTGGTCTCTAGACACCCTTTTCTAGTGACCGTTCTACGTAAGCATTCTGAGAATGTCCTCTTTTTTGTTTTGGAAGCAGATGTGTCTCTAAAATCCAAGTTCCACCGGATACTATTTAATCAACTTAGAATACTAACCTCTTAAAATTGTTGAAAACGTAAATAAGAATACAAATATGCTACATCTGGAAGGTTCTGACAGTAGATTATAAGCAAACACTACTTCCTTCCAATGTCTCTCTCCCTATTCTAGCTGTGAATCTATCTTCATTCCTCCAACCTAGCTTTAGGCCCTATTTTGGCAGCCTCACTGATCTTCTAAATTTGTAGTTAGAGCCATTATAAAATTAAGAATTTTATTCATTCATTGACTGGTTTCAAAGTATTTATTGCGTTTTCTCCTATGTGCCAGGTACCTTACAAAGTGTTGGGGATCCAAAAGCAAACATGGTTCTTCCAGATAGCAGCCAGAGGTGACCTATGAACTGGTTTACTTTTCACCAGAAAACCCCAAAAAGTCATGCAAACCAAGAGGTTCAAATATCCCTGTTCACTTTAAGAGCACACTTGAAATTTCCCAGGTCATCAAGGGTATGCACATGTGAAAAGGCACCAAGTATCGGAAGGCTGTCACTTTACAGAAGCAGTGTGTGCTGTTCGGTCATTACAAGGGTAGAGTTGGTAGGTGTGCCCCGGCCCAACATGGTGGCTGGACACAGGGTCGGTGGCCCAAATCAGTGCTAAATTTTTGCTGCACATACTGAAAAATGCAGAGAGTAATGCTGAACTTAAGGTTTTAGATATAGATTCTCTGGCATTGAGCCCATCCAGGTGAACAGAGCTCCCAAGATGTGCCGGAGAACTTACAGAGCTCATGGGCAGATTAACCCGTACACAAGCTCTCCCTGCCACATTGAGATGATCCTTCTGCAAAGGAGCAGAATGTTCCTAAACCAGAAGAGGAGATCGCACAAAAGAAACTGAAGAAATAATAACTTATAGCCTGGGAGTAAATTCAACATAAAATAAATACTAATAAAAGTGAAAACAGCTGAAACCGGTTTGGCTCAGTGGATAGAGTGTCGGCCTGTGGACTGACGGGTCTCAGGTTCGATTCCGGTCAAGAGCATGTACCTGGATTGCGGGCACATCCCCAGTGGGAGATGTGCAGGAGGCAGCTGATCAATGTTTCTAACTCTCTATCTCCCTCCCTTCCTCTCTGTAAAAAAAAAAAAAAAAAAAAAAAAAAAAAAAGTGAAAACAAACAAAACCCATACCAATAACATGGCTTTTGCCCTCAGTAGCTCATGGTCCAGTAGGAAGGTAGATTTTTTTATGCAAAGGGAAGTCTAGTTTCCTTTATGAGTCAAATATAGGAAACTAAGAAGAGACCTTTAAGCATTTGGTCACAGGCTGCCTATTGGCCATTTTTCCTGATAAAGGAATGTCACAAGCTCTGGAGGACATCAATCATGTGTGCCCACTGAACATAGAAGCACCCTCGGGCATTGCAACAAGCAGGGCCATTTCCACACATCTCTAAAAGGATCATGGGAGCAAGAGCAGCCCTGGATGCGCAGACAAAAGAGTTGTTCCCTCCGGAGAAGCGAACGAAACGAGCAAAGGCAGATGAGTGGTAAGCAGCTTTCTTTTAGGCAACCCTGGTCAGGTTGGGAGGGGGCCACAGAGGGAGAGGCATGAGAGGAGGCTCCAAAGTCAAGCAGGTTTGGGGAGAAGATGCTGAACTTGGAAGGAAGGACACTCAAAAGCTTTAAAGGGTTTGAAGCAGGAGAGTAAAAGGATGAGATTTGCCTCTGATCAATAATGCTGCTCCATCCTAAAGCACAATTCCACTACAGTGCTAATAACTCCTATTATTTCAGTTTTGGGGGGGAATACTACAGTGCTAATAACTCCTGTCATTTCACCTTTTTTTGCCATTTTCATTCTAAATATGTATTTCTGCTACATCTTCTTGGTGATGACAGTTTGGGATTACTTCATCTGAAACTGTACCATACACTGCCCTCTTCAATCACAACAGCTCATTGAAATGAGTTATGGGATTATTGTACAGCTCCTCCTTTCTCCTCCACTTTCTGCATATTAATATTTTATTCTCCCACTACCGAAGATCATGTTTACCACCAATCAAAGCGGGGTGGGGGGGGGGAGGGGCGGGAAGCTTAACTTCCAGTTTTCAACTGTTGCATTCACAACTCCAGATCTTACTATTTGAACATTTGTCTGGATTGGGAGAGATAGGAGGAATGTGTCTATACATGCAAAATTAATTATCATATATTAAGTTAGTTTCTAATTATGAAATTCCCATAGGTTCTAGTCCTACTTCTGTAAAAGGAATTGGCAATAAGTGCTAATGTGAGTCTCATATTTTTGTCAATAGTTTATGGTTTTAAACAGTTCCAACTTTCCTGTCTTGTGTTGAACAACTAAGACAACATTCTGATTTACTTTTGGCTATAATGCCATGTGGCTTTCACTGGAATTTCTACTGGATCACACTTTTCTGGAAATGTTGTCGCCCCTGAGACTGAATTCTTAGAACAGTGGCACTGATTGGAAAGAGCAGCACCAATGTTTTAAATATGCTTGATTTTTTTTAACCCACAGTTGTGGAACTATTTTACTTTTAACAAAGAAAAAAACAATAGTACCATGACACAAAAAAAGGATTATCTCTAAAATTAATTTTGAAAACACTGCGCATAGATGAAAACAAATGTGAAATTTTCAAATCAACTTCCCTCATGGAAATCAATAACTTAACAAGCTTTACAAAGACTAGTGTCCGAAAACTTTTCATAATGTGTAGGAAGCAGTACAGGTTCCAGAGTCACAGGAGTCTTCTGAAATTTCATTAGGTGTTGAGATGGCTGAAGAAATAGGAAGTGTTGTGCAGGTCCTAAACAATTGATAACTTATGAACAAATAGATGGTTCTTTTTAAATGTGGTTTATGAAGAACATGATGCCATAGTCATTTGTTAACATTTCTACCATCACAGATGGTGAGTCATGGTATAGAATCTCAATGGTCATACGGAGTAAGAAATTAGCAGTAGAAGGTGGGTTGAAAGTCATGACAGTAAAAATAAAGTTAATAGAATAAAACATACAAGTCTATATACAGAAATAAGAAGAGAAAACTGTTTCACCTTTCTTCCCACAGAGGAAGAAGAGATTTCTTAGCACAATACTGAATATGGTGTCCCAATTAAGTATTATATTTTTTCTTTCATGGAAGACTAGTAGAGAAAATTTGTAAAAAAAAAAAAAAAAGTAGAGAAGAATTGATATTTGAACTTAGTTTACTAATGTTTTTTGCATGTATTATGAAATTTAAAGATTCTTTCTAGGGACTCAAAAAAGTGTTCTAAAATGTTATGCTGAATGATAATGCCTATAAAAATATTTTCTGTAATATCTACCTATAGTGATTTGTGTTTTCCATAGTTAAGGTATACTTGAATAAACCTTATATTAACCTTTGTCTCTATTTTTATCTAACCTCAAAAATGCACATATTATAAATGCACTTAAAAACAAAATATTCTGTTGAAATAAAGTAATGCATTTGTAAAGTTAGATACACTAAAAGATCAAAAAACCACTTTTCAGACAAATAGTTAAAGGCCTTTATTCAGTCTATTTTACCAAAGCAAAAAATTATTGCAAAATTGTTTCATAGCTTTCATGAATAGCAAAGATTTTAATTGCCAATACTTAAAAGTGGAATCCTACCAACAGCAATTTTGATAAGCTAAAATTCTGTTTGAGTCAATATTACATGTTAAATAGGCAAAACAGTTTCAGCAATGGAACCGGGAGTCCCTCATATCACTGTTTCGAATGCAGACTACACAAAGAACCATAATTATACAATTTGGTTGTCATTAGTCATGCAGATTTTAGATTTAGAGCTACTTGTTTTGACAATTGTGATCCTAGAATACTAGAAATGTCTTAAGTCAAAGTACAAGTTAAAGTAATAGTATCAAAATGTAAATTCCTTCTTTCTTTCATGCAAAAATGATTAGTCATTTCAATCAGTTTAGTAATAATTTTTTTAAAACCTAGTTATCAGCCCAGTTGGCATGGTTCAGTGGCTAAGCTCGAGCTATGAACCAGGAGGTCACAGTTCAATTCCCGGTCAGGGCACGTGCAGGTTCAATCCCCAGTGTAGGGCCTGCAGGAGGCAGCCAATACATGACTCTTTCTCATCATTGATGTTTCTATCTCTCTCTTCCTTTCTATTCCTCTCTGAAATCAATAAAAATATATTTTTTAAAAACACTTAGTTTAAAAAAATAATAAAAAATAAAATAAAATAAAAACCTAGTTATCAGTAATTTTCCCCTAAATGGTCAATTCAGTGGCTCTGTGTGAACACAACTCAAAATTTACTTAGTATATACATATATTAGTATATCCTACATCAGTGTTGAATATTAAGTCAAGAAGTTCTGCTGTTGACTATATCACCCTCTCCTGAAAAAGAATGAAAGCTTCATCTTTGAGGTCAGTTGGTAAAGTGAAAGTCAGTTAACTTTGCACTAAAATGTTAGGTAAACACAGAGTCATTTTTCTAATTTCTTAAAGATATATATATACATAAATCACTACCATAAATCTTCATACATTCAAGTTACTACAGAAAAAATAAAACAAATATAAACCAAATAAACACATCGTGTTCTGCTAAAAGGGAAGCAAATCTAAAATAGCTTGTGATATGGGATATAATTTGTCCTGTACATATGTCCATCCACTCATTAGGTTAGGACACAAATCATCTGATGATTGCCAATGTTTAATTTTCATCTAGTTAACTAATTAAGTTATTATTTGTTTTTGTGGGATTGTTTACCTAGAGAACAACCAAAAACTGTAATTTCTAAATCTTCAAAGGTTCTTAGAAACATATTTATCTAATTTATTCAAATGATGTAAAGATAGCATCCTGTTTAAAAGTTAGTCTCTGTTAAATGTTGTTTGCACTACGACTGTGCTGTTATATCAGTGCACTGTAATGCCATGTATTCCTTCAAATGTGAGAAAATATGCAGGCAAGACTATTTAAATATATAAACATCACTAAGTACATTCAAATGGAGGAAAGCAGAGGGTATTTTACCTCTAAACAAAGTTTGATATAATTTTTCTTTTAAGACATCAATATAGGGACACTTAGCTTACTGAGATGTTGCATTTTATAAAATAGTACATAAACACAGCATTAGACATGAATCATAGAAAAATATTTCACATGGTATAGGATTCCTTCAGCTATTATAGAAAAGCAAATATATCTGCACTTGAAATATGCAAGTACGCTAAGTAACTGCTTGTAAATATGCACATATACATCTTTATCCAATTCTTAAATCTGATATATAAATTATAATATAATTAAAATAAAGCATGTAAACATAGTGTGCTGGAACACTAAACAGGAATTTTACATTCACAGGGCAAAACACTTAAATGTCGTTTAAATAGCAAGGTGAATAGAATTTCAATTAAAGTTTGACTCAGCTACTTACATTTCATGTTTAGCATAAACACATCTCTTGACCCACCTCACTAAGGTCTATTTTATCTCATGAGCTATTCTGTACTCTCACAAAATGTGAAATGTTTAATTTAAAACCAAACTTTCCAGTTTATTATCATATTAATCCTCTCCTTGTTTTTTTTCAAAAGGTAATTACAGAGAAGTAAGTACCAGTAGTAATCTCTCTATTTACCCAATAAAATTGTTATTTCTACAAGTGCCCTGGCAAGCAGTTTTCCTGATACTTTTCTGCATATCTAAACAACACATACGGAAGTATAAAAGAAGCCACAGAGTATAACAGTGAAGTGAATTATTTTTCTCAGGGAGTTGCCTTACTTTACATAAAACATACAGGTGCAAAAAATGTTTATCTTTCAGGCAGGTTGTTAACTGAGACTGGCACGTTTTTCTTTTTTAAGGGAAATCTTTCTAAAGGAAACACTAGTTCACAAAGTCAGACAGTACCAACAATGAGTCATGTTAATAGTCCAATTTTGGGGTGAGAAATAAAAACACAGAACCAAGCAAAGAGCTTACTCACATTCCTTTCAGGCGCTGCCACATTTTTTCGGTGTGTTCTCCTATGAGATATTTAAAAGTGGTGTTTTCCAATTCTTCGATTTCTGTAGCAGTAGACCCCATGATGACACTCCTAGGGCAATACAGTTAACAGTCAGTGTCAGCAGCTCAAACAAGCATTCCTCAGTCCACTGCAAATCTCAGTTATACAGTTGCATCTCTTATCTATCGAAACATTGCTTGCAAAGCTGAGGGTAGCCTCTGCCAGAATAGCTATTGACTTTGACAGGCATATCCACGGCTCACCACATCACCACCTCCCCCTCGCCCCCCAAAAGCAGACAGCAGTATAAATGGATCCTCTGACCTCACAGAAACAATCCGCACATGGGAGCTGCTACTGTACTACTGACCGACTGAGCTCTCCAGATCTCCCTAAAAGCAGCTCATTTGTTACTGCTCCATGCACTGAAACACATCAGAATTCCTACAGTTTACGAGCTCTGTTATGCACAAGAGAAACGTGAATGACTTTAGCGCACCAGAAGAAGCTGAATGCCTCTCTACCAATGGAAGGAGGGCAGGATGGAATAAGAAAACAGATGGCAGGAATCAGTATCAGCAGCACCACCCCGAGAAGAAAGTGCCTGTTTTAAATGCCAAGGTTTTTGTCTCTTAATTGATCTGGAACCAACAGTTGAAAATGATTCATGCTCTCACAAACATGCAACACACATTAATGACAACAATGAGAAAATAACACACAGAGCCATACAGAAGACAGACCACAGAGCTCCACAGGTTGTTATTGTTGCTATAGTCATGCTTATTCACCTTCTCCTAGCAACTCCAAGCAGTAGGTAACTGCCAATTTAGTGGAAAACACAGCAGTTGCACACAGCCAGCTCCGTGAATCCTTTGGGGATTAAAAAAATAAAATGAAACTAGTGCATATGCTTGTATGTGCGTGTTGAAGAAAAGGGAATGTGAGTGTGTGTGCATGTGTGGGGGGGGAGGGAGAAAGGGAGGGGGGAGGGAGGGGGAGAGAGAGAGAGAGAGAGAGAGAGAGAAGAAATTGATTATATGCTGCTTGTGCATTTTAGAAGAAAAATGAGCTAAAATGGACATAAACAGAATCAGAACTGAGTTATCTACCAAGCTTCAAACACAAGGCGAGCTTTATAAGTATAAGCTCCATAACAGCCATGGCTATCTACAAGCTGTTAGAAAAATATATTTAAAAGCAGTATTTCCTCTTGTTTGTTTGGAAACCCAGACGTAGTTTTCTTCCTCCCTGCAAGAAAACTTGTCTGTTACCTCAAGATTTAAGGTAGAGATACCCACAGATAGCAGATAGATAACAATATAGCTTACTGCGTGCTTACTCTGTGTCAGACACTGTTCCCAGTACCTAACAGTATTACCTTCTTTAATTCTTACCTAAAGCCTGTGATGTAGGCAATAGTCCCATTTAACAGTTGAGAAAACTGAGAAACAGAGACATTGCCCAGACTTAAAGCAGTTCTTGTAAATTAAGGAGCAGAATGGCCCTATTTTTTGCAGCCGAAACCTACTTCAGTAGCACCAACCTTGACTTCCAAAGCAGTGCTTTGAAATAGGCACTTTGATTTAAGTGACAACAAGTAGCATTCCAATATCAAGTTACTATGTCTGTTTAGTAATCAAAGTAAAAACATGTATGTAAAAGGCACCTTTGCAAAATCGTATGAAAAGTGTCTTATGATGACAAATTAGAAATGGTTAGCTTTTCTGTGCTACTGGCAAGGGTTCCACACCATGTTGTTCTGGGTTCCTGTTGCTACTTAAAGGGACGTTTCCACAAGGCCCGGAGCCCTTGATGCCCTGCAAATCAAGGAGCAGGATGGCCCTGTCTTTTGCAGCAGAAACCTACTTAAGTAGCACCAACCTTGACTTCCAAATGGAGCAGCATCTGCAAAAGGAAAAGTGATGTCGTTACCTCATAAATCAGAAGACAGCCTGGGTGAGTCTTTTGCTGGCAGCTCATGTCATTGAAAATCGGCTGATGTCAGTGTCATCGTCCCCAGAAACGCTGGCCAGCGAGCTGGGCTGAATGTGCGGCTGCCACTGGAGGCCCTCCTATTGCTGCTTCGCTCCTGGAACCTCAGGCTCAGGCAGCGTTCTGGGAGCCTTGGCTTCTGGTGGCGCTTGGCCCCATGGCTAACGGCCAGTCTCTCGCAGAGGAGGCCCGCTAGCCTGCCTCCCATGGCTCAGTGTAGCACAGACCCTGCGCCAGGTGGACTGTGCCGTCCCCACGAGCGAGCTCACGCAGTGCGTGCGTGGGGCAGGCTCGCCCGGGAGGTTCTGCACCTGTGTACAATCTCCCATGAGCACCCGCGGGCGGTCCCTCCCCATCTTCCTTCTACAGCGACCCTGCAGAGACCGAAAAGAAAGAGCAGGCCACCGCAGGAAAAGCTGTGACCAGGAGGAGTTTCAGGGTGAGTGGACTGCTCCAGCTCCCGGGTTCTCTGCTGCTCCCCCTAAGCTCACAGGCTGGTCTGGAGGCACAGGTGCTGTCTGCGCCTGCTCAGCAGTTCCCCACTGAAGACCGGAGGGGTCTGCAGCCCTCACTGCCCAGGCCATGGGGGGGGGTGAGAACAATCCCCCAGTGGTCTTAAGCTTTTCTTCTACAGACTCTTACACAGAACATGGAAATAAGGCTGACAGAAAATAAACAGCTTCTAAAAAATGAAGGTGGGGGTGGGTGTTAAATCAAGTGAAGCTTCAGTTTCCCTTTCTGCAACAAGCTTTTTCCTGAATTTGGCCTGAAATTAATGTCTTTAGCTAGCAGACAGCTTGACACAATCCCTACCTAACTCCTATGAACTTTTACCAGAGTTGTCAGAAAATAACTTAGTCCTTGCTCTGAAAGTACCAATTGTACCTTCACTGTGTTTTCATTTATAATTCTATTCTAGCTACATCCGCTTAATAAACACCCGATTTTTCTTTAATGAGATCGTCAACAAATATCTGAGTTCTGCCCTCAAAAATGAATCACAGTGGAAAATCTCCATAAAAAGCAAATATTCCATTATTGCTATTTTATGAGCCAAGATACCAAAGTCCTTCAGGTTATAACCTCTTGCAGGCCACAGATAATTTTCTAAGTATGCCATGAAATTTCAAGCGCTCACTTGAGCCACATTACCAATAATATTGCAGTGCAAATAATGATACCTGCATGAATGGTGAAATCTCAGAAATGTCACAGTTCTTGGGTCATGGACAAAGAATTGTATTTATTACTCACACCAAAATCAATAGCCAGAGTATTAATAAAATTACTTGCAAAGCACATAACCAACACAGGTTTCATACCCAAAACATATAAATAACATCTAGTAATCCATAAGACAAACACAAGTGAGTTAGTAAATGGATAAAACTATGAACAAGAACATCACTAAATCAGAAACATAAATAGAAATTAAGCATAATAGGTGTTTTTAAAAAAATTACTAGTATTTAGTGAAATCTAAAAGGCACCACGTAGACATGCTCTTTCATACCCCAAAATTTGGGGGTAAATAAAGATCTGGCAATACCAGATGCTGGGAAGGATGTGGAGCAATAGGAACTTTATTTCCTGTCGTGTACGTATTGGCAAAATCACTTTGGAAAGCAATTAACCACTATCTAGAAAAGTTGAAGATGCACATATTCTAAAATACTATCCTACATGTCTAAAGGAAATAGTTTAGTCTATTTTGGCTGCTGTAACAAAATATAGTAGACTGGGTGGCTTATAAACATCAGAAATTTATTTCTCACAATTCTGGAAGGTGGATAGTCTAAGATCAAGGCAATAACAAATTCAGTGTCCAGTGAAAGACTGCCTCCAGGTTTTTTGATGGCTGTCTTATCTGCTGTGTCCTCACATGGTAGAAGGGGCAATGGAGCTCTCTGGAGTCTCTTTTATAAGGTAACTAATCCCACCTATGATGGCTCCACACTCATGACCTACTCGCCTCCCCCTCCTGAAGGCCCCACTTCCTAATACCATTACATTGTAGATTAGGTTTTAACATATGAACTTTGGAGAGGGGTTGGGGGGAGGATACAAACATTCAATCCATTGCACACAAAAATGTTTTAACTACTTACAATTAACTGAAAAATGGATAAATGTTGACATAGTCATAAAATGGAATATAATATGATAGTGAGCATGTATGACTTGTAGTAAAAGAAAGTATGTACATAGGTATATCTTAAAAATAGGGTAAAGAAAAAAATCAAGTCCAATAAGAATTTAAACAGTATTATTATGATTTTATTTATCCATTTATTTATTTTTGCTAATTGGGAAATACATGCGTAGTTATTAAAAGCTTAAAGAAGTGAATAGGATGCCCTAACCGGTTTGGCTCAGTGGATAGAATGTCAGCCTGCGGACTGAGGGTCCCAGGTTCGATTCCGGTCAAGGGCATGTACCTTGGTTGCGGGCACATCCCCAGTGGGAGGTGTGCGGGAGGCAACTGATCGATGTTTCTCTCTCATTGATGTTCCTAACTCTCTGTCCCTCTCCCTTCCTCTCTGTAAAAAATCAATAGAATATATATTTTTTTAAAAAGTGAATAAGAATGGTAAACACTAGTTCTGAATAATGGTAATCCTACATAATAAAACCCTAATATGCAAATAGACCGAATGGCAGAATGACCAGCAGAATGACTGGTCGCTTTGATACGCACTGATCACCAGGGGGCAACCAGCAGTGATCGAGGGGCAGGGCTGGCCAGTGGGTGACGCCAGGCTGCCAGCCAAGGTGGGTGCCAGCTGGGGCCGCCCCCCCCCCCATTGCTCTGCCTGCTCGTCACCCCACAGATGGTCCTGATCGCCAGCCAGGCCTAGGGATCCTACCCTATATATTGGGAACAGTCTCTTAGATTTAAAAATTAAAACCTGGCAAGGCTACTCAAACACTGAAAAAACAGGATGATGCAGCGATGACATGCTGGACTCTGGCTTGCACATTTTGTGGTCAGCCCTGATTCTGACACTTATAACTGTGTGACAAAGCCAATTACTTAACTTCTCTCTGCTTCAGTTTTTCCACCCATAAGATGGGGGAAATGGTACTACTGCCTCAGAAGGATCATGTTATGTACTACTTCTTATAATCAGGGCAAAAAAATGTAGCTGCCCATACAACAGCAAGATGCCTTTCACCTGTAAGAAAAGTATAGTCACTGGTGCATGCAGCATCCCGGATTGTGAGAGGGATGTCCGACTGCTGGTTTAGGCCTGACATTCCCCAAGAGGTCCCGGATTGCAAGAGGGTGCAGGCCGGGCTGAGGGCCCCTGTCCCATGCAGGAATTTTGTGCACTGGGCCTCTAGTTTATGATAAGGGGGGAGGGGAAATGCTACTCCACTGTTTTGGAAGTGTTTCATTTCTTAAGCAGGGTGTAAACATACAAGTTTACAGGTAATATCTTTATAATTTTTAGTATTTATGAAATATTTAATTTAAAAATTGTTTTAAATATCTAGAAGAAGAAAGTCTGAACAAAAAGCCATGGTTATATTGTAAACCAAACTAAAATATAGAGTAACTTAAGTAATTGATGACATATAAGAAAAACAGGGAGAACTAAGATGGTGGAGTAGGTACCTGCCGCCTCCCACTACCACATCAAAACTACAACTAAAATATAGAACAAACATCATTCAAAATTTCCTGAAAACTGACTGAATGGAAGTCCTAAAACTAGAGAAGTAAAGAAGAAAGCACACGGAGACTGGTAGGAGGGGCAGAGGCATAGAACAGGCTAGTCTGACACCCATGTGTGCCATTTTTTTCAATCAGGAGGGATATCTCTCGGCTGCAGAGGCCTCCCATGAGGAGCAGGGTCCCAGCCCCACAGCAGATCCCCAGCCCATGGTTTTGGAGCTTGGAAGAGAAGTCGCTGTAACTCAAGGCTACAAAAACAAGCTGGGATTGTGGCTGAGTGACATGGAGGCTGCTGGAGACACAGGCAGTTCCTCTTAAAGGGCCAGTGCACAAACTTACAGGGACTCGCTCCCTCTGAGCCACAGTGCTGGGGCAACAGCTTGGCGGGGGGTTGGGGGGGGGTGTTCATGGGGATGAGGGGGACTGGATTGTCTGACATTGGAGCAAGCACTCAGGGACAGCTTTATCCCAGACAGGGGTGCCCACAGGGTCATCGTTCCTATGCTGAGACCTCCCCCATCACAGAGCTGACTGACAGCCCTATCTGAGTTTCCATCAGCCTGACTCACACTGTTTTCTCTGCCCTGGGGATTCTCTGAGACCCTGCCCTGTCCAATTTTGCAGACCCACCCAAGCTGTTTTCAAAGACATGAAAAAGGACCAGGCAGAAATTAAGCATACACTAACTGAAATAAAGAATAATTTATAGGGATTCAACAGTAGAGTAGAGGATTTCGAGAATCAAATTAACGATTTAGAATATGAGGAAGCAAAATACACCCAATCAGAAGAGCAAAGAGAAAAAAAGAATACAAAAATATGAAGATACGTGTAAGGAGCCTCTGGGACAACTTTAAGGATACTAACATTTCATTATGGGAGTGCCAGAGAAGAGAGAGAGCAATACATTGAAAACCTACTTGAAGAAATAATAACAGAAAACTTGCCCTACCTGGTGAAATAAATAGACTTACAAGTGCAGGAAGTGCAGATAATCCCAAACAAAAGGAACCCAAAAAGACCCACATCAAAACACATCATAATTAAAATGCCAAAGGTTAAAGACAAAGAGAATCTTAAAAGCAGCAAGAGAAAAGCAGTCAGTAAGAAGAAGAAAAAGGTAAAAAATATGAACAATAAAATGGCAATAAATACATATCTATCAACAATTGAATCTAAAAATCAAAATAAACAAACAAGGAATCTAATGAAAAAAATAAACTGATAAATAAAATAGAACCAGAGGCATGGAAACATGGAACAGAGGAATCTCAGAGGGAAGGGGGGAGGGGGGACAGGAAGAGATTAACCAAAGAACTTATATGCATATGGACACGGACAATAGGATGGTGAAGGCCTGGGGTGGGATGGGAATGAGGTGGAGGGGGCGAGGGGGGAAGGGGAACATCTGTAATACTCTCAACAATAAAGATTTTTTTAAAAAAGAAAAGTAAACTCCAGATGCTCTCGAATATTGGGATATTTTTCTTTGAACAGACTGGTTTAGAAAATACAGAAGTAAATTTGCTAGGTATCTACCCAAGAAAAATTAAAGATATAAATCCATACAAAAACCTGCACACAAATGTTCATAGCAAACTTATTCATAATAGTCAAAAAATGGAAACAACTCAAATATCTATCAACTGATGAATGACTAACAAAATGTGGTAAATCAAAACAATTGAATACTGTCCTATATAATAAAAGACTAATATGCAAATTGTCCCCTCAAGAGTTTGACCGACCAGGAGTTCGACCACTCACTATGACGTAAAGGCCCTGGCTGGCAGCTGGGGGAAGGAAGGCCCCAATCGGCCTTGATAGCCAGCCAGGCCTAGGGACCCTACCCATGCATGAATTTCATACACCAGGCCTCTAGTCTAACAACAAAAAGGAATGAAATATTGATATATACTCAACATGTATAAATCTTAAAACCATTTTTCTAAGTGAAGAGACCAGAAAAGGCAAATTTATAGATGCAGAAAGTAGATTAGTAGTTATTTGAAGCTAGGGGTAGAACAGGCAATTAACTAGAAATGGACATGAAGAATTTTATCAAGGTGATGAAAATTTTCTAAATCTGGATTATGATAACGATTGGACAAAAATCTTGGAACTGTCATGAGCATGTACCTAGATTGCAGGTTTAATCCCTTGCCCCCTTTGGGGCATGTGTGGGAGGCAACCAATTGATATGTCTCTCTCAAGTCAATGTTTCTCTCTCTCTCTTCCTCCCTCCCTTCTACTCTCTCTAAAAATCAATGGAAAAAAATATCCTCAGATGAGGATTAACAAAAATTAAAATAAATTTAAAAGATATTAAAGTTTAAGTGTAAACTTGTTAAAAATAAGTGTAAGTATAATATGTTATTGTTGTTACCAACAGGAACCAAAAATAATAATCCAACTTAAAAAATTAGGAAGAGAGGACAATTTTCTGGCCTTTCAGAGTATGAAGACATGAAGTCATGTTTGAGGTTGATAGATCAAGATATCTACATTTGAGCTCCACAAATATGGAATTGATCACCAGCATAAATAAAAATGAAAATGATTGAAGGTAGTTACTAGTAAAGAGTAGGCTACTAGTGAAGACTTGTGGTAGTTCCAGGAAATTTAGTAGGAAATTTGATATCAATATGTACCTTACTTTCCTATTTGATTTTTTTACTATATTCACATATTACATAATAAAAACTAAGAGAGATATTTAAACATATCTTTAATATCCTATTGACACAAACTTGACTCAGGTTTAAAAATTAACTTATCATCTCTTTCAAACCAGCTTTTCCTCCACATTTCCATGTTTCTGTAAATTGGCACTTTCATTTTTATTTTGCTTTTTTTTTGTATCTTCCTGTATTATTTCAAAATCGATGTAATAGTTGTGTGTATTTTTTATATTCAGAAAAAATTTGAATTCTTGGTTCCACTTGTCTATGTCCCTTCCCAATCTCCAAGTACTTTCAGTTCTATCCCTGGTAATAAATCAGTATCAGCCCCTTCTGGTCAGTCTTTCTACCACTACCTGATCTGAGTCACCTTTCCCTACCTGCTGTTAGAACCCTCCTAAGCAATTCATCTCAACTGCTGTTCTTATCACATCCTGCCTATGACCTTTCTCAGGTTGCCCATTGCTTGCCAAAGAGAACACAATTCTTTCTTTTCAGACTTTCTGTTTTTACTTCTCTTTAAAATTATTTGAGAATACATATTTTACTTATATACTTGAGACCACCTGCATGTGCCTTTCATAGTTTTACTAGTACCTAACAGGATATGAAAGCCAGCTGTTTCAGAACTCTACTTTTTCATGGAGTTCAGATCTGCTGGTAAATTGGTCATTCTCTGTCAGAATATTCTGGATTTTGGCTTTCTCAAGTTCCTCTGTTCTGAGCCTCCTCCTATAGTTATTGAGAATTTGAAACAATACTGAAAAATGCAAAGTAAAAATTGAAAGTTACCCATAACCCCTGAGTATGGGGTTACCCAAACTCCATAACCTCTCAGAGAAAATAACCACTAAAAACTAGATTATGATATAGAGGTTTAGAAAATTGTATAGTCTTTTATTCTTTTAAAATTTTATGATGAACATTTCTTCATTCCCTTAACTTTTCTTCAAAAATGTATCTAACTGCTGCCTGGTATACCATCATTTAGTTGTACCGTGATTTAACCCATCCCTAATTATTTTTCTAATTTTAATTCTATTCTAAATAATTTCATTCTAATGAATATTTTTGTGCATCAGTGCTTTTCTGCATCTCTATTTCTTAAGAACAAATGCATATAGAAATACTGGAGGCCCAGTGCACGAAATTCATGCATGGGTAGGGTCCCTAGGCCTGTGCGGCGATCAGGGCCAATCTGCAAGATGACTGGTGGGGCAATCGGGGGGGCCCCCGCTGGCACCCACCTTGGCTGGCCTGGGGCCTGCTGGCTGGGGGCAGCTCCTGCATTGAGTGTCTTCCCATGGTGGTCAGTGAGCATCATAGCGACTAGTCATTCCATGGGTTGTTCCGCCATTCAGTTGATTTGCATATTAGGCTTTTATTATATAGGACTAGAGGCCCAGTGCACGAAATTCATGCAAGGGCCTTGGCCCCAGCCCCTGCCCTCTGCCGCCACGGCCAGGGGCCTCTGCCGCCTCTGCCACAGCCCCCGCCCACTGTGGCTTTGTCTGGAAGGAAGGATGTCTGGAAGGACATTCGGTCTAATTAGCATATTATGCTTTTATTATTATAGATAATGTGTCAAGTTTATAAATGTAGTATAAGTTTCTTAACATTTGCTCCAGTTTATTCCCTCATCTGCAATATATGAATGTTCCACTCTCAGGGCACATTAATAATGGCTATTACATCTTTTTCTTTCAGATTATTCACCAATATGATAAGCAAAAAAAAAAAAAAAGGTGTATTTTACTTAAATGTATTATTAGTGAGATTTCTTATGTTAATTTTCTTTTATTGGCTCTTTGTACCACTTTAAGAAATTCCTTGCTCTACTTTTTATTTTTCTCTTATAGGGTTTGCAATTTTTATTTTAGATTTATAAATGCTCTTAATATATATTAACCTTCAGCCTATCACAAATGATGCAAATATTTTTCTTGTTTACCATTTGTAATTTACTTTTTATTACATTTTTTATATCATTTACTAGTAGACCTAATTTTTTTTGAGACCTAATTTTTTATGTAGTTGAATCTGTCTACCTCTTCTCTATGGTTTTGTTATTGCTCTTTTGCATTTGAGGTTTTACCTCAACTCAGTATCCTGTACTATTGACTTTTATTTTATTCTGATTGATATACAGTTTTACCTTGTTTATTTAATGCTTTAATTCATAAGGAATTACTTGTGTTTATATGAAAAGTACACATATAGCTAATTTTTCCCAAAGATTTCACCCATATTCTGAAACCATTTATTGAAATTTTCCTTCTGCCCTCATTGCTTTGTATTTTGGCCTTTATCAAATAATATATTTTTATATATACTTGTATTTGTCCCTGGAGCATCTGTGCTATTTTATTGCTCCATCTGTCTATTATGTAAGTCCTGCAGTTTTACTAATAAGATTTTGGTACATTTTATATTACACTTAAAATTACATAGGTATTACATTCTAGTGCTTTTTCCAGGCATACATCGTCTGTCCATCTTACATCAATACCAGTATTTCCATTTTTGTACCCATTTTATAGACAAGGAAACTGAGCTCAGAGAGGTTAAGCCCTTCAGCTAATACATGACAAATTTAGAATTTAAACCTAGATGTATGCAACTCTTAAGCCTATATTCTTAAATGTGTAGTCTTCTTTTTAAAGCAGTCTAGTTTTAAAATGAGTTGAGGTTAAGAGAGAAGAACATGAAATATTTTAACAAAGAGTCAGAAGAAAAGAGAGACAGACATTAATCAGAAACTTTCATGTCAGATCCTTTCCATCCCGGAAGTGAGATCATCAGAGATTCTGGTCAGTTCATCATTTTCTTTAGCCTTATGCTCAGTGGTCTTCACCAGCCAGTGGATGCACATCTGCTCCTTCCTCAGGCTCCCCTGGAAGGCCGAGGCCTCCACTTCGGCCTTGCTCAGGACCTGGGTGATCTCTTCCTTTACCAGCTGTTTCTCTTCTGCATGAGCCTTCATTGCTTGGTGTCTCTGGTCTCCCTTTTCAATTCTTACTATGTAATCCTCAACACACTTCTCCAGCGATTCTTCACTTAAGCGATAGCCTAGATCACTTTCTTCCGTTCCTCAAACCACTTGAGGAGGTCAGAGACTTTTTCACGGAGTTCAGGTCTGCCGGTAAGTTGGTCATTCTCTGTCAGAACATTCTGGATGTTGGCTTTGTCAAGTTCCTCTGTTTTCTGGGCCTCCTCCATGTCTGATGCATGATCCCCTCAAACTTCCTCAGCTCCGGGTTCTTCGCGTGGAGCTTCTCATGTCTGTTCTTTAGCGACAGGTTTGTGTCACACCTGTGTTACTTCCACCGCCACACCCAGGTCCTTCTGGCTGTATTCTAATCAGTGATGTTGGTAAAGAAGATTGACCAGCAGCAAACAAGATAGTTGAGTCCTACCTTTATAGGGCTTATATTCTAGTGAGGGAAACAGGCAATGCACAGTGTAAAGTGCTTTGGGGAAAGAATAAAGCAATGTGACAGATTTTATTTTCCAAACGTTGGAGAATATATATATATTGCAGCCAACATTTTTTTTTACAATGTCATATTGGCAGTTTTCCATCAACAGACAGGGCTTATATCCCCCTCCTCTCTTGAAGCTGGGTAAACCTCTGTAACTTCCCAAACCTATACAATGATGCAGCAGAAGTGACACTGCCTGGCTTCCCAAGGCTAGGTTATAAATGGTGATATGACTTCTACCTGGTTCTCTCTCTCTCTCTCTCTCTCTCCCTCCCTCCCTCCCTCACTCCCTCCCTCCTTCCCTCCCTCCTTCCCTCCCTCCCTCCCTCCCTCCCTCCCTCTCATTTGCTTTTGGAGCCTTGAGCCACCATTTAAGAGTTCTGACTACCCTGAAGCCACCATGCTGGAGAGATGCTACAGAGAATCAGAAAGGTGACTGAAGAGTGCCAGCTGTTTCAGGACCCAGCTTTTTTATTCATCCCAGAAGGTGCCAGGCAGACAATGAAGGCTGAAAGACCCCGGCCCCAGCTACTGTCTGACCGCAACTCATAAGAGACCCAAGCCAGAACTGCCCAGCTGAACCACTCTCAAATTCCTGACACACAGAAACTGTGAGAGATAATACATGATTATTGTTGTTTTAAGCAACTGCGTTTTGATATAATCTTGTATGCAGCCATAGCAACTGGAAAAAGCACAGTAAAGGAAAAGAGGGGAATAGGAGTGGATTATGTTTGACATTGATATTCAGGGATGGCTTCCCCAAGGTTGTAACATTTGAGTAGAGAATGAAAATGAAATGTATGAGAAAATGAAGAAGCCATGTACATATCCATAGAAAGAAAGCTTCAAGCAGGGTCAACAGGCTGGGGCTGCTTAGCTTACTGGACAGCCAGCAAGGAGATGTGTTGCTAGAGAGACGTAAACTAGAGGACAAGTGGTTGGATAGATGGCAAGAATCATATATCTGCAGAACCCTGGGGGGCCCTGAAAGTATGGGAGATTTTGTTGTAAATGTAATGGGAAGCTCTTGGAGGATTTTGAGCAAGTGATGGGTTCTTTGTGCATTAAAAGCACCCTTCTGGATAACTTCTTCCCTAGTATTCTCTCCCACACTGATTTTGCTCCTGTTTTCTGTTGCTTCAACATACAATGCTCTCTGGCAAATGTGGCTCTGTGGTTGAGCATCTACCCATGAACCAGAAGGTCCTGGTTCAGTTCCCCGTCAGGGCATATCCCCAGGTTGCAGGCTCAGTCCCCAGTAGGGGGTGTGCAAGAGGGAGCCAATCAATGATTCTCTCTCATCATTGATGTTTATCTCTCTCTCTCTCTTCCTCTTCCTTCCTCTCTGAAGTCAATAAAGATGTATTTTTAATGTTTTTATAAAAAGATATTAGCATGTAGTTTGTTCTTCATGAACCATTAATTCAGAGAATTTTAGATTTTATGTTATCCTTCCACAATATTTTTTGCTTCTTTTTAATTGAACTCATCTCTATTCTTATTTGCCTCATACACTATAACCAAAATGAGAATTTCTACCCCAAATGGAGCATTTTTTAGCATGACTCTGCTACCTTTCAAAGCAACAAAGTAAAAACAAATATTTCCATCTTAACTTAAAGCTAGCTGTGAAATTATTTGATTCACTATTTGTTAGCTAGAAAAGGCCATAATTTTTAAATATGCATCATGGCTCATACTATAGTCTTCATTTGGCAAGAAAAATAAAAACATTGTGTAACTCCACTATTGAACACATTATAGACTATGTTGCCAAGTTCATCATATAGACTAGTATGAATAGCCTAACTGTAGTTTCAATACAATGAACATTTAGTGACAATGAAATGCATTTTTATTTAAATTCTTTATTGTTTAAAGTATTACATATGTCTCCTTTTTCCCCATTGACCTCTCCCCAGCCACTCCCACCCACCCACCCCCAACACATGCCCTCATCCCCGCTACTGCTGTGTCCATTGGTTGTGCTTATACGCATGCAAATAAACACGTGAAAACACCTATCAAATGATTTGTTGATCCCATGGTCAGTTTTTATGCAGATTAGAGTAGAAAGTTCAAGAAGTTATTTCCTCGCTCACATGCTAGATAATCCTTAACATTATAATGAGAGAAGGCTTTTTATTTTAGCATTACTCAAAAAATATTAAAATGCAAATAACTCTCAGAGAAGTAAGACATTGACCTAAAGTTCCATAAAGGGATAAATTACTGACATCAAATCATTTCTTAAAATAATCCAGAGAGTCAGAAGAGCACATGAGAGCTTTGGTGCATGAAAAGGAAGACAAGAGATTCCAAAAAGGGAGGTTATTTTGCAAGAGACTAATCTCTCCCACTTCAAAACCTCGCCAAGTCTCTAAATTGGCCACACGGAAATATAACAAATAGTTCTTTTAAAAATAGTGTAAAATTTATCAAATTTTCCACAATTTACATTTTTAAAGTATTTTTGGTTTAAATCATGCCATATTCTTCATATTCAAAAATAATAAATTTGATATTGGCTTACACATTTTACATTTTTTCACATGTGCACAGATGTGTCAAAATATGATTATCCGCTAAAGTAGTTTCAATAAATACAAGGAATGTACCTGTATATTTATTTATGTTGCTCTGAACTCACATCGACAAGAAATACATACTTGCAGTACCGTATGTTAATATATATGCACATGACCCCCCTCTCATCAGCAGCATTAAATACTGAATATTCATTATTTATTGTATACTTATTCTTATCCCATGCAAGAAAACCCAACTGCCTCCATCATTACCTAAAACCCTTAATATAATTGCAGCAATTATCTAAATTTAAAAAAGAAGGAAGGAAAGGATGGCTGATTAAAATATCCGAAATCACAGAAATAAGATGTATGTGTATCTAAGAGGGTGAATCCAGTTCTAAATATATATAGCAACTTCTTATCTAGACATACTGACAGCCATTGCTGACCCCACATGATTTAAATGAACAATTTAGATTTATGAAGAGTTTTACAAGAATTTGGCACAGCATGGTGGTAGAGGAGAGTGAGCATTGGATTTGTATTCACAGTAACTGAGCTCAGCTTCTGGCCCTACTCCTTGCTAGTGATCTAAACACTTAAGCTTTCTATATTTCATTTCTTCATCTCTAAATAAGAACCCAAAAAAGGTAAATATATGCCTGGATCTATTCCCAGACTCACCACTTACCAACTCAGTGACCTTGGAGAAACTATATTTCCAGTTTCCTCAGCCATAAAGTATCACTCACTAGTCACAGAACTGACTTCACTGGATTGTCATGCAGTTTCAGAGACATAATACATGTAGGTTAGCCACCATGGTCCTTGGCTGAAGGAAAGATTCGATAAATGGGAGCTATCATTACAATACTGAAGGGAGATAGGGAAAACCTCCCTCCTAATCTTAGACTGTTCCTGTGATGCTCAACTTCTAATAATGTCTATGATAAGCAATTACACATCTAAATCACTTTGAAACCATTCCAAACTGACCATATTTAATCAATTTAACTGATAATAGAGTATTAATAAAACGAACATAGAAGAAAATTTGAAAGTATTTTGTTACTTAGTCATAAATATTTATAGACAAATCTGTTTCTGACTTAATTAGCTTCACATGTTAGAAAGGGAAATATTAAATTTAAAAATCCCAAATTAACTATTGTAAATGAAGTTTTATGTGAGTAAAGCGGGAAATGGCCGGCTTAAGGCTGTGCCTGGATATTAAAATTCTTTCTCCAACATTATAATAAGCCTGTCAATTCCAAGTCCTAAGCATCAAAATTAAAATCAGTTTGAGAGGTTTTTTTTATTGGGCATTTAGAAACATTTACTAAAAATTAACCTAGTTTAATAATTTATGTAATTATAAAATACTTTGTTTTATTAGCTTATTTTAAAATAGTATAATCAAGCATTGCCTTTTCAAATTAGCTTATCATATTATAATATCTTAAACCTATGTAATTTCAGGGAAAATGGAAAGTTAAAAACTCAACCTTAAGTATTTCAAAATATGTTAACATATATTCTATGATTTTTTTAAAAAAATACTATGCTGGCCGAAACCGGTTTGGCTCAGTGGATAGAGCGTCGGCCTGCGGACTGAAAGGTCCCGGGTTCGATTCCGGTCAAGGGCATGTACCTTGGTTGTGGGCACATCCCCAGTGGGGGATGTGCAGGAGGCAGCTGATTGATGTTTCTCTATCATCGATGTTTCTGACTCTCTGTCTCTCTCCCTTCCTCTCTGTAAAAAATCAATAAAATATATTTTAAAAATACTATGCTGGATTTAACAAAAACTTAATGCATTTTAATCCTTTATTTGACAGGTGTATCTATATGTGTGCTTTCAAGCCAAATTACTTTTTAACACCAGAGAAAACACCAAATTTTTTTAACTGCTACCGAGTAAATTTCCTAAGTAAATTTGGAGTTAAAAAAATCATTAGAAATGTATGAAAATATCTTACATTCTATATGAATTAAACTCTTTTGTAAGGTCAATATAAATCTACATATACCATGTAATGTGTTAGCCATTCATTCTCTCAACCAGAATTATATTAGCATCTGCTTCCACATACATATATTTTTCAACAAATTTTTACTAGTTTGGATCATGCTAGTTACTTGCTGGGTGAAACTAATTTTTGGTCCAAATTATAACCCTGACATAACTTTGAAATCAGGAAAGAAAAACTAAATATAGTTTAAGTGTATTTATTCCATGCAATTTTTTTCAAAGTTTGTTACTTGTTTGTTATAATGATGACCTCATTAAAAGACTTAATGTACTCTTTGTTACTGTCTATTAAGCAAAATATTTGATTTGCCAACAAGTCTCATTTGTTCAAACAGAATAAATTAAATTATGAACAATACCTGATGTATTCCAAATATTGTTTTGCGATATTATTTTATTATTTTACTAGAGGCCCAGTCTACGAAATTCGTGCACTGGTAGGGTCCTTAGTGGCTGCTGGCTGCTGGCTGCTGGTGGGTACTCCCTCCCTTCCCCCTGCCGGCCCCGCCCCCTGGTTGAACTCCCAGACAACTCCCAGTCAAGGGGACAATTTGCATACTATGCTTTTATTATATAGCATTTTTTAGAATTTATAATTTTTATAAATCTCATTTTTATTCTTTATAGCATATTATTCTATTGGGCAATAAAATAACAATACCTATTTTGGAAATAGAAATCTCTTAGTTCCATGGCATATCTTTAAAATTTCCACACCATGGATTTACGTCAATGGGTGATAAACCTTTGGTTCTTGAAGATGTCCAACTAGTGTACAAAAGCCAATTGTCAAGATAATAACTTGGATGATTCTCAATTTTCACATTTGTTTTGATTTCTCTGCCAAAGTCATATATTTATCTTTTAGGAGGAAGTATGATAATGACAATAAGCACATGTCTCCAGATCCCAAAGCCAGAACTTACAGGGCAATGATAAAGGAAATCAGAGGGTGAGTACAATTTAAGAATTATCATTGATGTGCATTACTTCTATATCTCTTTTACCCTTTAGCTTTTTGTAGGAGTGTGTGTTTTGTGAGTGTGTTCTGAGTGAGTCTGTTCAAGGCAGCTGCTCTATTTCCCTTAAATTACAAATCCAGGAAGCAGTAGGTGGTGGGGAGGATAGCCATCAGAGGGCAGGGTGGCCCAAAGTCAACGTAAATATTGAAGACCACCCAAATCATGCTCTGTAACCGAACTATATATGAAATGTTGACAATGTAAATAACTCAAATATAAAAATATCAATAAGATTATAGGAAACAAAGTCTAGTTCCCTTTAATTATGTTTATGTTTTCTAAAAATTGCCCTAAAAACTAAATAGAACTTACAGATTGGTATAATTAATTCCAAGTAGCATGACACTCTACTAACTGTAAGATTAGTCCCTGATATGTCACTGACCATTGTTGTGAGCCATTACAACTTACTCCTGTCTCAGTATCTCATCAAGTAAACCAGATTACAAGGTTCTGAAGGTCAAAACTGTGATTAATTTTGGTTTATTTGTCTCTGGGGTTTAAAATTAGTTCATAGACCTTTGACATCAAGCTGCAAAAGGAAGAGGGCACGCCTCCTTTATGAATAATAGGGTTTAGGGGTTTGGGGGGTTGGAAGTAAGGAAGATGTTATTTGTTATACTTTGTTTTATTGCCTTCACAACATTAAAATTGCTCTTTAAACTTATTTTAATGAGACCATATGATTTGTAATTTTTAATTAGTAAATTTTTAAATAGTGGAAACATCTTTCAGAAATAAGTTCATGTTTTCATTTAAAAAGTAGATGTAACAATTTATCTTTTAAGATCGGTCTATAAGAAATTCAAGACACTGAAAAATTCTTGTGAAGTATGACATGAGATTTGTAATTTATGAAAATGCTCTTAATAAAGTATATTTTTGACATGATGTAGACTAAAACTATATGGCAATTGAGTGGAGCATTAGGAAGTAACATATGGGCTTCTAAACTGAGGAAATGACACACATGGGTCCTGCCAAGTTCCCTCTGTCCCTCCCTCCCCACCTGCCAATCTCCCACCACATCCTGAATTCTGTCATGATATTGGGTGCCTTTGGTATAAATTACTTAAATGGTGGTCTCCATGTTCCTCACCCTGACCTTATTATCAATCAGTGGCCTGTATTAAGTTACAGAACTATCAAAATATAAGCTTTTCCAAATGGGGAAAGAGGTGACAAACAATTACAGGACCATAATTAGAAACCAGGGCTGGGTGCTGAAAAGACACTGACAAAATTAAAACAGAGTGTATTGCTCAGAGCAATACAACTATCTTTGACAGGTACTAACCCTGACAGGTACTAGTAAAAAAGAAGAATTAAAGTACAATACAACTGTCTGGTTACTCTCCCCTATTCATGGTCAAGTTTTAAGCATCTTCTCTTCTATAGGAAGATAGACACTCCCTTTTTCTGTTTATGCTTTCTTTTGCTGTCCACACTTAGACCATTGAGTCTAGATGAGTTTACCTCTTAAGAAAGAGTTGTGTAAAATATTCATGAAAACATGATTTGGGGACATGGCATCAACTCAGAGGATTAAACATCTGTGGCACTTGCTCTGGTGGCAAGAAAGCAAGGTCATCTTAAGGGGAAATGATGCAGTAGAGGGGGATTTCTTTGATATATTCTTTCCTACTCATCCTCCAAACCCTCCTCCTTCCTCTCATTTAAATGGGGAGAATAACCATTAAAATGCTGCCTGCATAGTATTGTTTCACCATTTTAACTTAGATTGCAGTTATGGGCATTGCTTTTCTGCCTATGATGTTTGTGCCTTCTTGATTCTCTACACTTTTGTCTCCCTTGTCTTCTACCACCTTTCACCTCTTTCTGGTTATTCTCACTCTTTGCTTCTTTCCCTTTTCTGTGATGGAAAAATAAAAAGATGTGAAACGGCAATAAAAGGTAAGGTAGGAGGATAAAACAAAATAAGTGATATAATGGGCTTATCTAATCTTATCATTTACTGTTCATGTAATATTCTCCCCCCAAGAACTTATTTATCTTACAACTAGAAGTTTGTAGCTTTGAACAACATCTCCTCCTTTCCCTCACACCCAGCCCCCATTCTACTCTCAGTGTCTATGAGTTTGGCTTTTTACGATTCCACATATAAGTGAGATGATATAATATTTCTCTTTCTTTGTTTGACTTAATTTTACTTAGCATACTGTCCTCAAACTCCAACCATGCTCTAGCAAATGGCAAGATTTTCGTCATTTTATGGCTAAATATGTATACAGATATACACAATGGACCTCTGCAGTTCAGCTAGACAAAGGAGAAGGTGACGCAGCCAAAGCCATTTTGCTGGCCCACCCTCTAGTAGACCACTCCCTGGACAGGTATATACAAGAAGCAAGGCATTGTTGGTCCCATCTGCTATGGGAGGTAAGAAGAGGCTGGACCGAGGGCAGTTATTCCTTATCAGAGGGCTGTAATTCAGGAGGCTGCTATCCGGCACTGCAAAGCACCAACCACCAAGTATCCCACAAGAGTGTCAGCATTTGAAAGCCACATACAGATGAAAGCCACTGCCAGCCATGGACAAATAAGCAATTTCACCACCACCCCTAAAAATTGGTTATCATCCAGGAGCAAAAGTTATATTCAACAAACAAGCATACAGCCAACTTGATGTGCACAGATGCTATAGGAGAAATTGCTTCTTTTCCTCCTCATCAAACCAATACTGGAGGAACAAGTGTGGAGAAGAAGAAAAGGGTGTCAATCACCAATATAAAATGTTTAATCAACTATAAATGACAGGATGTTATGTGATTTAACTGAGATCTTGTTAAGGAAGCCCACTGCCCAGCAGGAAAAATGGGTAACTTGAAAGAATAGAGGTTATTGAAAATGTTATCTATTTTATGTTTTTATCCCTAAATTGAGATTTCACCAATATGATTACTTTAAAATTATTTTTGTGATTCCATATGTAACAGATATATTCAACTAACTGTAGTCAGGATTTCTTCTGTAGATGAACTCATAGTGTAAATTTAAAAAAAAAAAAAAAAAGGAAATTGCACACCATACTACCCAAAGCAATTTATAGATTCAATGCAATCCCCATTAAAATACCAATGGCATATTTCACAGACCTAGAACAAACTCTCCAAGAATTTATCTGGAATTTTAAAAAGACCCTGAATAGCCACCACAATCCTGAGAGAGAAGAACAAAGTTGGAGGAATCACAATACCAGATACCAAGCTATATTACCAAGCCATGGTTCTCAAAACTGCCTGATACTGGCACAAGAACAGACATATAGACCAATGGAACAGAACAGAGAACTCAGGAATTGACCCAAGCTATTATGCTCAATTAATATTTGACAAAGGAGGCAAGAGCATACAATGGAATTAAGACAGTCTCTTCAATAAATGGTTCTGGGAAAATTGGTCAGATACATGAAAAAAAATGAAACTAGACCACCAACTTACACCATACACAAAAATAAATTCAAAATGGTTAAAGGACTTAAATGTAAGACGGAAACCATAGAAGCCATAGGCAGCAAAATAGCAGACATTTGTTGTAGCAATATCTTTATTGATACAGCTCCTCGGGCACTGGAAACTAAGGAGAAAATAAACAAATGGGACTACATCAAAATAAAAAGCTTTTGCACAGCAAAAGAAACCATCAACAAAACAACAAGAAAGCCCACGGCATGGCAGAACATATTTGCCAATGCTATCTCTGTAAGGATTTAATCTCCAAAATTAATTAAAAATGGAACTCCCATTCGACCCAGTAATCCCACTTCTGGGAAAATTTTTCAAGAAACCAGAAACACCAGTCAGAAAGGACATATGCACCCCTGTGTCATAGCTAAGATGTGGAAACAGCCTAAGTGCCCATCAGCAGATGAGTAGATTTAAAAACGGTGGTACATCTACAGAGTAGAATACTACGCTGCTATAAAAAAGAAGGAATTTTTACCATTTGCAACAGCATGAATGGACCTGGAGAGCATTATGCTAAGTAAAATAAGCCAGTCAGAGAAAGATAAATATCACATGATCTCACTCATATGTGGGATATAATGAACAACATAAACTGATGAACAAAAATAGATCCAGAGACTAAAAAACACTGAACAGACAGTCCAACCTCAGAAGACAGGGGAGTGGGGGGATCAAAGGACTTATATGCATGCATATTAGCATAACCAATGGACATGGACACTGGGGTGGTGAGGGCTTGTCCTGGGGGAAAGGAGTGGGGGGGGGGGGGCGTTAATCAGGAAAAAAGGAAACATATGTAATACTTTAAGCCAGCGGTTCTCAACCTGTGAGTCACGACCCCTTTGGGGGTCAAACAACCCTTTCACAGGGGTCGCCTAAATACATCCTGCATATCAGATATTTACATTACGATTCATAACAGTAGCAAAATTACAGTTATGAAGTAGCAACGAAAATAATTTTATGGTTGGGTGTCACCACAACATGAGGAACTATACTAAAGCGTCGCGGCATTAGGAAGGTTGAGAACCACTGCTTTAAGCAATAAAAAAAAAAAAAGAACATATCTGAGATAATACTAAAGGAAAAAAATGCAAATTGCATGCATATTATCAGGGATTATTAGGAGTAAATAGATGTTAACACATTTTGGACCAGTAGTTTTATTGCTAGCTTTACCTAGTGGCCAGATAAGTTTCTATTGAACGAGTACAAAAAATGTTTTACATAAATGTTAAAGGCACACTTCACTATAAAATTAAATGCCCATTGCATTTTGAAGTTATTTATGACATGTTCTTACAAGCTAATATCTTTGTAAAACACTGTAATATGAAGCGAGAATTCTCGTGATCCGTCTGCAATGTGTTAAAATAGGGCTTAACAAAAAAGGCCTCAGAGATGGCCTTGGTCAGTGATTGCATTTGCAAAATATAGAAAGAGGCATTTGTATGTTTTGAGTGCTGGTTTTCCATCCCTATTGTACAGCTCCTGGTCTAAATTTCCAGCCTACCCTTTCTAATCTGGCACCTTCTTGCTGTCCATATTTGCTTAGTTAGGACCATCATTTCCCAAAATGAATCTCTCCTCCAAAAACAGAGAAGTAAAGCAAGTAACAGGAAATCAACTAAGGTTGATACGATTTAATCTTCCATTTTATGTCTTCCTGCCTTTGACTTTGAGCACAGGCCATCTGCTCAATGAACGGACTCCAGGCAAGAAATAAATAATCAAGAACATCAGAATTTATTTGATGCTAGAGGCCCAGTGCACAGACCTCACCAGTGCACAAATCCATGCATTGGGCCTCTAGTATGCATATAAGATCTTTGGTTATTCTCTTTCCACCCTCCCTGCTTCTCCTTTCCCTCTGAGATTCATCAGTCTGTTCCATGTTTCCATGCCTGTGCCTTGAGCATCTGCCCCCTGGTGGTTAGTGTGTGTCATAGCTAATGGTCGAACAGTCACTTAGGCTTTTATATATATACTGAGTGGCCAGATTATTATGACCACCTGACCTTTGTAGGCAAATTAGCCGTACACTGCATCGTATGGATATGGAAGCCGAAGGCCTGTTCAAACACCTTTGCTGTCTGCAGTTACCAAGATAAAACGTCTCCAGTTCACACAGGAACACAAGGATTGGACAGTCAAGCACTGGAAAAAAGTCATGTGGTCCGATGAATCACGTTTCCAGTTGCATCATGCAGATGGCAGAGTGAGAATTTGGCGGAAACAGCATGAAAGCATGCACCCCACATGCATGAGTACAACCCTTCAAGCTGGTGGGGGCAGTGTTATGGTTTGGGGCATGTTTTCCTGGCATGATTTGGGCCCTTTAATTAGTGTGGAACAACGTCTGAATAGCACAACATATCTAAGTATCGTTGCTGATCAAGTTCATCCTATCATGTTGATGGCCCATCCCAATGGAGATGGCTTCTTCCAACAAGATAATGCGCCATGCCACGGTGCTCATATTGTGCAGGAGTGGTTTCAAGAACATGAGGGAGACTTTACCTTGCTTAGGTGGCCCCCATAATCACCAGACCGCAATCCACTTGAGCATTTGTGGGACAAAGTTAAAAGAGCTGTCAGGCAGCTGGTTCCACAACCATCAAATCTCACAGAACTGGACAGTGCCGTTCATCAGGCATGGTGTCAGATTCCTCACATCTCCTTTCAACATCTCTTGGAGTCAATGCCAAAAGGAATCGCCGCAGTATTGAAGGCAAAAGGTGGCCCAACGAAGTACTAATGGGGTGGTCATAATAATCTGGCCACTCAGTGTATATAGATAAGTTTTTTTAATCAATCAGGCCTACTTAACCAACAGTACCCAGTAAGTGCTAATTAAAACACATAATGCAGACACTTAGCATCCTCTTCAGATTACATAGAAAGTATACAAATATTGTGGAAAAAAATACATATGCAAAGTACAGGCTGTTGCTATGTAATGTGCTTTCGCAGCTACAAGAAGGCCCCCTCTGGACAAAAAAACCTTCAGAAATGTCTTGTCATAGAACCAGAAATTTCTGTGATTAGAATAAAGGCACCAATGGTGCTTATTTAAATTTAAAAACTAGTACATTTATCAATTATTTTTCAACACCTTCACATGAATTAGTTGATCAACTAATTAGTTCCAGTCCTCTGAGAGGTTAGTACACAGGACAAGTAAGTTTTGAGAAGAGGGACCTTCAAGAAAGTTAAATAGCATTGCTTATCACAGCAGTGTCTGGGATCAGGGAAGCAGGGATGAGAGAGGGATGTAGAAATGGAAATGGTCTGCCCTAAAACAAATACCACAATTACTTTTAGGATCAGACTTCTGTACCATGTAACACCTACCACAAATAAAGATCTCCTTTCCCAACTTCACACTTTTCCCAAAGAACTTCTGTGAAATTTGGAAAGGGAATTTACTCTTATTCTCATCTTAGTTGACAGGATATTTGCTCAGACACCAGAGAAGATAGTGGACAAATGCAAGACCAAAGCCTGAAGAATCTTATGTTCCAGATTCAACTTTTATTAACAGGAAACAGCTGGCTTTGCCTCCTTTCCCAAGACCTCCTGAATAGTTCGTTGCTTTTCCATTTTTGTTTTTAAAGTACCTAAGCCAAAACAACGGCAAGCTTAATTTTTAAAATAGGATCAGTGAGAAATGCTGAAATGCCAAGTCAGAACGCACAGGATACAAGCAAGCAAAAATGCAAGAAGGAATTTGGAAGGCAGATTAGGGGGGGTGTGGGCCCAAATCTGTGCCTTCCAACTGTTCCCAATAAGCTGTGCTGCGGTCAAAGATGCACTTCAGAATTTATTCAAAACACACACAGACCAAGGAGGTAGTAGATGCTGTTTCTCCTTGGGTTCTTAAGGATGTTTTTTAGTAAGGACGCTAGAGTGTTTCCCCAAATTAAGGATTTCTGCCTTTCTTTGTGGGTGAGGTTCTTTCCTCCAGTGACTACACTTTCCTCGTCTATGTAAAGCCTCTTTGGTACTTCCCTAGTTCATGCAACACTAGTACAGATAGTTTCCCCCCTTAGAACCAGATTCCTCCTGTGGTTCTGGGTTCCCTCAGATAGGTCACGTTAAGGTCAAACAGCAACTCCACAGTGGAAAAACTGACCAGTGCATGTTCTCTAAATGTTGGCAGAACACTCCTGGAAGAATGTTCCATATGGATAACCAACTAAACATTTTCCAAAATCACAATTTACAAGGCTAACAGGAAGCAGAGATGTGTTTAAGATTTTTAAACTCAGTTTATACAGATTATAAAATACAGTGAAGGTAACTGTATACTAGTATCTGTTATAAAAAGAAATTAATATTTATAAACTACTTTGAAGTTCTCAAATATAATACACTATAGAAGGATTATAGAAGTTTTGAATCCTTAAATCATCAAGATTTCAGAATACCTCAAAAAAGCTATTTTATGGAAAAGGTGTTTCAAAAAGTGTTAGAAATATACTTGAAAAGCCTTCTCAAGAAAAATCTTGAAAAAAATTATAGTGAACATCAACTATGACTCCTATTGCAGCTTCATGTAAGAAAGTCTTCTACTTTAACTTGCAAACCAGAGCTATTTCTACTCATTCAAATTTTGCCTCTTTAAAATTGCAAGTATTACTAATATTACAAAAAGATGCAATTTGAATAATTCTGAAAGAGCACAGGATATTTAAAAGTCATGCACTTAATTTCTGACATAAGTCAGAAATTAATGGTAATATAATCAGCAACATGGTTTTATAATAGAATGTATGGCGTTTGGCAGAAGAAAAGAGTGAATTAAGAAATCAAAATATAATTTGCAGCTCTCTGGGAAATGTCTCTCAACATGATCAGATTGTGTACTTAAATAGAAAATTTAAGACCGCTTTTTTTCAGCCTAGATTATATTATTGTTACAAATCATTCACTATAGGTAAGGGCAAAACTGAGGAACTCTGTTCCAATTTAAATAGATATAAAATACATAAAATAGTGTCCAGAGCATGAATTATTTCCCTTCATCAAGTTATGAGGGTTCTTTCAGTGAAATAGTGTTTCTTGAAATATTTGTGTGTGTTCATGCTACTTATGGGCAGGGTTATTCAGTAGTTGTCTGCCTGTGTTATATAATTTCATTTGGTTAATGTAAATTGATATACACATGAAATCAGGCAGAAAGTCAGATTTTTCTGAATTTAAGTTTTATTTTTATATCAAGCTTAGCTTTTCCCTGGAAAGGTATTATTTGTACATTCATATTCATTCAAAGTCATCAGATTTTGCATTCATCTCTGAAGAAAAATAAAACATTTTTTTGAAGGTCTGGTAAAACTTGGAGATTCCTAGAGAAGAAACAATATATTTCTGACTTCAAATATCCAAGATAATTGTAATAGCAGCACTAAAATAAGGACTTTAACTCTGTCCAGCCTTCTAGAAAACTCCTACTATAAATAAAAAAGGTAAATACGAGATGATGAGTAATCAGTTGAATTATAGTCTTCTCCCCATCCAGCAAAAAGTGTTTATGTTATAAACACTATAACATAAATAAGTACTTAATTTTCAGACTTAACTTGGAATAGATTAATTCACTTAGTATTTCACTAGCCTTTCTATTCTGATGTTATAGCTAGAGAAAGGCCCCGTTTTCTAAGGACATCACGCTCTGGCCAACTACTTTTTTTGCACAGATCACCAGAATTCATAGCAGTTCCAACCAAGCCATATGCACTGTTCATCTTAGTCTATCACTAGTTCTGAAATATTGGTTTATCATGTACTAGTGATTTTGAGAGCTTTAATTCCATTATATTAAAGAAAAAAGGGAAAACATATCTGTTAATGAAAAATTACGATGCTCCAGTCACAATTCTAGGTGCTTGGACTATACGCAGTGGTTCTCAACGTTCTGGCCCTTTAAATAAGGTTCCTCATGTTGTGACCCAACCATAAAATTATTTTCGTTGCTACTTCATAACTGTCATGTTGCTACTGTTATGAATCGTAATGTAAATATCTGATATGCAGGATGGTCTTAGGCGACCCCTGTGAAAGAGTCATTCGACCGCCAAAGGGGTCGCGACCCACAGGTTGAGAACCGCTGGACTATAGTTTTGTGTGATTCAGAGTAGGCTAGCTGCTATAACAAATAACCCAATAATTTTCAAGGTTTAATACAATAGAATTCCAGTTCTATGTCAGTATGAAATCAATGGGTGCACTTGATGAGCAGCCATCAGATGGTGATTCAGGAATCCAGTTATTTCTATTTTGTGGCTCCCCTACTCCTCTATTCTGTGGAGTATTCACACAGCAGATGAGGGGAGGAGAGAGAATATGCAGGTCAGGCCTCAAAATAGTGCACATCATTTCATTCACATTCTATTTGTCAGAAACAAGGTGCAAGGATATACCAAAAAGCTAGGGTACGTGGGAAATACAGTCTACCTCCATGCCCAGGAAAGAAAAAAACTGATTTGAAATATAACTAGCCAATATTTCTTTAAAAATCTCTGATCTTGAAGAATTAATTCTAGATGTGAGAAACAACAATTAAAAACAAACATAATAAAGTATAAATTGCATGGTCTGTGATAAAGTGATAGCACCTGGGGGTAGGAAGGAATAGGGGAGAGAAAACAGAGTGGGATAAGAGGGAGACATCTTTTGACGATGATGCAGGCAACTGTGGCAATGTGGAGAACAGAACATTGGAGAAGAGATCAAAGAAATATTGGAGGTTTCGTCTTTACCAATAATGGCACAATATTAGAGAAAGTGATGGTGAGCCAGGAACAAAAATCATAGATAAATGGGGGTTAAGGAAAAGCAATTTTCATGGAACTCAGAGTTCTAGAGAGGATGGGAAAAGAATGATCTGCAATAAGGGACAAAAAGCATGTCTGCCCTGAACTTCAGGTCTAGCTGTATACAAACTATACTAGTAAATAAAAAGCAGCCACCACGTGAGAAGCCTACCGGATGGAGTGCCCTCATGGGAAAGGCCAGTTTCCACTAGAGCCGTGGTCGGCAAACCACGGCTAATTAAGTTAATAACAATGTTCCTACCTACATAGTTTAAGTTTAAAAAATTTGGTTCTCAAAAGAAATTTCAATCGTTGTACTGTTGATATTTGGCTCTGTTGACTAATGAGTTTGCCGACCACTGCACTAGAGCAAGAAGGCAAAGGGACCATTCATGTGGTCATGGATGTCAGGATTTTGCTAAAGATGGAGTGACCAGCAAATCTGGGGTTTTCTGTGATGACTGGCATAAACAGGGATAAATGGCATGTTGAGATGAGTGTCAGGCGGGTAAACCAATGCAGAAGTCCTTCAATATTTAGATGAGATACAAGAGCCTGAAACAAGGCATCTCTCAAAGAAGTTGCACCATTTTCTTTGACTAAATTTAACCCACAATTTAAGAGAACATTTGTTTTGGAACCAAATTTTCTAAACTATTTCACATTCCTTGTTAGTGTTTTAAATTAAAACTGATTTTAAATCCATCTTTGATGAAACTCTAGTCACGATTTCCTTCTGAAATTTAAAGGTACATAAAAATACATTCCTTACTGATATAAACATAGAATCACAGATTCTCAGGATTTGAAAGTTTTAATTTACTTTGTTCAACCATCTAGCTGATGTTGGAAACCTTTCTTGCATATCCTTGCCAAGCCATCTTCTCAACTAGACTTAAACATCTCTACGGATGATGTATCTACTAAGGTGGTTAAGAGTGTGGGCTCCGGAATTAAGCAGAACTACATTTGAATTCTTATTCCATTACTTTCAATGTGTGAACTTTAGCAAGTTATTTAACTTTTTTCTCAGAGTTTCAGAATCTTTATATGTATAATAGAGATATTATTACAACTTAACTCATAGAGTTTACAAATGAAATAATACATGTATAGCGTTCGGCACAATGCCCAACACATAGTAAGCCCTCAATAAGTAATTGACATTATTATCATTATTTTTATGTCATTATTATTACTTTCCAAGGCATCATCGTTCAATGTTGGTTAGCTGCCTTAGAAAAAAAATTTTTCCTGCCACTTCATAAAAAAATCTGGCTTCAGATTATAACTTGGCAAAATAAATTCAGTGTTTCATTAGTCATAAGTCGTCATAAAATTTGAAAGAAATTTCTCCCAAGGAATGTTCAGAGTCTCATATATATACTGTTAGAATTTCAAGATATGTATTCAAAAGTATAAACCGAGAAACCCTTGAACTATTAAATCAGTAAAGCTTTGTCAATGCTTTCTGGTTCATAACACATGTAAAGTGAAGAGGTGTGAACAAATGTAATCTCTTATCTGACATCACAGCTGGGCAATGACTCATATGGCAAAGTTAGTTTCAGTGGCTCATAGTCATCATTTCCCTGATTTTAGAGCTTTCAGCTGACACAGAACTTTAACCTAAAAAAGGTTTCTGTAGAGGTTCTCTTTAATTCAGAATAATGAATTCCCATACTACCGGAGTTCATTACATCATCCAAACACATTGCTGATGAATGATTTTGTCAAGATGCTCAGAGCATTTGGTAATAGAAATAAGGTAATGGAATCAAGAGTCCAAGGATAAAATAAGTTATTTCTAACCCATGTGTATGCCACCTGCCATAACTAGTAAATTATGAGGTAGGCAAATAAACATTTTTCATGCAAATTATCCAATGGTTTTAAAAATCATGTCTTCTATGTTATAGTGCAATGGAAAAAACATGACTATCTTAAAAATCGTATAACCTTTTTTCACCATTTAAGAACGTTTTGAGAATGCATATACTTTGCACTGAGAAATTCTTTGCTAAAATATATTCTCAAAAAAAAAGATTTGAAATGTCATTATTAGTTTTCAAGAACCTTTTAAGTTAATAATCTCTGAGTATAGCATATTTTGACTTAAAAACAAGTCACTCTCTCAGGTAAATAACTGGGAGACAGATACATTGGATAGTTGAAGATGTACAAGAATAAAAACTAACTTATTGGAAGGAAATAAATAATAAAAATGAGGAGATTGATATCGTCGTTAGCTATAAAATCCTTTCCAACTATAAAATTGTTATTACTTTAAATTTAAAAAAAAAATAGAACTAACTGTATTAAGATTATTTTTAATGGTAACTACAAATATGGAGCAAGGGGAAACTTTGGAAATAAATATATATTTAAACCATCTTGAAGGTTTCCCACAAAAGACCATAACCAAAAGAAAGCATGACAATGAGGCTAAGATCTAAAAGATAATCTGGCTGTTCAGATGTTGAGAGAGAAATTCAGAACCTTGGGATACTGTGAACAGCCAGGATACTGTGATTCTTACAAGCTTACTTGTAAACAATTAATTTACAGATTATCCTATACTGTGTTAACTAAATTTATTCTCAGAAGATGCTCAAGTGGCTTAAAAATAGTCCTGTAAATAAATTAAAGACTAAAGATGGCCTAATAATAAAGCAAGCATGAGCAAACAATAAGAAATAGAAGCAGCTAACACTTCTATTAAGAAGTGCTCTTCACCCTAGCTGGTTTTGCTGAGTGGATAGAGCATCAGCCTGTGGACTGAAGGGTCCAGGGTTTAATTCCGGTCAAGGGCAGATACCTGGGTTGCAGGCTCGATCCCCAGTAGAGGGTGTGCAGAAGGCAGCCAATCAATGAGATTCTCTCATCATTGATGTTTCTATCTCTCTCTCCCTTTCCCTTCCTCTCTGAAATCAATAAAAAAAAATATATTAAAAAAATAAAGAAGTGCTCTCAATATTCACATTAGGAACTGAAAGCAATGGCAATCTCATCAGCCAGCCCTTTGAAAAGTTTAAATTAGGAAGACTACTTATATGGTGGATTTATATTAACTGTCACTTGTGATGAATGTATTGCCCTCACTTTGTTTCTTAAAATATTATCTAATGACTTTAGGAAGCCATGATAATTAGCAGCTGACATTTTAAAATATTACTGATTACCATCTTTATTTCAGCCTTTTGCAATTTCCATTTTTCTGTTCATTTCTTAATATACTTAATTTACTAGGTACTTAATATAGTAGATCTAGGACTTAAAATATTAGTACATGCATGTCATTAATGAATAAATAAATACTGGTAGTGCAGTGGAATATATTTTAACTGTAAGCTGAGCATTAGAACAAGCCCAATATCACCATCATGGAAAGAACATCTGGCATATAAGAATAAACAAAATTTTATCAAAAATATTTATTACTTCAGAGTATTAAAAATTCTAGTCACTGCCTTTCTAAGTTTTTATATTATTTTCTGAGAATAATAATTTCTCAGCACTGTCATCTCTAGATTGTTCTGGTAGTCACTATACTTTGATTGGTCCACTTAATAATGTGTCTAAACTTTTCTATACACTAGAGAATTCAGGAAACCGGGTGTTTTTTTTTTGTAGTGTATTTCCAGATTAACATCCATAGCTTAAGCAAATCTTTAAAAGCCTTCATTATCAACTACTGAAATGGTTGGCAGTCGGTAGCAATCACTACAACAAGATTTCTCTTGACATTCTTAACTGCCATAGCCACAAAACATTGTTTTTAAATTGTTTTTATCATCCTGTTGTTTTGAAGTTTGATTCGTGAGTACAAAATGGGTTTTAGATATCCCTGTTTCCCCAACACTCTTCTTTTTGACATATTTTTATGTTCTTTATGTTTGAGCTAAAGATTGTTTACCATTAATGTTTATATAATTTTGTAAAAATGTTCTTCCTTCTACATTTTGAAGGGGCAAGGTCAGTATCCTTCTGTTAATTCGTTCTCACACGATGTGAAGAGTTTGCAAAAAAACATGAAACAGTTTGACAACTTTTTTAAAAATATATTTTTTTTTTTAGAAAGAGGAAGGGAAAGGGATAGAAACAGAAACATCAGTGAGAGAGGAACATCGTTGTTGGGCTGCCTCCTACACATCCCCTACTGGGGATCGAGCCTGCACCCCGGGCATGTGTCCTGACCGAGAATCAAACCAGTGACCTCTTGGTTCCTGGGTCGATGCTCAATCACTGAGCCACCTAGCTGGACTTGACAACTTTTTTTATGAGGCAAGTACACTAAACAAGTCTACAAAGATTAAAATTATGATATAATCTAATACATATTAGTTTTATGATTTAGATTTTATTAATATTTGTTGCCTCAAAAGAATATATTAGTCTTTCCAAAATTATCTACCTAATATGTGCATTTAATATTTGTATTAATTGCCACTGTATTTCCCTACTTAACTCTAAACTAGTTCTTAATAGTACAAAATAACAAAAATTAAAGCTTTTACAATCACCATTAATTATCATACTCTACCATAATAAATACTAGAGTCATAATTGCCTTAAATACATGTAAAATAAGATCATGTCAATCTCTTCCTTTCAACAAATACATAACCAATTAAAATTTCAAAACACTGACAGAAAGTAAAAGTGAAACAGCCAATGATTCTTTTATAGTGCATGACGGGAATAACTTATAAAAGCCATCCTGAAGAAAAGGATTTCTAAAAATGACAGATGTGCTTTCCATTTCCCAATAAATCATAGTGTATAGTATGTATAGTTATTGCTCAAACTATGCAATCCCCCACGAAGGAAAATGCACTCATCCTCCTATGTTTATTTGGAAAAGAAATTTCTGCAGATCAGAAAGTAGGCTTCAGTCAATGTCAACACTTCTTTGATATCAGTAACTCCAAAAGGCTGTTGAAGAGAGTTTTCTTTCCTCCTTGATCATTGCTGACAGAAAAGCCTTAGACTAATTCTAAAGGGAAGACAAAATAGTGATTCTGAAAGTCTCACTGTTTCCAAATTTTGATACTCTACCCTAATCAAAGTGAGCTTTTTAAAGGATGTCTGGTCCCTTATTTCTGCCTAAATGATCAGCACTAAAAAAATACATTGTATAACATTAGAATTAAAATCTTAAGCTGAATAAATAAAGATCTGGGATAAAAATGAGCATAACAGTTCTAAAGTAAGAAATAGTTTGAAATTTATAGATACAGAGATGACCTATAAGTCATGAAGACCAGAGGGAAGGGAGATTTGGGGAGTGAAAAAGGCAAAGAGATTAAGAAGTACTAATTTGTAGTTACAGAATAGTCACAGGGATGTAAGGTAAAGCATAGGGAAACTTCTTCTATATATATACATACACATATACTAGAGGCCCAGTGCACAAAATTTGTGCACTGGGGTGGGGCGGGGGAAGGCGTCCCTCAGCCCGACCTGCACCCTCTCGCAATCCAGGAGCCCTGCGATCGATCGCCCCGCAGAGGGAGGCCCCACCCACCTGCCGCAGCGCCGCCAGCCAGGTAGCCTGGGCCTCCCTCTGTGGAGTGATTGTGGGGTGATGGTGGGGCCCCCCCCGACCAATCATATCGCACCCGCCTTGGCTGACCTGGCGCCAGTGCATGTCATAGCATGGTCATCCAGATGGTCGTTCTGCTGTTCGGCTATTTGGTCAATTTGCATATTACACTTTTATTATTACTGGTATAGACAAAAGGCTAAGTAACCTACCATACATACGTCCAACCGTCCGACACATATGACGTGCACTGGCAATTTAAAAATAAACGTTGACTTGCACATGCGCAATACATATAAATCTCTCGCTGGTGCCAATCGCACACATGTGTTTTGATCTGTCATTGTCGATTGTGAATTTGGTTTTTTTTAATTGACATTCTGAAGCTGAAAGAAAGTGGTGTAGTCGACAGAATATGTCTGAAAACCAACTATTGGCCCAACTGTCCCCATCTAACACTGGCCTCCCATTTAAATTAATTCAAAGACAGTTTCCCGTGATGCCAGTATTTGTGATGACTATTAATAAATCACAAGGACAAACTCTAGACAGAGTAGGAATATTCCTACCTGAACCCATTTTCGGACATGGTCAGTTATATGTTGCTTTCTCTCAAGTTCGAAGAGCATGTGACGTTAAAGTTGTAAATACTTCATCACAAGGGAAATTAGTCAAGCACTCTGAAAGTATACCGGAAGATATTAGAATAAGTTCAATCAATTTATCAGTCATTATTTTTATCAATGTTGTTTTTATATCATGTCTTTGTTGTTGTTATATCATGTTGTTATTGTTTATTTATTAATCAATTTATATATTATTTTCATATTCATTATACTAATTTTCTTTCATCTCTGATATTTCTATTATAGAGAAAGGGTGAGTAGCGAGATTAAAATATTTCTTCTAATTAATTTCCTCTCAGTGTGCACGAATCCATGCACCTGGCCACTAGTATAGTCAACAATATTATAATAATTACTAGAGGCCCAGTGCATGAAATTCGTGCACTGGGGATGGGTGGGGGGTCCCTTAGCCCAGCATGTGCCCTCTTGCAGTCCGGGACCCCTCCCTTGTTACTGCCCACCTGCTTGCTGCTTCCTACCGCTTGGCTTGCTGCTCCTTAGTGCTGCCACGAAGGCCTTGGGTCTGCTGGGTGCCAGGCCTGCGGGTTTGTGTCTCTGATACCCCCAGCAGCCCCAGCACCAAGTGGCGGGCCTTGGGGCTGCTGGGTACAGGCCCCCCGTTGCATGTTTGTGTCTTCTATCAGGCCCCCAGCAGCCCCAGCAGCCCCAGCACCACCTAAATAACTTAAGGGAAACTTTATTTAGTCTTCTTTTAAAAGCAATCTAGTTTAAAAATGAGTTGCAGTTAAGACAAAACAAAGAACATGGTACCTAAGAGTGAGATAGACTGACAGAGGAGAGGCTGGGCACTGGTCAGGGGCTTACATGCCAACTGTTCTCCACCTGGGAAATGATGTAAAATCGGTTTCTTTAGTTTTCTGCTTAATGCTCTTCTCCAGCACTGAGGTCAGAGGAGCCACCTTCCAGCCCATAGGCTGCTTCTCAGAGTCGAAAATTTCGCCATAGGCCTCTGCCTAGGACAGGACCTCTGAACCCCCAGGGTGCATAAACACACAGGGCTTCCATCAGGCTCTGCTGATCCCAGGCCAGGAGGCCTGCGGCTCCGCAGATCCCGGGGCCGGGAGGCCTCTCGGCTCCGCTGATCCCGGGGCAGTGAGGCCTCTCTGCTCTGCAGCTTCAGGGCTGTTTGGCTTCGCTCTACCGCTTGGAGCCTGAGTATGCAGATTACCGCTTGGAGCCTGAGCATGCAGATTAACCGCCATCTTTTAGCTTCTATAATTGAAACATTGTATCTTTTGGAGCTGTTGCTTCAGGAGCTCAGAGCTCCACAGCTGCAGGCGGGAACCTTGGTTTCCTCTATCGCTGGGGCAACCAAGCATCCTGTTCTCAGCTGCCTGGCTGCCGGCCGCCATGTTGGCTGACAGTTAATTTGCATATACTCACTGATTAGCCAATGAAAAGGGTTGCGGTCGTACACTAATTACCATGTTTCTCTTTTATTAGTGTAGATGTGTATGGTACCAGGTTGGTACTTGAATTATCAGAGGGATCACTTTGTAACTATATGAAAGTCTACCTGCTGTGCTGTACACCTAGAAAAAAAAAATACAAAATAGTGTTAAATGCAAACTGTAACATAAAAATAAAATATAAAAAAGAAGAGCTTATAATTTTCAAAAAATGGAAATAAAGTCTGTGAATCTAGAATCTATAACATAAGGAAGATTATGATATAAAATGAAATCAGAGATAGGCAGGGGGCTAGATCATGCAGAGGTCTATAAGCCATGATAAGAAGTTTGGATTTTATTCTAGATAAAATTAGAAGCCATTCAAGGGCTATTTAAGAAAAGAAGGGATATAACCCTATTTATGGTTTTACAAAGGTCATTCTGCCAGGCTGTTGTTGCTCAGTGATTGAGTGTCAACCCATGAACCAGGAGGTCACAGTTCGATTCCTAGTCAGGGCACTTGCCCATGTCCCCAGGCAGCAGCCAGTCAGTCAATGATTCTCTCTCATCATTGATGTTTCTCTCTCTCCCTCTCCCTTCCTCTCTCTGAAATCAATAAAAATATATATATATTAGAAAGTTCATTCTGACTACAAAATATCCATTAGCACTGCTAAAATTACAAATACTGACAATAGTAAATGTTGCCAAAGAAATGAAGCAACGAGAATTCTCAGACATTGCTGGAGAGACTGTAAACTGGATAAAGCCACTTCGGAAAAATATTTTGCAGCGTCTGCTAAAGTTGAACATACCTATAACCCATGACCACGCAAGCCACTCCTAAATATATTTCTGATGGAAATGTATACATATGTTTAGCAAAACAGAAAATAAATAAAAGTTAATAGAATGAGCATTACAGCATTATTCAATAGCTTCAAACTACCCAAATTCCCATCAACAATACAATGGATAAAGTGTAGAATAGTCACACAGTGAAACCCTATACAGCGATTAGAATGAATAACTTACAGACACACACACACGCACACACACAAATCTGAATGAATCTCATAAATATCACTGGGCAAAAGCCAGACACAAAAGAATACGTATTGAATAATTCCACTTTGATGTAAAAACAAGCAAATCGAATCTACATTTTAAAAAGAGAGAATAGTTTTGCCCTTGGTGCAGGTAGGGGAGGCCAGTTACTACAAGGTAGCATGTATGGGGAGAGAAACAGCAAATACAATACCATTGAGACCACAAGTTGGTGGCAAAGAGGGATAATAAAAAAATGACAGAGATTCTTGTATTGATTGATAAAATATGCATAAAAAGCACATCATCAACGATCATACTTAACAGCCATGTGCCTTTTATATGTCTAACCACTCCTGGTGATAAGAAAATCACAATTTAAAAGGAAATTGTTCTGTTGGGAAAAAATCTGATGTTTCAACTGTCACTTATAACAGTCAAAATCTGATTTGTTATTCTAGTTATTCTCTCTTAAACAACCTGAAACAACCCAAATACATATTATTTTGTATAATAATATATACTATTTATAGTATATTGCTATTTGCTACGTATAAATCCTATGATACTGGAAATCAGAAGTGAATTATGGGCTTTACTTATTTTTTTGCTTTATGTTATGGGCTTTACATTTTAAATATTTCTTTTGATTATTCAAGTTATGATTTCTAGCATGATGGATGAAGCTTCGATGTGAGGTAGTCAGCTTGATAACATTCCTTTCAAGTCTGGAAATTTATATTTTAATAAATCTGTAAAGCTGATATTAGTGATTATATTTTCCAAGACTTTCCTTCTTTCTTAACAGTCTAAGACAGTGATGGCGAACCTTTTGAGCTCGGCGTGTCAGCATTTTGAAAAACCCTAACTTAACTTTAGTGCCGTGTCACATATAGAAATTTTTTGATATTTGCAACCATAGTAAAACAAAGATTTATATTTTTGATATTTATTTTATATATTTAAATGCCATTTAACAAAGAAAAATCAACCAAAAAAATGAGTTCGCGTGTCACCTCTGACATGCATGTCATAGGTTCGCCATCACTGGTCTAAGACCATCTACCAGTTATGGATTTGCTTTTCATCTCCTCTAAATAACAAAACTGCTATACAAATATTTTTTTATAAACTTGACCTTTGCATAACAAGTTCAATCAACTGAATTTTGTATTTTTGTAAATACCTAGATTTGACTTAGCATTTATTCTTGCTTTGCAACATAAAAATAATACATAACAACTTTATACATTTTGTTTCTTACATAATCATAATTTAGGGTAAATAATTTGAAGCATTAAAAGCCATGGGAGAGCCTACCTTTGTTAGTTAATTAATTAATTAGTGATTAATTATAATGCTCTCTTTAAAATGCAGGAACATCCTTTTCTGCTATTACCAAATTTAGCAGCCTGGTATTCTGAATCACTTCCACTGATGCCATTTTGTAACAATTAGTATGAGAAGTAAAGAATTAGGAAATTAGTAAGAAAATTACATGACTGCCACAAAGGTTTGGTTCCAATAGGAATTATTCAATAGGATGACTAAAAAACTTCATTTTCTTGTCAGCCAATACATATTTGTGCTTGATATCTCTGCCTGATATTCCGAAGTAATTTTCCAAAAGGGGAAGCGAGTTTTGCAGCAGGAGTACTATTCATTTACCTTTGTGGTGTCTGCAGGAGAAACCTGGAATGTTACACAACTGACTCCCAAACTGAGGGTCAAATAGTTCTGAAAAATAAAGTCTTTACTCATTTAGACATGAAATACCACCACACTGGGAGATGTCAAATGTTTATATCTCCTTGCCTTCCTCGCATGCCACAATAAATAAAATTGCGTTAAGAGTGTTTCTAAAGCAAATACAGTGATGCCTTAAAACTTACACAGGTTTGAAGCATGCAAAGACCAAGAAAAATATTTTAAGGGACTAATTATTAATCTCGACTTGCAAAATTGGAAAATGAAAAAAATAATATTCATCTGACATAACTTCCAGCTCTCTGTTCCACCAGGCCTGTGTGACCCTGATCCTCAGGGTCTAAAATGCCAACTTGACCTCCAACTGTCCTGTGGCCTTTCTTGCAGTAGGATGATAGGAGAGAAGAAGGCAATATCCTTCTCTTTAAGGAACCTTTCCGAAAGTCCCATGTGACATGACACTTCTGCTTACATTTCACTGCCAAAAGCGTCTGAGTTAGAACCTGGTTACAAAGTGGAGACAAAAAACATATATGTACCACATCTTCTTTATCCAATCATCTGTCAAGGACACTTCAGTTGTTTCTCTCTCTCTCTCTCTTCCTCTGTCTCTTCCTCTGTTATTATATAGAAGTTTTTTATTCAGAAATGCGTGCTAGAATATATGTGTGAAGTGTGATGATTTATGGAATTTGTTTTAAATGATTCAGTGAGGAAGAATTTAGCTAAAATTGGGGCGGGGACATGTGCTGGGGGAGACATGAGGGGGAGGCAGGAGCGGCTGGGGAGAGCTCAGTGGGGAAAAAGGAGACATACGTAATATTTTCAACAATAAAGAATTTAAATTAAATAAACAAATAAATAAAAATTTTTTAAAAAGTAAAAGAAAACAAGCAAACCCGAAACAGCAGTGCTAAGTCCAGATACATCCAGGAAAAAAAAAATGGCAAAAATAAAAGGTATTTTTGCACAGAGACCATAAAAAAAGTTTTCTTTTTTTTCTTTTCTTTCATTTTTTTTTCTGAACCATGAGATTTGGTCTAGAAGAAACCCAAGGTCATGAGCCAACCAAAATCATGGAATCCTCATAAGCTGGGTCTATTTTCTTCTAAACTCCTTTCTACTCTTTGAAAGGAAACAGAAAACAAGTTTGAGGGGCCTCCTTTAGACCCTCTATGACTATTAAGCATATCATCAGAGTTTCTCATGAGTTTCATTCTGGACATAGGATACATTTAAAAAATTGCAGGGTGAGGGCATGTGCCAGAGGGTGAGGGAGGCCAAGGGGAGGTCAATGGGGGGGGGGGGGGGCGGGGGCGGAGGAGACATATGTACTACTATTTGTAATACTTTAAACAATAAAAAAAAATTGCAGCAGAGACTTAAAAGTTTTCAACATATCAAAAAGGCAATATTGTCTGATTTCAAAAAGAAAATTCTATATTACAAAAGTTTAAATGAGTAAATTTGGGTAATGTAATCTGGCAACATCTATTTAAAAATATACATGTACTTTGACCAACAGACACACTTTTCATAAGCTTATTATTTCATAGCAGAGGGACTGGAAATAACCCCAAGGCCCATCACTAAGGGAATGGTTGAATCAGTGCCTTTATACAATGGAAAATGAGTGATCTTCAAAATAAATTACATATTTAGAAATGAACTTGAAGAGATGACATTTCTGTTCAATGAAGGCAGCAAGTTGAAGAAATGCATATGTTTTGACCCTATTTTGGAAAGGAGTGTGGGAGGATAGACAGTGGGATATTAGCGTGGTAACTTCAGGACTAGAGGAAGAGTTGAAGGAGATATGATTGGTCTCTTTAGAACTCAAATGTGATCCTGTTGCAACAACTAAGTACTATCTTATAATTTTTTAATCTAGTGAAGAAAAACTTTGAAGTTCTGCCCAGGCCTCAAAAATAAAATTTATAAAATCAACTTCTAGGCAATGAAATTTCCCCTTTCCTTTTTTAAAAGGCACTAAGTTATCTAATCACACAAAAGGGAGAAATATTTTTACTTTCAGCGAAATAAGTAACCTGAAAACAATTTTGCAAGGTCACAGACCCTTATTTCTGACTTGTTTAAGTATGAAAGGGCAACAGTGGGCCTAATTATCCCCAAATAAACATCTTACATGGCGTTTAAGGAATATTTACTGGTTGGCCATTTATATGGGAAGGCAGGAATACTGAATGGAGTTGACCCCAACCCCGGAGATCAGACTCCCTGGATTCAAATTCTGTCTGCTACTCACTTGCTGTGAAATATTTCACTCCTTTCATAACCTCTCTATAGGCCTCCATCTGCTCCTCTATAAAATGAGAGATGGTTCCTTTAGAATAGTGCCAGGCACATACGTCTGCAATAAAATTCAGTTCCTGCTCACAAGTGGCTCATAGTGAAGTAGGGATACAAACTTCTGAAAATTATTTGGGGCTCCAGTGGTGCAATCGGTTAGCGGGCGGTACTTATAAGATAAACTTCTGAAAATTAGTAATGCAGCTAATGCAGATTTCCTCAGCAAAGGGTCACAGACATTATTAGTTCTCCCACAAGTAGCATGGTCTGTAGCAGCTTGGAGGTCAGCCAAGGGGCCATCAGTATATATAGTCACTTACTAGTACACTGTCATTGTTGGCCTAAGTCTGAAAAGAAAGTAATTTGAGAAGAGAAAAATGATGGTTTTCCTTCATATGTGGAAGCAAGCACATGGTATGTTCAGAAAAGGAGGAATGAGCGCTTATATATAAATTATGGATTTCACATAAATTATTATAATAAATTGATATATACTAGTATGATTTTAAGAAAACAGTGATGACTCTAGAAATAGAATGAACAGAGAGAGCATTGATCCCATGAGAAGATTAAGTAATGAGAAAATGTCTGGCAAACATTATTCCTAGCAATACTATCAGCACATATCTAATTAATGACTGACCATAAGCAATATGATTTCATTAAACGCAGATAAGTATACAGACTCTATTTCCAATCCATTCAGGCTAACAGCATCTGCAAACAAACTATATATAACTACTCCTTTTACTGCTAACAATAAACAAATTACCCATTTGAACTTACTAAATTTGCCCTTCCTGTAACAAGAAATTCACTATATTCCAAGGAATCTCTATGGGTTGAATTGTGTCACCCTAAAAGATATACTGGTGCCTTAACCTCCATGACCTCAGAAAGTGACCTTATTTTGAAGTAGAGAGAGAGCAGATGTAAATAATTAAATTAAGATGAGGTCATACCAGAGTAGGATCAACCTTTAATCCAATATGTTTGGTGTCCTTATAAGAAGAGAAGAGATACAAACAGACACAGGGAGGATGCCATTTGATGGTGGAGGCAGAGCTTAGAGTTATGCAGCTGCTGCAAGTCAAGGAACACAAAGATTGCCAGCCAGAGGCAAGGAGGGATTTTATTATAGGTTTCAGAGGGAGGATGGCCCTGCTAACACCTTGATTTTGGGCTTTCAGCCTCCAGAACTGTGAGATGATAAATTTATGTTGCTTCAAGCCACCGATTTGTCACTTGTTAGAGTAACCCTGGGAGACAAATACACATTGCACTTTTATTATGGATGTAATCCTTACCTAGCCAGCTGCAGTGAATTGCATTTGTGTCTAAAATGCTTAGGAGCCTCTAATTTGAAATTTGATATAAGATCTTTATTTCTCATAAATAACATAAAATATTAACAAACTGTTTTTCCCATCATGAAGTCAAAGTGGGGGATTCATTGCTCAGAGGCTACAGAATTCTAGTCCCGAGGATTATGGCGGCTTGCTAGGGCTACCATAACAAAGCACCACAGACCGGTGGATGGCTTAAACAAGAGTTTCCTTTCTTGCAGCTCTCTAGCTGGAAGTCCAAGATCAATGTCTTGATACAGTTGATTTCTTCGGCAGCCTCTCTCCTTGGCCTGCAGATAGCCATCTTTTCCCTGTGTCTTCACATGGTCTTCCCTCTGTGTCTGTGCCCAGATTTCCTCTTCTTGTAAGGATGCCAATCATTCAGGTCATTTAATAACTTTATTGAAGTCATTTAATGACTTTAAAGACCTATCTCCATGTAGAATCACATGTTGAGATGCTGGGATAGGACTTTAATATATGAATTTGGGGAGACATATAATTCAGCCTATAAGAGGGTCAAAGGAAAGATTTCACTATAACCTTAATGAAAGACTGTGCCCTCAACCAAGCCACTTTTAATGTACTTAGTGCCATAGTAACCACCAGGAATAATGTATAGTAAGGTTTTTAATAAAAGAGTATTACTAAAAGCCGAGAGGTCTTTAACAAAGGTGAACTTCTTAACAGCCCTTATAAACATTCTTTGCCTAACACCTGCTCAACAAAAGCCCTGGACTTACATAACTTCCCTGTTTATCTTTTTTGGGGTAATTAAATACTCACTCAGCTTATTTGTAGAATATTTAAACTTGTCTTTTTCCCCATTATTCCATGTAAATTATGTCTTGCAAAAATGATCGCCCAATTGTAAAATTGATATGCATCTTTTCTATATCTTGATCAATCTTGTTCTCCCAGTTTGAGTATCTTACCTCATTCCTACTGCTTTCAGTGATTATTACAATGTCAGGTAATATGCAGTAAGATTACCATGCTTATGGACCACACATACAGTGATAATTTCCTTTACAAATTGAGTCTGATGACAATAAAAGAAAATTAGACAAAATTCAGTAACAAGGCTGTGCCCACTAGCTGATTTTGATTATACCAAAGCAAATTTTAGTTCCTGGGGAAAATAGTTGTTTTCATGGTTGTTACACAAACTCAGTTAGTGAAGACCATTCTATTCTCCCTACAAAGACCTGGCAAAGGAAAAGTAAGGGTTGCTGGAGGTTTCTCATAGGTTTCATTCTTAGGTAGGAGACTCAGATAAGGACAGAATGGGATAAAAACCTCAAATGGCCTCGTGGAAACCCCCCTCTTTTCCCAAGGGCTGGGTCTTAAGACTCAGTCAGCAGGCAAAAGGGTCCTGTGGGCTCAAAGATGGGCAGCACTAACTAAGAAAGATGTTCTGCAAGTGAAGAGCCTTTGAGCAAGATTTTTGTTACGTGTGAACACCTCCAGCAAACTTTTCTGTTGATCTAAATTAATGATTGAATTATGTACCAAGTGAACAGCTTTATTGTGTAATAGGATTTTAAGAAATTTAGTCTAATATTAAAATAAAGTAAATTTACCTGATTTCCCCCTCCACTCTAACCTACAACTCACACCCCGAGATTTCACTTTATGGCCCCTCCTGGTCTTTTTTTTTTTTTTCACACTACCATCGTTAATTTATTTGTTCAAGGACTCATGTTGCAAGCATTACACCAGGTATGGGCTTTGATTCTGTAAGCCCAGATTCACATATTTAGGAGGATAAAAGCAACTGTGATCCATGTTCATGGATGGAAACTAAAGGCTCATGGTTAATCACATTGTAGTTCTTAAATTTCTACAGCCTAGAACCCTGTAGTCACAGGTCTTTGAGGTCCTTCTGGATGTTCCAGAGGGTATCTGCGCTTTTCTTGAGTTGAGCAACCTAATCATCCTTCAGTTTCTGGTTGATAACACTGGTTAATCCCCGAGCATTCAGAATACATGGGAGACTCAGGAAGACTTCATTCTCAATGCCATACATCCCCTTCACCATCGTTGATACTGGATGAATCCTGGATAAATTTTTAAACATGGATTCAATGAGATCAGCCACACTTAATCCAATAGCCCAATTGGTGTATCCTTTTAATTTGATGACTTCATAGGCACTTTCAACCACCATCTTAAATGGTCTTAAATGCAAAGGTAACAAAGATCAAAATGTCCAGTTGAATGGGCTGTTTCACCGAGTTGGACCTATAAAGCAAGGACCTGGACAAGAATCTTCAAAGTTGTCAGCTGGAATGAAGATGTGGGTATCCTTTGCAAAGGGACATAAAAATTGATCAATATAATTTAACAAAAAGCTATTGAGTGCCTGCTACATGCTTGTGACTATGCTAAATGTAGTTGGTCACTAAAACACAGTCCCCGCCTCCAGGGAACTCAGGTCTAACAGAGAGGATAGATACAGAACTAAATAATAATAGTAAAGGTGAAATTTTAGAATAATATTAAAAACACTATAGGAACAGGAAAGTAATTCATTTTACATGAGTCCTGAACACTAAGAAGTGATAAATGAGTGGTCACTCAAGAATGAATAAGTCTATATGGACTGATACAGAAGTATAAAAGTGCTGATGTCTATAGGGAAGAGAATGCCCTAGTGGAGCTAGGGTCTGTATCACAGAATGCAAGTGAGGAGCTTGAGATGGATTGGGGAGGAGAGACCCAGTTGTGAGAGACGAATTGACAGGATAGTGGATGGAGGTTATGGGAATTGGGAAAAGAACTATTTACTAGTATCAGAAACCTATCCTATGGAAGCCAGATTGTTTTTATGCTTCACATATCTTTCTGTGCTTGTGTTTTTGTTGTTATGATTTTGTGTTTGGGGAATATTTGAAAATTCCATGCTGTGGAAATTGTAATAAAGACAACTGAATGATAATGGGGTTCCTTTTTTGAATTTGAATCAGACCTGTAAACATACTGTGGAATAGCCCTGGAAAATGGTTTGATGATAGTGGGATTGATTGGAATAAAAGAATCCCAAGACAAAGATAAATTCAGGAGAACAAAGAAGCAGCTGCTTGTTTATCTGCTCTTCCAAGATGTTCTCCTAGTGGCAAAACCCGTGGAGGCTCAGGATTTTGTTTTTAATAAGGGAGGCTGTTCCTCTGGCAACAGCTAACATTATAGGATTCAGCTATCACACATTTAATAAGAACTGAGGGAGAACAGAAAAATCTCTATAGTCAAAGAAAATTTAATAATCGAGGAAATTATCAGAATAATACATGCAAATTGACCACTTAGATTGAGTTATTATGACTATTGTAGAAATCTGGTTTACTGTTTATCTGAAATAGCTGGATTTTCTTTGTTCATATGCAGACTTAAAAGCAATGTGATTATTCAGAGCCCATAGATCTTCGGAAGACAAGTAATGCCAGTTCCCAAATACGCATAGTAATATATCACAGATATAATGCTAATTCTAGGCTTTAGTCAAAGCTTTATTTCTAATAACCAAGATGTCCTTAATATTCCCTTCAGCTTGACTAAACTTCAGATAGCTTTGTTTCTAACTATAGTCCCTTTGCTTAGAGCACTTAACTTTAGAAAACTTGTAACTGCAATTCTTTCTCTGTTCCCTTTGAAATGTATACAGATCTCCTTAGAAGACTTTTGCTAGTTTTATGATGAGGAGGTGGGGGGTAGGGGAGAGGAAATGTTTTTCTCAAAGCCCTGAGAGTCATTGTTTTGAGATATATTGGTCAAGGAAGATAGCACTCCTTTCTCCCAGTCTCTATGGGAAGATAGAAGCCAAACTTCATGGGGTACCTTGTTCCAAGCTGTAAATTTCCTTCTGTCATGAAGATGCCAGAAAGTTTACTCTTCCTTTGGGTAAGGCCAGTTGGCAGATGCAGGTGGTCTATGACTCCCCTCAGCCCAGTTTTTAAAAACTCTCCAGCCCTTTGTTTCAGTCAAGTTCAACCTCTCTGCCCTTGCAATAGTCTTGGGGAAAAGTTTTCTTTCCCTGTTTAACTTTGTCTAGTATAACTTTTCTTTGAGATTAAGGATGCCAAAAACTATTGATGTATTCCTGCTACATTATGTTCCCAGTCAGTAGTGGGTCTTTTGCCTTCATTATGTAATGTTTCATAGCAAAAATTTTTAATCACCCATTAAGTGTTCCACAGAATACCTATATGAGACAGCAGATTGGGATGATGAACTTTTGCACAGTAAAATAAAAATTGAGATGATTTAAAGTTTAGAATTCAAAGTAACAATAGGATTGGGTCAAGATTCTAACTAAGAGATTCTAGGTTATTATTAAATCCTTTAACCTTTGATTGCTAGATTAGAAAAATCGGTACTATGTGATCTGACTTGAAAATCTGACCAATGGCTACTTCGTGTTTTGGTTTAAAAGACAACTCTGGAGAATTTGCAAAAGCCACAAGGAGTTACAGAGAGAGAACACAACACTGCTGGAGTTAGAGAGAGTTCAGTTTGAACTGTAGCTCCAGCACTGATTATATGTGTAACTTTCGGTAAATTGCTTCCTTATCCTTAAAAAAAGGAAAGTAATATTGCCTTGGCCAGGGGGTTGTGAATTGTAGGTGAGAAAATGTGTGTTAAGCGAGGCAAATGGTGCCTTTTACCACCTTCTCAGGCCTTTAATGTCTTAAATAGCTATGCAGCACTTACCATCTAAAAGGGTATCTAGGATGTGCCACAGCAGACACAGAGACTTCTCCAGAATAAACTCTACTCTCACCAGCTCCCTGCCCTCCTAGAGTGATGGGAGTCTCCTATGGGCCTTTGCATTTGAGGCTCACCTCTCAGCAGGAGCCAGGCTGGGCACTTGCCCGGATGAACCAGGTTCTGGCTTCACCCAGAACATATGCTTCAAGTGGTCTTAAACACAGGAGGAGAGCCAAACCCAATCATTAACTACACAAACAGGGAAGATTCAATTCACTGGGAAAGGTAGGATGAAAAAAGCTTTGTTTTGTTTTTTAACCAAATAAAAAAATAAAAAGAAAGAAAGAACTGATGTAAACAAACAGTAAGATTCTTCAACTTCTTAATTAAAAAAAAACTATATAAAACAGATTCTAAAATGTTAAACCTAAATGGAGAAACACAGCAATCTCTCAACTTCAGTAGAGGGGAAGGTGGATATGGGTGGTAGGTATTGCATTTCAGCTCAAAATGTCTTGTAAATCCCATTTAGCCTTTAATCGTGAAAATCACATGAAGAGTATTAATATCTTCCAGGAAATATCATCAAACTACAGATCCTGATGAAAACCAGATTCATGATGTCACTATGCCACCAGGACATCTCATTTAAAAATTAATGGCATATCATTTTTATGAAATATATTTTCAGAGTCTCTCTCCTCTTTGGTTAATATTTATTTTTCAATGTTCTTAATCTTAGAGATTTTCCATTAAAATTTGCCTATAAAATGTACAGAGAGTGGTCATATTCATGAATCAAATCACAGACTTTACTTCAAAACCTTCTAGCTTTGGATATTTTTTATTTCCTGATTTAGAAAGCAATTTAAAACTCCCAATTAATTTCTATTCTTTAAGGAAACTTCCATTCATTTTCTGAATCTTACATCTTTTGATCCCCACCCACGTGATTTTGCTTTTCTCATGGTAAAATAGATAATAACACAAGGTTAAGAACAAGGACAACATCTGTGCTGATTATTCAGAGAAGCAATATATTTCTCATCTTTGTATATTTGTTAGAAGCAGAAGTAATTTTTCTCTCGTTTCCATAGATACAGTAAGTCTGATTATTAATCAGAATAATACACCATAAATTGCAAAGCCAATTAAATATCATCTGTCCTTATTTAATATTCCAAACATTTTCTTGTTTACTAATTGGTTTCATTTTTGTTATACTGAATATGATTTTGAAGGCTAATTTGATTTCAATTTAAATGCATTTCAGATGTATATATAGAAAAAATGGTCTTACTATGCTAACTGTAAACAAAATGTGATCAAAGAAAGATATTATACAGATCTTTTGAAATAATGTGTCTCCATTTCTAATAAGACATAAAGACAATGTTTTCTCTATCTCTGTATTGGAAGCACTTCAGGTTCTGTGTCTCCAATCTTCTTCCTACAAATTATAGGGAATTCATTTTCAGTTTTCCTCCCCAGTATACAATCTGTCATGTTCAAAGAAAATATATTTTTTAAAACCTCAAAATTGAGTAGCAAATATTCCATGAGCAGTAGGAGTAAATTAAGGCAACACTAAAGAGCAGTAACTAGAAGAGATAAGAAAATCATTAAGTATATCTAAATCTCAACTTTTTGACCTCCCCTACTCAGCCCACCACACTTGGCATCACGAACACAGGAAGAAGACTGGTTCCCATTGCTCGCCATGACCTTGGTTCTGAACACTTTTCTTTGTACCTAAGCTTGAACTGCTTCCAAACATGTAAGTCGTTTACCTTTGCTACCCTCTTTTTTCTACTACTTACCCATGAGAACGCCTTTGTATTTCCTGCTACAATAAGCATAGTATTATTCATATCAGAGTTTCTCGCCTTAACATTATTGACATTTTGGACTAGATGATCCTTTGTTATGGGGGACTGCCCTGTGCAGTATATAATTTTTAGCAACATCACTGGCTTTACCCACCAGATGATACAGCACAAAATATAGCAAATATTAGCTATCAAAATATCTCCAGACATTACCAAAAATCCCCTGGTAGGCAAGACCAAGCACCCATTCAAAACAACTGGTTTACACTGACATTTGTTTATTTCTGCATTGATCATTCAATGAGTGTCTGTCAGGCACATTCTGTGTTCCAAGTACTAGACTACAACATTAAAAAAGATATAGTGTTGTCCTCTCCTACCCAGAAGTCTAGTTATGTGTGAACAAGTAAAATGTCAACTACAGTTTAGTATATAAAGCATTACCACAGAGCTAAGAACAAAGTACTACTAGAGCATAATGAAAGGGTGCCTAACCCAGCTTTGGGGGACCAAGCCTTCCACAAAGGGAGAGGCACTTAAGCTGACACCAAAAACGACGAGTGGGAACTAGCGCAGTGAAAAATTAAATAGGGACAAAGTGTTCCAGGGGAAGAGAACAATTAAGCAAAAGCCTGTAGGTAAGAAAGCAGGTCAGCGTTCCTGGGGCACTGAGAACTGTAAGCAAGGACAGGTTTTTTATTTCATATTTATTCTGAAGATAGTGGTGAGCTATGATCTTGCTTCTCGAGACAATGACTTAAGACAATGGGTTCCCTTGGCCTGAATTTTGTAACTTCAGGTAAATGTTCTTCCAATGTAAGTGAGTCCTTGAATACTTCTAAGCCAGCCTAAATCTCCTTCATTTTCTTCGCTCTTGTACCAAGTACAAGACAAAAACCGTTCATCTTCCAAGTTTATTCATAAAAGAATGAGAAATTATTTCTGTAATTAAAACTAAGACTATCCTACATTTTTTCACCATTACACAAATAACTCTAAAGATATTTCATGTATATATAATCAAGTTTTCTGTGTACTAATTAAATTAATGCTCAAAGCAGTTCTTTAAGAAGATTAAGCAAGTGCATAGTTAATTTGCCATTTATAGATGAAACTGAAAAAAAATAGCAATTCAATGGTATGTCAAGTTTGGAAAAGCCTACTGACTTTTTCCCCCTTCAAGCCTTGATGTTATATCATGTTATATTTGTCTGGGATTCAGTTGGAAATTTCTGAATCATAAGGATGTACATTTTTAAAAATTATCTCATACACCCATTATATAAGCATTGGATTTGGTTCTTTGTGGAAATTAAATACATTACATAGTCAAGTTTATTCAGTATACCACACAACTAAAGAAGACTTCTATCATGAGAGAGAAGACAACTTGATGTGACATTGAGTAATATCTGAGTCACAAATAAGAAAGTCAAATGAATGCTCAACATATTGGCAGATTGTTTTTTGCTAAGGAGTGACTGTGTTTTAACAGAATGTGTTTTTGATTGAATCACTTCGGAATTTCAAGGATAAAAAATTGGTAGTGCAGCTTTGCTATTAACTATCCTTAATCAAAGCAAAGCTTTGTAGAATATGTCTATTTGCAAGTAAATAAGTTTGAATCATTTCCTCTTTATCATCTGTTCACTACAAAATAAAACAGGAAAAGAGAGCTCTGGGGAAAATAAAGCAGAGATGAACTTTTCCTCCAGCTCTGTAGAGAGCCATTTTTAAATCTAGAGAGGTGGGTGAGGGACCTCTATCTTTGACCTTTAACACACTTCAAAGCAATCCTGTCAATTGATTTTTCCCTCACAGGTAAAAAAGTTCCTGGAGTTACAAATTCTTTCTCTTCAATTGTAAATTCTGAATGTTTAGAATGCTTTTTAAGTGCTGGAAACCTAACCTTCCCCAGAAACTATTATTACTTCTCATTTCTGTTCAGAAAAAAAAAATTAAATATCACTGCAAGGTCCTTAAAAATGAACACCTATATGACCCCTTTATTGTATTATCTGTTGTCTACATTTTAAATTTTACCTCATCTCTTCTAAGATGTCGTATGTGAATGTCTAATTAAAATTACAGCCAAAACCGGTTTGGCTCAGTGGATGGAGTGTCGGCCTTCGGACTGAAGGGTCCCGGGTTCGATTCCGGTCAAGGGCATGTGCCTGGGTTGCGGGCGCATCCCCGGTGGGAGATGTGCAGGAGGCAGCTGATCGATGTTTCTCACTCATCGATGTTTCTAACTCTCTATCTCTCTCCCTTCCTCTCTGTAAAAAATCAATAAAATATATTTAAAAAAAAAAAATAAATAAAATAAAATAAAATAAAATTACAAAAACCTATCAGAGGAGATTGGAACTTAATTCTTTATTCTTAACATTATTTAAATTTTCAATGGTATTCAACAAAAATTAAGTAAAAATTTAACATAGTGAATGTTGATCCTTTCACAATTATAACTATAATTTTTTTAATTTAGCATGATTAGATTTAATTTTGAGAGACAAAAAAGAAGAAAGGATACGGAAGGAAGGAAGGAAGGAAGGAAGGAAGGAAGGAAGGAAGGAAGGAAGGGAGGGAGGGAGGAAGGGAAAAGAAAGGAGAGGAAGAAGAATTAAGGAAAGGAAGGAGGATGGCAGGGAAATACAGTTAATAGTGTGATTCATAGAAGCTACAGTGTGACAATCTCCATTGGGATTTTTAGTCCATGGATAATAGTTGAGAGATCTCTGGCCAAAAAGACAAAAATGAATCTGAACAAATATAATAATATCCCTAAAGAAAGAATGTATTCATCGTAAATTGGTGGAGTTGATAAAGACTAGCAGGAGTGTTCTGTCGTAAAATTATCAAAAATGAAAATTGGCCCTAACTGGTTTGGCTCAGTGGATAGAGCGTCGGCCTGCGGACTGAAAGGTCCCAGGTTTGATTCTGGTCAAGGGCATGTACCTTGGTTGCGGGCACATCCCCAGTTGGGGGTGTGCAGGAGGCAGCTGATCGATGTGTTCTCTCCCATCGATGTTTCTAACTCTCTATCCCTCTCCCTTCCTCTCTGTAAAAAATCAATAAAATATATTTTTTTTAAAAATGAAAGTTGAAGCAGCAAATTTTGGAGTGCCCAGCCAAGCTCCATCCAGGGAAGGAAGCATCTTAGCCAGTTGCACTTACAGTACGACAGTCCCATGGAAATGCTCTCCCTTCCAGGGAGATGGATGCACCAGACTAAACAAATGTGTATCTAAATCTCAATGCTCTGATTCTGATTCCAAATGGATGTGCCTACAGATCAAGAATACGCTGATCATGCCAACACTTGTGAATATTAGTATATTAGCATTTATATTCTGTACATCAGTCTTATGAGTCTAGTTAAGGAGTCCATCACATCTGTGGCTAGCACATCCACTCTCAGAGTGACTACACAAGATGTAGGATTATGTACTTATCAAGATAATAAATGCCACCTAATACTAAGCAGCCAGCCTTTCTCAAGTGGGCACCTTAACCATGATACTTTGTGTATCCTCTCCATTTAAAATTTATATACGTAAAACTCACTCTCTCCTTGTGAACATTAAACAATATGTAGAAACCATAAATACAAGTGATATGTGTCTTTTCTGGATGTAGGAATAAGTGATGATAGTTTATTCATTCATCAGTTCCATAAACATAACTCTCTGTGCCAGGTTCTTTGGTAAGTACTGGAAATGTGCCATTCTTACCTTGAAACAGTTCACAATTTAACAGGGGAAACAAAAGTGCGCATAAACATGATGTAGTATGAAAAACACTCTAGTGGTGATTTGTAAAAGTGAAATTCAGGCAAGTGGAGAGGGGCTTATTTTGCACATAAGGGAAGAAGGTTAGTCTATAATTTGAGATAACCAAGAGACTTTATCAAAAATTATATCTCACTTTCTATAGCATGTAGCAATGATTTTCAGAACTTATATATTATCTATCTTATGAGTGATTATCCCAGATATTTTATATGCAAAGATTTTCATAAAAATTTAGGGAAAACTTTGTTCTGGAGGTAAAATTTATCTGTTATGCAAAATTGACAATAGCATGTGACCTCTACTCTTACATTTATTTGCACCCACTCATTTGCATTAATATGAGTTGCCTAATTGGAACTCAGATATATTTCTAATATAATCCATTAAAAAAGTAAGCTCTATGTCTATTTTGTACAACACTATGTCCATAGGAACTGTGACAGTGCCTGGTATAGATAAGGTGCTTAATACAGGGTTGGGCAAACATAGGTTTACAGTTGTGAATACACAAAACACAGAGTTTAATAAAGCTATTGTCATAATCATAACTTGCATGTCTTTTTCCATATGTACAACTATAAACCTACTTTTTCCCATCCCACTATAACCTATTGAATGTATACACAAACATTTAAGCATGTCAGTAGCTCCTCAAGGTACTGGGTAGTTAATGTGATAGAAGGTTGAATCTGTACCTTGCCTTTTGGGCACTAATCTAAACAAAATTAGTAATATACCATTATTAGATTGTTTTTGATAAATAAAAGTAGTCTCTAATAATGAGAGATAGGTAGAACCCATAGGCCTTTGCTCTCAAAATCACTTGATCTATCAGGTGTTCTATCACAGTGAGAGTAAGTCTCATACTGAATTCTGCAACATGTCCAAACATGTAGTAGCAAACATGCACAAAATACTTAAGTCCCAGTTCTCTGACCTCTCAGGAATTCTAGCACCTTCCATAAAAGGTTCATTTGAGGGAATTGAAGCAATGTTCTAGCATCAGCTGACATTTAAATTTCTAGTCAGAAACAAAAGACAGATTCCTCTGTTAATGGCTACACATGTGAACAGAGTCCTAGATCTAGGGCACCACCCTGAAGAGTCCAGGCTAGGGTTTTTCAACTTTGACACTACCAATATTTTGGAGCAGATAATTCTTTGTTTAGGGGATGAGATGGAAAGATTCTGTGCATTACAGAATTTTCAGCAACATCATCTACCGACCAGATATCAGTAACAGCCCATCCTTCTAGTTGAGACAACCAAAGATGTTGACGTTGCCAAATTGGGAAATAACTCCTAATCAAGAAAGAACCACTGATCAAGACTGCTTGGTTCACCGGGCATTTATTCTCTTTTTAGGCAAGTCAGATGTGCCTATGCAATATTGCTAACCAACCATATATCTTGAACAATCTCATTTCACCAATGAAAATCATTTCAAGATCTCGTGTGCTATAATTAGGATACCCACTATTACTGATGAGATGGAGATAGAAAAAGTACTAGTAACAGGTGCCTCTCCAGAGGGCCCTCATGGTTAGAATCTTTCAGATATTTACTAACTGCTGGTTCTAAGTCTGGACCTGAGTAGAGTATTTCAAATGCTAATCAACTATCCCTATGACTTCAAATAAAATTAGTAACACTTGTTATTGAATTTAGACCCAGGTTGGAAGTAGCCACAGGCACTTTACTGAGGAAACCACTGGGAAACTTAATACTGAACTCTCAAGGAAAAGTAATAAAACTGATAGCAATAATGGAAACTTGCTGAACAACACAAGCACACATGCTGGTATGCTCTTGGGATAACATCTAAAATGTAGCATATTTTATCTTCTCTCCAGAGTCCTGCCAAATGAAAATGATTTTGCTAGTACACAAACGTCTGCATATAGCAGGTTTTTCAGTTCAAAGAGTGAATTATGAGTAAAGTTGTTGCAAGTATATAAAGTAAATATTTAGACAGTGAGATTTAAATAGTGTGGGATATCTGTATATGGGATCCCTTTACATTGGATGACTGATAAATATCTTCCCATCACCGAGAGAACCAAGATGGCGGCGTAGGGAGCGGACCTGTGTGTGCTGCTCTCTCACAGCATCATTGAAACTATCAACTATGAAGTAAACAACCGCCACTCAGAACCATGGGGAAGTTGGCCCAGTGGGAGATCTACAACTGGAAGAAAAGAAAGAAGCGCAGTGAGACTGAGTGGGAGCTACGGAGGCACCAAAACCAGAGGTACGCAGTCACACGCCACGTGGGCTGCAAATGGATTCTCACTCTGAAATCAAGAAAATATTTGGTATACAAAAGAGAAGAGAAACAAAAGGTTTCAAAAGAAACACTTTCCTTCACTAAGAAATATGCTTAACAAAAGGTCTGTGTTATCTCAGAAAGCTTCCTACAAAACAAAGTTCTTCTGAAACAAACATGCTCCTTTTACATAAATGTTTTTCAGAATAATTCATGGAGATATTTGGTACAAATTTTGTTTAAAATACTATTTTACAGGCCCTACATACTATGTAGAAAGTTTACCAACCTTTGTTTCCTTTACTTTAACCTTTGTACATGCAGGGACTTATATGAAACTACTTGGACAAAAGACCATGGGTGTTTCATATGGTCATTTGCAAAATAAGAAATGAAATAAAGAAAATGGATAACTAGATTCTCAGATTTTTTTTATTCTAGAAGTAAAATCTTCCTAGATAGTGATATTATACATATGAACTATGTTTTCAGATTTTTTTGTTATATTTTACTTTACTACAAAGACTATGTCTGCGTTAGGTAAGCTTAAGTAAGTCAATTCAACACACACAGTATTCTGTAACAATAATACCTATAATGCTGGTGCTTAAAACCTGGAGAGTAAAAATATGATTTAAAACAATACACAACCCAGCCGGCTTCACCTTTCCCCTTTGTTGAATGAGCATCAACCTATGAACCAGGAGGCCACGGTTCCATTCCTGGTCAGGGCACATGCCTGGGTTGCAGGCTCAGTCCCCAGTGTGGGGCATGCAGGAGGCCGCCAATCAATGATTCTCTCTCATCATTGATGTTTCTATCTCTCTCTCCCTCCCCCTTCCTCTCAGAAAACAATAAAAAATATTTTTTAAAAATAAAATAAAACAGTACACAGACTTCACAAGTCAAGTAAAATAAGTGAGAACTATAAGTATTGTTATAAACATAGAAGGTGATATTTACCCAGAAGTGCCAAAATCATTGTACTTGCAAGTCTCTGCCCTAAGCAAACATGAACAGGTTGACTCTACTTGACTTCCCTACCACCTACCGGTGTAACTTGAGAGAAAACCTAGGGATTAGACTGGGCAAGTGTGCACTTGAATCCAGTTATGGTTAAGTTTGTTTCGTTACTAAAGGATCAGAGAACAGATATTATTTGTCTCAGAAATGTGAGCAGAAGAGCACTACGGCTGGACCAGAAAAATGGGAGAGATTGGCGGAGATCAAATAGAATCCCCATCACTGCACTGTTGTACCAATGAAGGACTCAGAATCGGAGCTCCAAGCTAGCATGACGGGGTTCCATTTAACACAAGACAAGACTATGCCTACTGTTGAGTCAGACCTGGGGGAGAGAATCTGTTTTGGGTTTGAAAACCCTTTTGCAGTTCCTGCCAAGCAGCATCTTGTACCAAAAAGATATATGATTATATAGAGTGACTAATTCATTTCTGCAGACCTCTTACATGTTCTACTGAATGAAGGTATCCATTTACCTGTTTGTCTCCACCACTGGGACTGTGCCCTTTTGGACAGGGGCTGTGTTATCTTCATCCTTTCATCTATATAATGCAATGCAATGCCTGGAATTTATTGCATACCCAAAAAGTTTGTTTGAGTGCTGAATGCATATGCAGATGAGTTAAAGCTAGTGGCATCGGCAGATTTGACTCTTCCCTCATGTGTTTTCAGGCCATTTGTGAAATTTCAAATAAAACTTCCTTGAAAATGTATGGGAGTCACTTTTCCTACCCAAAAGTACCTTTTACCTATCCCTTCTGTTGCTTATTTTTATGTTTATTAATGATTAAAGTTATCAAATTGTCTTTAAACTTATAAATACAATATCACCATAGATTATTTTTATTTCACAAATAAAAATATCTGAAAATAATAAGGTGGGATTATTCTTTTTCAAGGTTATGCTATGATTTATATTCTAAAGTGAGCCTACATATTAAGCAACCTAGTCATAAATTCATTTTTCATTTACTTTCAATACTCATGTGCATTAAATCTGACCCAAATGATTTATTCATTTCTAGGTTGCCAGGTTATGCAGAGAATACCATGAGTTTATAACTCTCTAAACCTAAAATGTGGATTATCTCTCAATGGAGTTTCAGTATGGCACTCTTCCTGATGTATTTCTTGGTAAAAATTTAAGCAGTTGTTGAATATCTGTACTGTCTCCTTTCTAGCCCTCATAGCAACGCCTACACAGTGATTATTGAGTAGCATCCCTTTGTGCTAGCAGCTGGCTTCCTTCTTTCAATGTATTTTAAGAACCATCCTAGTTACAAACTAAAGCTTTTATTAAAGTATCCCTCAAATTCTTTTTGACTAATCTAAGATCTAGTTTCTACATGACATGACTTTTCTTAGTCATATATAAACCAGATATTAAATGGACCCAAAACAGATTTCAAAAAAATAATAATTTATAAAAGATGTTGGGTTTGGTTTTTTTTATAGGATCACTTCTTGTACACAGATCTTTTATTAAACACTTAGTCTTCTTACCTATGATCTATGACTACAGAATTTTTTAACTGTTTTTAAATATAGGTGATGTTCGCCATATTTAATAATTCATTTAGAGCAGGTATTGACCAATCAGAACGGATGCTGGTGCCATAGCACTGGACCAGGGTCCTGGAGGGCCCCTGATGTGGCAGATGCTACCTTGTTAGGGGCTGGATCATGCGAGGCCCAAGTGAGTCTCAGGGGAACAGCCAGGGTTGATGAAATGGTGGTGGAGGGTGGTCAGGGGCTGGCGGCCGCAGCTATTTATCAACAGATAGAGTGATACTTCAACAATTCAACAAGTATACATGGTTATAGCGTGTCTAGGTTTAAAATAAGCCCCCCCCCCCTTTTGAAGACTTTTTCATTATTTTTTAATAAAAATGGATTATAAGAACATTGAAATAAGAACTAGCTCACAGAGGAAGTCCTATCTTGTTGTATTTTCAAAGATTCCCCATAATCAGGTTAAACAAGGTCTGAAGCTTCTGCAATTTGGGGAAGGGGACCCTTCTGAACGCATTAAGCACCCAGTGAGTCACCGGTGACTGACACTATACTTTCCATCCGGAAGACAAAACAGGCTGGGCGCTTAACGTGTTAAGACAAAAACACCTTTCTTATGCAAATTTCACAAAAACATATGACTGTATGAATACATTGACAGAGATCCTAAAGCTTCAACTTCATTATCATCCCTAAATCCATCTGTCGATTATTCAGAAGAAACTGCATAATTGATTGACTCTTCAAATGATTCTCATGTAGTCAATATGAATTGTGACCCTGGAAAACTGAGAAATCCATTTAAATCCAGACTTAATATCAGGTGTGACAATAACTGTGTTTCCAAACAGTGAACAGGAAAATCAAATAGGTCCAGATTGAAAATAGGTAATACGTGCTTATTGTTCTATCCTAATTGGTCCTTTTAAAAACTGGGCTAATGATATTCCTTATAGCTTTGAATGGAGGAACCTCTAACACCAGTAAGTGTGTCTTTTTCTTCCCTAGAAGTTTCTTTTCTTAATTTATCTTTATTATTGAAAGTATCAGATGTCCCTTTTTTCCCCCATTGAATCCCTCCACCCCGCACCGTGCCTCCTCCCTTCCCCCTCCCCCCACTGCCTTCACTACACTATTGTCTGTGTCCCTGGGTAATGCATATATGCATATAAATTCTTGGGTTAATCTCTTCCCACTCCCCCCTCCCCTTCCCTCTGAGATGTGTCAGTCTGTTCCATGCATCTATGTCTCTTCTTTGTTCATCAGTTTTTGTTGTTCATTAGATTCCACATACACGTGAGATCATGTGAAACTAGCTTATTTCACTTAGCATATCTCCAGGTCCCTCAGGCTGTCTCAAAGGGTAAGAGATCTTTCCTTTTTACAGCTGCATAGTTTCTGTTTGAAATTTTCTGTTTGGAATTCTTTCCTTATAAAAACTGCTGTGGACTCTAACTTCAAGCACCAAACTAAAATTCGGACTTCTCTGACCATAGACTGAGTGCTTTGATATGATTTGTTGGAGGGTAAGATATTTTTATCTGAAAGAAGAGAACCACTATTTTGACAGCACAGAACCTGGAAAAAAGACTGCAATGATGGGGAGATGAGCCGGGTGTCTGCCTCCTGTCAATGCCTATAAACCAGAAATTCTCAATCCTCAGAGCCCAGTGGAACCACCTAATGCCAGGGCCCACCTCAGATGAATTAAATCAGAACCTGCGGTGAGGCCTCAGCATTTTAAGTGGGTGATTTAAAAGTGTGATCCTAATGCACAAAGTTGAGAACCACTGCTATTAACCTTATAGCACAAGGAAATGAAATCAAAAGTGAATAAAGTGATTCATGAGGGAATATCTGAGGTAGGATGGGCATAAGATGTAGAACTTAAGTCTCCCAGACAATAGTCTAACCAAGGAGAACACCTTGGGGTTTGCAGTTATGGAAGTTCAAAGACAATGAACATGTGGCATGTGCATGGGTCTTTTCATAGGCGGTGCCTGCAGGTAAAGCACTGACAAGTAGCCCCTCGGCAAAAGGCATTGAGAAGCTCATGGATTGACAGGAAAATTAGGGTGGACAATTTTCAGTAATTTCCCCTGACATACTCAAAAACCTATATATGATACCACCACCACCCACCTTAAGAATGAGTGAAGACTTAATTGGGTGAATATTTGCGTAGCCTTAAATGTATCACATCATCAGGGCCAGTAAAATTTGAGCTATTGGTTTGTTATCCTAACTGTTACCAAAGTTTAATGATACTTTTTAACAATTAATTTGTATTTTGGGTATATTTATTTAACATAATGTTCACTATGTGCCAAGTAACTAAACTGAAAAAGAAATAAGGATATTAAAGTTGAGAAGCACAAGTAACCATGAGGCTATGGTATGATATGAGTTGTTCACATCTACACTAATAAAAGAGAAACATGGTAATTAGCGTACGACCGCTACCCTTCCCATTGGCTAATCAGCATATCCTTATGCAAATTAACTGTCAGCCAAGATGACGGCTGGCAGCCATGCACTGAAGCGAGCAGGGAGGCTTGCTTGCTCCAGTGACAGTGAACTCCAACATTCCCCGCCTGCCGCTGCCGGCCTCTCAGCTGCAACTCTAAGCAACTATGTGCTATGTTGCAAATAAGAAGTTAAACAAAACCCCAGAAACCGGCTTTCATTCAGCCAGGCTTCAGCCAGCCGGACCGAAACATTGTATTGATGTTTTCAGCAGCGAGGCCTCAGAGCTAAAGCTGGCCCAGAATAAAAAAAGAAAAAAGAAAAAAAGGAGCGGTTGGGAGCTTCAGTCACCCGCTTCCGGAAAACAGCCCTCAGCCCCTCACCCAGACTGGCCAGGCACCCCAGTGGGGACCCCCACCCTGATCCAGGACACCCTTCAGGGCAAACCAGCCAGCCCCTACCCATGCACCAGGCCTCTATCCTATATAGTAAAAGGGTAATATGCCTCCCGGCACCGGGATCAGTGTGACGGGGGCAGCGCCCAAACCCCCTGATCAGCCCTGCTCTGTGCCTGATAGGGGGGAGCTCCCCAATCCCCTGATCGCCCTGCAGCTCTGTGTGTGACAGGGGGCGGGGCCACAACCTCCCTATCTGCCCTGCTCTGTTCGTGACAGGGGAAGGCACCCCAACCCCCTGATCAGCCCTGCTCTGTACCTGATAGGGGGGAGCTCCCCAATCCCCTGATTGCCCTGCAGCTCTGTGTTTGACAGGGTGTGGCACACCAACCCCTTGATCGGCCCTGCTCTGTGTGTGACAGGTTGCGGCGCCCCAACCCTCCCCCCACACCACCACGGGCCCTGCTCTGTGTGTGACAGGGTAGAGCCATAACCTCTCCATCGGCCCTGCCCTGAGTGTGACAGTGGTGGCGCCCCAACCACCTGATCGGCCCTGCTCTGTGGGTGATAGAGGGTGGCGCCCCAAGCCCCCTCCACGGGCCTTGCTCTGTGTGTGACAGGGTAGAGCCATAACCTCCCCATTGGCCCTGCCCTGAGTGTGAAAGGGTACAGCACCCCAACCCCCTGATCTGCCCTACTCTGTGAGTGACAGGGGGGAGCTCCTCAACCCCCTGATGGGCCCTGCTCTGTGCGTGACAGGGGGGAGCTCCCCAACCCCCTGATCGACCCTGCTCTGTGTGTGACAGGGTACGGAGCCCCAACCCCCCTGATGGGCCCTGCTCTGTGAGTGACAGCAGGCAGCGCCCCAACCCCCCTGATGGGCCCTGCTCTGTGAGTGACAGGGGGCAGCGCCCCAACCCCCTGATTGGCCCTGCTCTGTGAGTGACAGGGGGCAGTGCCCCAACCCCCTGATCAGCCCTGCTCTGTGCATGACAGGGGGTGGCGCTGCAACCTCCCCATCGACCCTGCCTTGAGTGTGACAGGGGGCGGTGCCCCAACCCCCCAATCGGCCCTACCCTGAGCGTGACTGAGGGTGGCATTGCAACCTCCCGATCCACCCTGCTTTGTGCATGATGGGGCGGCGCCCCAACTCCCCAGTCTGCCCTGCTCTGAGCCTGACCAGGGGCTGCACCTAGGGATTGGGCGTGCCCTCTGCCACCCGGGAGCAGGCCTAAGCCAGTAGGTTGTTATCTCCCGAGGGGTCCCAGACTGCGAGAGGGCACAGGCCGGGCTGGGGGACCCCCGCCCCCCCCCCCCCCCCAGTGCACAAATTTTTGTGCACCGGGCCTCTAGTCTATAATAATAAAAGCGTAATATGCTAATTAGACCAGACGTCCTTCTGGACGTCCTTCCAGACAACCTTCCAGACAAAGCTGCAGTAGCGGCGGGCCGAGGCAGCCACCGCGGTGGCGGGGGCGAGCCCCTTACATGAATTTCATGCATTGGGCTGCTAGTGAATAATAAACTGGATGGATAGATAAGAAAATACCAGAATTGGAGCAAGGACAAAGACAGTAAGGTAAATGCCAATGTCTCCAACGAAAGTTGTAGAATAACCAGAAAACTGATTTTTTTTAAATAGAGGCAGTGAGGGATGGAGAGTAATAATTTTTCATCCAAAGAATCTAAACACATAATCTAAAAGGATTTGGGATCCTCAGATTTAAGTGAGGTTCTGAGAAATGTTTTTTTGAATATTAAAACCTTGGGATTTCTGAGGAATTTCCATTTATGGAGACAATGGAATTGTTTGCACATAACATACCCTGGAAGATCCAGCCTGTGTGATTGCCATGTGTCACTAAGGAGAGGAACGTCTGGACAAGTACATGTGGAGGGGTCATCAGTAGGTACAAAGGATAGTTTGGAGGAAGCTCAAAGAAACCAATGTTGGTGTCGCAGGGGAAGGGAGGGGCTGATAGACCCACTCGCAGCATGAAAACTGAGGAGTCCTGGGAAGACCCAGAGAGGTTAGAGGGGAGGTGAGTAAAGAGAATAAAGAATGCAGTAAGGGGGTAGGGAGCTCTTTTAGCAACACCTAATTCACCGTTTTCCCCAAAGTCCACTCCTACAAAAAAAGTACACTACTACACAAGTAAATAGAAATCTCTAGGTTTCAGCTTTATATTTGAGTAATGTACAAACCTCCTATACGTTATAAACATCTGACATTGTAAAGTCCTCAAAGAAAAGGATTGGACCTTCAACATCTCTCCCACAATATCTGCACATGGTGGCTCTCAAAAAATCCTTCCACAGATAGAGGCAAAATATTCTCTTTTGCTTTTATCTTTGGTCATTTAGCAGTTCTCAAAAGGCATTAAACTAGAATTAAAACAAAGTTTCTTTTCACCAAATGGCTCTGTTCTCCCATAAAATGTTTCTGTTCTTTTAAAAGAACAGTTTAGAATGCCCTTGTTTCAACATTTTAAAGAAATGTGAAATTTAAGTGCTTGTCAGCCTGGTAGGTGACCAACCCAAAATTACTGCAATCCTTTTCTCAGTTTATTGGTCTCCCTCATCAAGTGCTATGAGCAACCATAATCGCTTCATCTTTAAATGCTCAGAAGCATAGCCCAAAAATCAAGACAGGAGTTTAATATATGCCTCTTCTATTCAACCCTTTATCTTTTTTCAAGTGCTTCATAAATTGATTTATTTTTAAATTGCAATTATTCTAAGAAAGAAGAACTTTTTTAAGAACAAGAATCTTTGCCGTTACTCTGTTTTCACATTTTCTCGTTGTTTATGTCCGACACTTCCTATCAAGCTCTGCCTTTCAAGGTGTGGGGGGGGGGGAGGGTGGCGAAGGGGGTGCCAAGCCAGGGAGCCCTACCTGAACACAAGTCTTTGGTGACTGCTTCCTCCTCTAAGCTCTTGTAGCGCAAATTATGTTAACCATTCACTCTGTACTTAACATGGGTATTATAGTTACTATTACTGCAAAACAACAAATTATCCCAAAATTTCGTGGCTTGGTAGAACCACTTTATTATGCTCTCGAATGATGTAGGTCGGGAATCGAGATAGGACACGTGGAAATGGTTTATCTCCGTTCCACAATGTCTGGGCTTCAGCTGGTCGTTATTCAATGACTGAGGGCTGGAATCGTCTGGAGGTGACTGGCGGTTGATGCTGTCTCTAAGCATCAACCATTCAGGTAGTTACCTCAGTGGGACTTGGACTGGAGTGTTTAATGAAGCACCTATTTGAGCCTCTCCATGGGGCCTGGGGTTCCTTGCAGCATAGCGGCCTCAGTATAGTTCAGGAGGAGGGAACAGCTGGCCGGTGGGCCATATAAGGCCCATGAAATCATTTGGTCTGGCCCTGCCTAGGCTTTAGGGGTGAGTTCATTAAATGTTTGACCGAAGAGAGCAGGCTGATTTTTAGGTCGATAGTTTTGTATGGCCCACGAATGATGCTATAAATACCCAAATGGCCCTTGGCAGAAGAAAGGTTCCCCACCCGTTAGTTAGTCTTCTTATCCAGTACTTCAGTGTTTCAGCAGTGAGGGTCTGCACAAGCAAAGCAAAGCTGTGTCATCTTTCATGACCCAGCCTCAGTAGCCATGCAACAGCATTTTCTCTGCATTCTATTGGTTATAAGCAAATCCCTAAATCCAACCAGATTCAAGGGAAGGGACATAGACCTCACCTCTCAATGTAGGAGTGCCAAAGAATCTATAATAATAAAAGAGTAATATGCTAATTAGACCAGACAGCTGAAAGACCTTCCAGACGTCATTCCAGACATCCTTCCGGACAAAGCCGCGGTGGCAGGGGCCGAGGCAGAGGCAGTTAGGGGCGATCAGGCAGGCAGGCAGAGTGGTTAGAGGCGATGAGGCAGGCAGACAAGTAGTTAGGGGTGATAAGGCAGACAGGCAGAGGCAGTTAGGAGTGATCAAGCAGGCAGGCAAGTGGTTAGGGGCAATCAGGCAGGCAGGCAAGTGATGAGGGGCGATCAAGCAGGCAGACAGAGTGGTTAGGGGCAATCAGGCAGACAGGAAAGTGCTTAGAGGTGATCAGGCAGGCAGGCAGGCCAGCAGTTAGGAGCCAGTGGTCCCGGATTGCGAGAGGAATGTCTGACTGCCAGTTTAAGCCTGATGCCACAGGGATCCCTGCAGGATTGGGCCTAAACCAGCAGCCTGACATCCCCCAAGGGGTCCCTGATTGCGAAAGGGTGCAGGCAGGGCTGAGGGACCTCCTCCTGCCCTCCCACCCCCACCCCCCCGCCACGAGTGCACAAATTTTGTGCACCAGGCCTCTAGTTTGTGTATATATACATTAAAACCACCACAATATGTTTCCTTATGTTATTATTTTTTATGTATACTATGTCCTGGTTCTTAAGCTTCACATTGTTCTAAGCTGAGAGGGTTGCCAGAAATAACAAATAAAAATACACAATTCCCTTATTAAATCTGAATTTCAGATGAATAATTTTTAACAGAGAGACATAGATATCTCCAGTGCAGTATTTAGGCAATACTGTTACTTAAAAAGTATTTGTTGTTTATCTGAAATTCAAATTTTACTCAAGCACATATCCCAGTGCTGTAGGCATCAGAGAGGTTCAATTATGCCTGTTATCGATCCAAATATGGTATGTGATTACATTGCTGAATAACTAGATCTAGCAGATCACTAGACTCTACTCCCTCTAGAGGAAACATAAAGTGAAATTGCACATTCTAGACCCAGATCTTCAGGTTGCCAGCTCAGCATGACAGGGAAGTCCCTGAGAGCCTGGTCTGAGATTTCACACCCAAGAACAAAATAAGTCATTAAGTAAAGTTTTTTTCCGATTTTAGAGTTGCTGTCACTGGTAATTAGATGTTAAAACTCTACAGCGAAGTTCTCTTAGGTTTTAAAAATAAAACTGGGCACTTTTATACAAATTGGCTCTAAAAAAAACTGTTTTAAAATGTTCCTGCTTCCTTTCATCATCATTAACACAGTTCTCTTTCTGTACCAGTCGGTTTTGGAATGTTCACTCTCTGAAAGGTGTTTTTTTCCAAATGTGCTATAAGATTTTTCAACAACAGAGGATGGACAGAGGGGCCCCAAACTACTGGAAATGGCTTATAAATCCCAACCTTGTTTATGCACTGAATACATAAAAGTATTATTACTATTTTGTGAGAATTCAGTTTCAGCTTCATAATTGTGTGGCTATGAAAAAAAGATTGAGTTGTCTACTGAATTTCTATCATGCAGAGAGCCTTTTTATTTTTAAATGTATCTCAGCAGTAGGTTTGTTAACAAAAATTGGGTCTTTTAAGGTTGGATTTAGAGAACATAGGAAAAAAAGTTTGAAAAGAGTTGCTTTGCATAAAATAAAACAAAATAAGGGGTAGGCACAATGGAGTTACTGAGTCAGGGAGGAAATAAAAGAGGTCACAGAAAGAGAATTTAGCCAAGCAATGCAATGGGATACCTGTGCCCTATAAGGAAAGATGACCAATAAAAAAGTAAACAGATAAAAAGTGAAATAATGCATGGTAGATTGTTTACAAATCCTATATAATAAAAGCCTAATATGCTAAGTGTCTGGTCAACCAGTTGGCTGTTCAACCAATCAAAGCATAATATGTTAATGATATGCTAAGGCTGCTCAACTGCTCGCTATGACATGCACTGACCACCAGGGGGCAGACACTCGACCAGTAGGTTAGCTTGCTCCTGGGGTCCAGTTGATTGGGACTGAGCAAGAAGGCCTGGACACACCCTGGAATCCTCCCACAGTCCCTCCCTGGCTGGCCAACTTCCCGCATCCCTCCCTGGCCCCGATCGTGCACCACTGGGTTCCCTTGGCCTGGCCTGCACCCTCTCGCAATCCGGGAACCCTCGGGGATGTTGGAGAGCCGGATTCAGCCTTATCCCACAGGCCAGGTCAAGGGACCCCACTGGTGCATGAATTTGTGCACCAGGCCTCTAGTTGATTTAATAATTCTCCTTCCTGTATTGTTGCCCTTGAGGATTCCCCTCCCACATTGATTGTGGGTTTGGCCATGTGTTTTGCTTTGGTCAGTGGCAAACCTGACATAAGCATTATTTTAAAAAGTGCTTGTGTATTAAAGATTTATCTCTTGCTAGTCTTCACAACTCTGTTGCTGCTACCATATTAAAAGGCGAGGCTAGTTTGCTGGATGATTAAAGATACATAGCCCAGTCATAAAAGTGACGATTCTATTTGTAAAAATGAATAGATGTAAATGAGAATTTAATAAAGATAGAATTAAAAGTTTTCTCTGAATATTGGTAATAGGTTGACTGCCTTAAAAGATGATATGCATTATATTTTTCTTTCGTGTGGTTTTGATAACACATGACTATTTCCAAGAACATGAGTCAGTAGCAATATGATTCAACAGAAAAATTATCTGTTTATAGATTTCAAGTTTCAGGAGGCAGGGTATTTTATCTCTGTGTCCCTGGCACAAAGCACAAGGCTGAAAAGTAAGTGGTGGACTGTGTTTGTTAAATAAATGAATGCCTTACAAAAAGAAGATAAACATCCGAGAAAGGAAATCCCTGTTCTGACACTATGTTAGAATTATAGGCACCATTGAAATTGGCCAGAACGAATGAGCATTATCAAGAGCAGTGACTCCAAAATTCTAGGACTTGGTCCAGTGCCAGTCAGTGATTAAATTGTCAATGATTTCAATGTATCTGCAAAAAATAATAATAATAACCACTATCATAAGTTAATTTAAAACTAAATTAATTCTACTTTCTTCATTTTTGGAATTATGTTTTCCTTATGTCTCTCTTATTAAAATGTCCATTTGTTCAATATGATAAGAATAGGTAGCAATCAGTTTGTTTTCTTAACATGCTCACTTAGCCAAATAGAAAAATCAAAACACTGTTATTATTCAAAAAAACTGAGGGGACATATTTCTGATGTGTGACTTTCAAAAGTCTGAACATACCAGCAAGTGCTATAGATACCTTTGAAAACCAGACAGAGAGAGTTCCGAGAAGACACCATGTGACCCACACAAGTAGAGGGACGTGTAGCCAGTTATGCTCCCGGTGACCAGAAGAACAGTCACATGAGCAAATCACAGTGGCAGAGGGAAGTGCTGCAGACTCTGTCAGAGCCGCACACGGCAGAGTGAACACTTGGATGAGAACCTATGACTTTGGATTTGACACAAACATTCACTTTATAGCACGTAGTGATCCAGGTGTCATCTCCACAGGAGTCCTCTCCCTTGGACTCCCTGGGCCCCTTCTGCCCAGATGCATCCAGTAGCCATTCACTCTTTGAAGCTTTGCCACATCCTGACTCTAAAACTGAAAATTGGGTGCAGATCCCTTCCTGTCTTGGTTTCTACAACCTCTCATATCTTTTCACCTATTCAGGATTCTATTTCACATTCCCCTCTCGGCGACCCAAAACCAGCAGCTCCTTGAAACCTTGGAGAGTTTTGGGCTATCTCCAGTTGAGCCCCACCCACCCCCAATCTTGCTTTAAGAGAAGAATCACATTTTCGATCAAGTTTTCTGTTAGAGCACCTAATATGATCTCCTCGGTGTGTCTGAGGTTTTGTGGAAACACAAAAGCTAAAGACTCTAATCTTTTTTTTACTTTCCAACCTATCACACTCTCCTAGGGGGAAATATCAGTAGGAAACATATTTTTTTATTATCTTCTGTCATTTCATAAACTCATTAAGTATTTTCAACCACTTAAAACAACTTTCAATTCTTGGTTATCATTCTACAAATAGTCCGTTTCTCGCTTTCAGTATGTTACGATACTTTTCAGTCTCCAACAGGAATTCTTGAAGCTTGATTTTTGTGTGAATACAGCAAGATGTTTGTTGTTTTTTCCCAACATTTATAAAATTCCTGAGGATTTCAAAGTAGTAGTATTTAATGTCTACATGAGTAAGTTCAAGATGGTAGACAGGAAGTGTACAGCAAGACATCCTGGAGAAAAATTGGGTTTCTGATTTAGTCTGAAATTTATAAAATATGAATTACAGTTAATGCATAGTCCTTTGGTTTGCTAATTTATAATGCACTTACTTCAAAATGGAAATAGCCTCAGGAGAGAACTGCACATTTTCATGACTTTGGAGGATAAGATTTAAAAATCTAATTAATAGTTTCGTTTATAAATGATTGCATATTATAAAGGATTAACCCACTTCCATATATGTCTCCTCCTTTGGACATTTAACAGAAGAGCCTGAGTTTGGGGCCCCTGCCTAAGGACAGGAACACTGCCATGAAAAGGGTCTGCTTTGAGATGGCCCCAATTAATGTTAGGTTGGGTAGGCTGGCGAGATAACTCTGGGCTGGCTGGCTGGATGGATACAGGGCTCTCTCACCAGCGCTGAGAGAGCATAAAGCTTCCAGCTTTCATGTGAAAACAGACTTAGAAATAGAAAAAAGGAAAAATGTGACATCAGTTTACATGGTTTTTAACTCGTCAATATCATAAAGCCAGGATGTATTTTCCAGACCCAAGGCTATAAGACCAAGCTTGTCATGTACTTTTAGCTCAGAAGAAAAGAAGCCCAATCATTTACATTTACCAATAAAGACACCCTTCCTCGCGCACAGCAGTGTGTGCCACTGCACTGGCATCATTGTTGCCTGTGTGTGAGAAAAATGAAAGGGAAGCAGGGAATAGGAAGGTTTACAAGGATAAAATTCAAGCAATGCCCAAGACAAAGGCGGAGACGTAGAAAAGCTGCCTCGTAAGACAACGGTAGATGGTAATACCGACAAAGCAGGAATGGGTAGCTGATCCCGCTCTCCAGCTGCTGACAGCTGCACGTGGAAGGTATGGAAGGTGACTGAAGGTTAGAGGCGAGCTCCTAGCTCCGTCTGATATGTCTCACTGATTTCTGAAGCAACAAGCAAACTGCAACATCAGATAGCTTCAGGTCACTTTGAAGCAAGAAATGTAAACAAATTCTAGTGAAAGCTTTTGTTGATGAAAACTAGAATAGCACATGGAATTCAATTTCAGAGGAAGGTTAGAGAAAAACTTTAAATTTCACAAAAAAGATATTTATGGAAGCAAAGGATATGTAGTTTTATAAAAGCCTAAGTGTTTAAATATAATACTATCTGTAATTTTTTAAAGGAGCCAGTTTAGGGTGTTCCTTGGAAAATTATAATGATTTCAAACCAGAGGCCTGGTGCACGGGATTCGTGCACTGGTGGGGGGGCGTGGCCTGCAGGGATAGGCCCCCTGTGGGAGTGCCGCTCATCCCGGTCAGCGGAGCAGCTGTGGACCCGCCCTCTGAGAGGCTGACCCAGTTGGGGCCGGGCCCAGGGACAATAGCACTGAGAGGCAGCGGGGTAGGCCTCAGCCCCGTGGTGGCCACAAACCCGCCTCCCAGCCTCCAGGGTCAGCTCTGGGAGCCCAGCGGCTGCAGCAGTGCTGCGCAGCCTGCAGGCGGGCGTCCGGAGAAGGCGGCAGGAAGTGAGGAGGAGGAGGAGCCAGGGGCAAGGAGGCTATGATCGCAGCCTGGGTTCCTGCCCATCAGCCCAGGGTTTGCAGCTGCTCATCCCAGTCAGCCGAGCGGTGCTCCCACTGTGGTAGCACACTGACCACCAGGGGGCAGCTCCTGCATTAAGCGTCTGACCCCTGGTGGTCAGTGGGCATCATAGCGACTGGTCCACCGGTCATTCTAGTTGTTCAGCCATTCGGGTCGCTGGGCTTCTATTATATAGGATGCCTGTTGGATGCATTAAACTAATTTTAGAGCTTGTAATATGAATCCTTGTATTGGTATGAAAAAAAGCAAGATAACAGACCAATAACCTATAGATCTCATAAGAAAAATGTTTCCTAATATACAGAAGCCTTTGAGGAAAAAAAATAAAGGGAAAAAAGTCTAAAGAAAAGAGCAAATTACCTTCATTTTAAAAATATAATCTCTTCAAACAAATGAGTGAGTCACTTTCAGTACATTCAAAATTACTTTAAGAGAGTTCATTTAAATTGCTTTTCAGAATTGACTAGTATTCGTTTTATCTAAGGAAAAACATTGTTCACACACAGTATTATAATTACATCTATTTGTTGTGCTCAGCGAAAAAATTTTCCAGACATATGCAGCTGACAAAAAATAATTCAAATTTATGTTATATTTTCTTTTCTTTTTTAGTTAAATATAGTTGGTGTACAATAAGATATTACTTTTAAGTGTACAATATAGTGATTTGACCTGTTTATATCTTACAATGTATACTGTTTTCAACTTAACAGTGCTTCTTTCTGATATATATATATATAGACAGATATATATTTGTACATATACATATTAGACATTACAGTTGTTTTCTTTTTCTTAATGTCTTTGCTTTTTTAAAGTACTTAATATATGCATGTAGTTTTATGTAGTATGATCATATTAATAGATTTTTATTTTAATTTGTTTTTTGTCTTTTTGAAATATTATTCTCATGCTGGCTCTCTATAGACACTCTAATCTTGACCTCTCAGTGACCCATGCCCTTGTAATAATCTCATACCCTTGGCTGATGGTGAAACCTATGACTTTCTTCTAACCCAGTGGTCAGCAAACTGCGGCTCGGCACACCGCAGCTCGCAAGCCACATGCGGCTCTTTGGCTCCTTCAGTGTGGCTCTTCCACAAAATACCAACTTCTGCACATGGGCCACGAAGTTTCAATCACACTGTACATGCGCGCCCGCATGTGGTATTTTTTGAAAGAGCCACACTGAAGGGGCCAAAGAGCCACATGTGGCTTGCGAGCCGTGGTTGCCGACCACGGTTCTAACCAAAAGAATATAGCAAAGGTGATGGGATGGGATGTCAACCTTGTGATTATATTTTGTTTTATAAGACTCCACCTTAGATGATTTAGCAGAGAAGACGCTCCTGCTGGCCTTGAAGAAGCCAACAGCCATGCTGTGAACTTGTCTATGGAAAGGGACATGGGACAAGAAATTGCAGATAGCCTCTAGGACAGGGGTTCTCAACCTGTGGGTCGCGACCCCTTTGGGGGTCAAATGACCCTTTCACAGGGGTCGCCTAAGACCATCGGAAAACACATATATAATGACATACTGTTTTTGTGATTAATCACTATGCTTTAATTATGTTCAATTTGTAACAATGAAATTGGGGGTCACCACAACATGAGGAACTGTATGAAAGGGTTGCAGCCTTAGGAAGGTTGAGAACCACTGCTCTAGGATATTAAGGTGTCTTCATCCAACAGCCAGTGAGAAGCCCAGACCCTCAGTCATGCAGTCACAAGGAAGTGAATTCCTCTAACAAACACGTGAACTTAAAAAAATGTCATGAGCTCTAGAAAGGAATCCAGTCCTGCCAAGACCTTGATTGCAGGCTTACACGACACTGAGCAGGGGTTTCGGTTCAGCAGGTCTGATTCCTGACCCATAGAAACCGTGTGAAAATAGGTGTATGTTGTTTTAAGCTTCTAAATTTGTGTTAATTTGTTACGTAACAGTAGAAGACTAATGCATTACCTTTCCCTTTTCTTCCTCCCCTTTACGCACGTCACCAACACCACCATCACCACCCAGGTAACCCAGGTGACAAAATTCCTTATATTATAAAATTACAATTATTCACAAATGTAAATATTCTGTGGGGATCTAAAGTATATTTCAGAATTTGGATATTATGCAACATCATCAGCATCCTGCTTTTCTCACTCACCAATAACGCATGGAAATCCTTCCAGGTTTTCTACTATGGTTCTAACACAGTCTTTAATGGCTACCAAATAACCCATGATGTAAATGTGCTGTGATGAGCATTCACTTGTTTCCAGGTCTTTGCCCATGAGAAATGTTACAACCAATATTCTGTATGTAATCTTCATGGGTGTTTTTACCTCTACTAGCTAGATTCCTAATAGAAGGACTGCTAGATCAAAGTCAACTTTCCAAAAAGGATGTAATAATTTACTTTTTTCTTAGTAACATCTGAAAATGCTCCCACCTCTTCATTCCTGGGCAGAAAGTCGTGTTTTCTTTCTTTTTAATTTTGGACAGTTTGAGAGATATACAGATGTTAGTTTAATTTACTTTTGCCTGCCTTTTAGGAGTTGAACTTTTTCAGATTAGCTTTTCTATGATTTGCCTACTTTTATCCAGTGCCCAATTTTCTCTTGGATTATGTCCTTGTTGATTTGTAAGGACTTTGTGTATTATAAATATTAATCTTCTGTCCGTGTTCTACCTGCGGATATTTTTCTTAATATATTCTTTTTTCCACTCACCTTTTTAAAAATAAAATCTCTCCTTCCCCTCCTTTTATACCCATGGTTGTCTAGATTTTCTATAGTTGTTTATTATTATGTTTTTGTTCAATTTAATGTTTAATCTATCCAAAATTTGTCTATATGGTGTGAGTTACTGGTACAATTTTATTTACTTCCTGATGGGTAGCCAATTGGGCTAGTACCATATGGTGCAAAAAACATCATGTGCCAATGATTTAAAATACCAACTTGGCCATATGTTAAATTCTCATCCTTACCAAGATCTATTTTTCACATTTGGGATTCTTTTCCACTGGTATGTTCTCATGCCAATGCCATATTGATTCAAATACAGTGAATTACTTCATGTTCTCGACTACTAAAGTCAGCTCTCTTCCTCTAGTCCTCTTTCACAAAAATATCTTACCTTAACTCAGGCATTTATTCCCTCATTAAAAATTTTAAAACATTTCATCAGATTTTTTTAAAAAGCTTGTGAGGACTTCTAATTAAAAATTAGTTTTATTTTTATATTAACATTTAAAAGATTTACATTGTAATGTTAGTCATTCTTTTCTCCCAAAACTGTATTCCAGCCCTTTGTTCAAATCACATGTTATGCTCATCAAAACAAATATGTAGTTTTCAATGTAGGGATAAATCCAGCACCAGTTATCTTTGGGGGATTCTCACAGAATCTGGGACTCACTAGAACACAAACATCATAAGCTCAGCAAATTTTCTCCTATTCACCTTTTCTCTTCCTTTTTTTTTCTTTTTAAGCTTTTTCTATGCCTTTTCTTCCTTTTTAATGATTATTCATTTAATGAGAATTTGAGTCCCTACAACTGCAAAGTACTTAAACATGATGAGGCAATATGTACTTGGGGATTTGCCTTCACAGAGCCAACTTAGTAAAAGTTAATTTTATAAAAAGGCAAATAAAAGCTTTTGCACAATTTTCTTTCTGGTCAGGTTTTTATGTAAAAAATATTTCTCTGCATTGCTATCAAGCATGATGTCAAATTTTATAATATTTGCTGTTCTCAAAACTGGTAAGTTAAATGCAGGGTCCTGCAGAAATGGCAATGATTACATTTGCTTTTGTAATCTCCATAAATGGGAAGCATTATCAATCAAATGAGTAGAATCAGATACATTGATATTAAATTATAGTCATTTCTTTCTCCCTTTTTTATGCTAATTGTAAACAACTTTCAGAGGAAAAAGCCTTTAGGACAATACATAATCAAGCACTAGCTTATTTTTCTTCTAGACAAATATTTCATCAGATTTAAAGTCAAACAAAAAAAACAATATGCTTTCTTTAACTGTACCACCATTGAAAATATAATTTTAAATTGCCAGTATATTTCAACCAGACCCCTTTTATGCAAGAAATTAAATATATAAACTGAGGCTTTTACTACCAACTGCGCAAGATTTATCATTCACCTGAGTAAATGGAAGAATAACTACAAGCATAATGCTTTCTTTTAAAACCTTAGACAATAAGCTGAAAGATCAACATAATTATATTTCCCTTTTATTTGTAAATATCCCCCCTGCTGCCCTAGTTGCTTTTTCCTCTGTCTAGCAAGAGGACAGCTCTGTTAGACACCACAAGAAGCAATCATCTGCTACCTTGAAAATTATACCTTATTTCCTCCACAGCCCAATTCAGTTCTAGACTTCCTATATTTCCCAGTTTCACAAAGTTAAAAAATGATTTTTCAAGTATCTTTATAACAAATAGAAAATGGATTTTTCAAGTATCTTTATAACAAATAGAAAACAGCAAAGAATTGGTTACAACAATTCAAATTTCATTTTAGAAGATTATCTATAACAATCTATAATAATAAAAGCATAATAAGCTAATTAGACCAGACGTCCTTCTGGATGTCCTTCCAGACAACCTTCCAGACAAAGCCGGGGCTGCAAAGGAAGCCCGGGTTCCGATGCCAGAGGGAAGCTGGTGCCAGCAGCCAGGAGAAGGAAGGCCTACTCTTGCATGAATTTCATGCATCAGGCCTCTAGTTACTCTTATAAACAAAGGTTTCCATAGCCCCTCAATTTTAAGTAAAATGATATTATGATATTACAGGATGATCTCAAATTATGCCTACTTAAGGTATCAATGTTGCTTTGTTTCTCTGTGAATTTCTTAATTTATTAAATAAAATGCATATTTTTTCCAGAAGCCTCGGAACAAGAAAAATGATTTCATGATGTCATGGTAAACCAAAACCACATAATTTGGTGGTGCTCAGGTTATGCTATATCTGTTTAGGTCTTAGAAACTTACTTTCTTACTTTTCCAAGCATGCTAGATTAAAAATAAAGATAAATTTCATTTTCTCCATTTGCTAAAACCAAAACAATGTCAAATAAAATGGCATGATGAATAGACTTACTCAAATACAGTGAAGACTGAAATGTCAGGGTGATAGAAGGTCAGCATGAAATGGGTAGATAGTACAACATGAATAAGAATCCAGCTGCTCCTGTCAATAATAAGACAATGGATTACATGGACAATTTTGAAAACAATAGGTTTGTCCAGTAGTCAAATATATTGTCCTCATTCTAAAACTAGATTAAGAAAGTACACCCTGTCCCACCCTGTCCAGTCTGATGTTTATGCTCTCCTTTTTATTTCTTATCTACATTATCTTCTAGGACCCCCGCCAGTCTCAGTCATTTAAAAACTCACTCATTCACACTAAGTTAGAAATGGCTAGTGTTATGTCCAATTATTTGTATTTGAAATGTACGTAATGTAGTATGAAAGTCTTTGTCTCTTATTAAAGGAAACCATAGTGGGGAAGAAGAAGGATGTTAACTTGTGACTTGGAACATTCATTTCTTCCAACAGGGATAGGAAGAACTTGACTCTGGATCCAGAGTTTCTTTATTTGGCTCCCATTTCCATTTCAGATGTTTTCTTAAATCCTTCTGATCACTTTGCATTCTAAGAGAACATTACATTCTTCCAAAGCTAAATTTATACCTATCTCGAAAAACTTGGGTCCACCTTTCAAAGTCAAGTTCAGTAGAAATCCTCATTATCAGACACACCAGCAATTTGTAACTGGTCAGTTCATCAAAACAAGTCCGTGTAAAAAAGTGAATCATGAAAAGTATTAAAGATTTTTTTGGGGACAAGTTCCCTGACTTACGGTAAGTATGCAACTGTCCGAAGAGGGGCAGAGCACATGAGAAAGCAATCCCCAGTCATTCACATGCACCTTTCTCTGGACATGATTGTATTCTGTGGAGGGAATGTAGAGCACCAGTTTAACTGGCAAGTTGTATAAATTGAGATATGCTCAGAGAGTCTCTAACTCAGTACATGACCTCATAGAGTCATTGAGTAGATCTATAATGCTTGAGCCAAACAGGAAAATCCAGTTACCCCAGAGAGTACTCTTGAGAGATTTTTTCTACAAAAGAGATCAAAAAAGAAAGATGTACTTTGACCTTCTCCAATATGTTAATAATACTAAGATAATAACTATTGGAAGAGATGAAAATAACTCCAGGAACAGTGTAGACTGAAGAGCACAAACAATGGAAACAAGTCAAGCAGTCACAGAAGAGTCCTGATTTGGTAAAAGGTTTTTAACTGTCATTTTTGTAGCCTGGAGCTGATCTTATTACCATTTTCTGTGATACTAATGATTGCAGGTGTCGCTGTGATTCATTGAATCATGTTACCCTTGCCTTGAAATGCAAAATCCTCATTTCACATGGGTAGCATTTCGTGGTACTCAGAGAGAAAAACAACTTGCTAATGTGAAAACTTAAAAGAAAATAAAAGTCTACAAGAATACTTGATGAAGTGAGAGTAATTGTTTTAATAGCAGTGGCAGATATTAATCAAAATTCACACAGCATTTACAGATGATGATTCATCTTTGGTAGACCCTTAATTACCACTTTCATCCTCATTATTGGAACCTGTTTCAGAAATTTTAAAAACAGGTGCAAAATAAAAGATAGTATAAATGTCACTCCATGTGAAAATCTGAATTTTAAAATTTAGAAAAATCAATTGGATACCCTTCATTATGAAAACATGTTCTCATATTCTGATTGTGGAGAGAAGAGAATGGGATAGATACAGATACATTTTGAATGAACAAAAAGGCAATTTTTAAATTTCAATCAATACTAGTGCCTCTATTTTTACTTTAGAATTTTTTATCAATATTGCTTTTATTTTATATTTTTAAATATTTAATAGATAATTCACATGGTCAAAAATTACAAAGTTCAAAAAGATATACAGTGAAGACTCCTCTAAGATGTCTCCATCTGCCCAGTGCCCAATTGTCCTTTCTCAATAACAACTGTTTTATATGATAAATATATTATTATGGATATATACATATTATATATTCATGTTCCCAGTTTACACAAGTGTGGCATATTATACTTTCCTGACTTTATATTTTTATTTAACACTAGAGGCCTGGTGCACGAAATTCATGCATGGGAGGGGGTGTCACTCAGCCCAGCCTGCGCCCTCTCACAATCTGGGACCCTTTGGGTAGGGTCCCTAGGCCTGGCTGGTGATCAGGGCCTATCAGGGCTTTCCCTCCCCCGGCTGCTGGCAGCTGGCCCCACCCCTGCTGCTGCCACTGCTTGCCATCTGTGCAGTGCTGCCTTCCCTCCCCCACCACCGGTCGCCTCCTTCTGTAGGCAGCAGGTGTGGGGTGTGATCACTTGGCTGTCCTGGGCCTCCCTCTTTGTGGGGTGATCGCTGGCTGGCCCCACACACCCACAACAGCATCGCTGGCTGGTGGCCTGGGCCTCCCTCTGTGGGACAATTGTGGGGCAATGGCAGAACCCCCCCCCCCCCCCCCCCGACAATCACATCACACCTGCCTTGGCTGGCCTAGCGCCAGTGTGTGTCATAGCATGGTCATCCAGAAGGTTGTCCAGATGGTCATTCTGCTGTTTGGTCACTTGGTCAATTTGCATATTACGTTTTTATTATTATAGATTATACCTTAAAAATCTTTCGGTATATAGGGCAATTGTTTGTTTGTTTTTAGTAAATGAAAATGTTCTTTTGTATTGCTATACCATTTCTATTTAACCAATAAACCCTATGGACTTGTACATCCATCATTTCATAGTCGTAAGAATTTACCTATGACAAATATAATTGCTGGTTCAAAGAGTGAAATGTACATTTGTAACTTTGACAAATATCGTCAAATCGCCCTTTATGTGCATTTACTTTCATTTATACTCCTATAAACAATGAATAAGCATGCTTGTTTCAGGTTATCAATAGATTGTTATGAAAATCAAAACTGCTAATGTTACAGGAGAATTGGTAACAGTATAGTCTAATACGCATGTCTCTAATTTTCAGTAAGGTTGATTATATTATTATATATGTTTTTAATTTAATTGTTATTGTGAGCTATCTGCTCATATTTTTTACTTCTTATCTTTTGGGTTGTCTTTTGTTGATCCTTAGGAGTTTTGTGCATAATAATGAGATTAACTCTTTGCCTGTAAGGTGGCTACAAAACTTTTCCAAGTCTGTAATTTGTCTTTTGGCTTACCATGTGATGTTTTTGTCATGAAGAATTTTTTTCTTTTTATATTCACTAAATTCACTAAAAATATTTTATTACAGATTCTGGATTTTCATTTGTAGTTTTTAAAAAAGCCTTTCTACTGTCAAATGTTCATCTAATATTGTAATGGCTTATATTTTTACATATAAATTCTTGATGCATCTGGAATTTATTATCTATGTATATAAAAGCCTAAGCGACCATTATGACCGGTCGCTATGATGCACACTGACCACAGGAGCTGCACTCCCACACGGTCCCTCCCCCCGGACTGGGCGAGATGGCCCTGATCAGCTCTGATCGCCGGCCAGGCCAAGAGGCCCCACCTGTGCACGAATTCGTGCACCAGTCCTCTAGTAGTATATAATGTACAATGTGAATCCAATATTTTTTCAGAGAGCTACCCATCATCCCAGAACCATTTGTTAAGTAATCTACTTTTACCCTTTTTTGCACTTTAAGGTTCTATGCACATGTTTCTTTTTATATGCATAAAGAACATCTTGCAGGATATATAAGAAACTAAAAAAATGGTTACTTATGTGGGGAGAGGCAAGGGAAGAGGAATATATAGTAGATACTGGGCATATGGAGCAAAAGGATGATATAGACTTTTCACTGAATTTTTAAATTAAATTTAATCAAAAAATAAAATAAGATATAATATGAAAAATATATTCAGTCATTAAAAACTAGACCCATTTTCTATTTATTGTCATATAATTATGCTGTTCTTAATGTTTTATAACTGATATAAAGTTAAAGTAATTATTTATTAGATATTTCTCTAAAACCCTGTGTATTTAAACATTTTCCCCCAACAAAACAGATATAAACTGAAATTTTTTATTTTTTTATTTTTTTTTTTTATTTTTCGCTTAAAGTATTACAAAGGGTATTACATAAGTGTCCTTTTTCCCCCCCGCCCTTGACAAACCCCTACCCTCCCTTACCCCCCAGTGTCTTATGTCCATTAGTTATGCTTATATGCATGCATACAAGTCCTTCGGTTGATCTCTTACTCCCCTCCCTCCTGCCCCCCAACTCTCTCTGGCCTTCCCACTGCAGTTTGACAATCAGTTTGAGGCAGCTCTGCCTCTGTATCTATTATTGTTCAAAAGTTTGTAATGGTCTTTATTATCCATGAATGAGTGAGATCATGTGGTATTTTTCCTTCATTGACTGGCTTGTTTCACTTAGCATAATGCTCTCCAGTTCCATCCATGATGTTGCAAATGGTAGGAGTTCCTTCTTTTTAACAGCAGCATAGTATTCCATCGTGTAGATGTACCACAGTTTTCTAATCCATTCATCTACTGATGGGCACTTAGGCTGTTTCCAGATCTTAGCTATGGTGAATTGTGCTGCTATGAACATCTGGTTACATATATCCTTTCTGATAGGTGTTTCTGGTTTCTTGGGATATATTCCTAGTAGTGGGATCACAGGGTCAAATGGGAGTTCCATTTCCAATTTTTTGAGGAACCTCCATACTGCCTTCCATAGTGGCTGCACCAGTCTGCATTCCCACCAGCAGTGCACAAGTGTTCCTTTTTCTCCACATCCTCTCCAGCACTTGTCGTTTGTTGATTTGTTGATGATGGCCATTCTGACAGGTGTGAGATGGTACCTCATTGTTGTTTTGATTTGCATCTCTCGGATGATTAGTGACTTTGAGCATGTTTTCATATGCCTCTTGGCTTTCTGAATGTCCTCTTTTGAAAGGTATCTATTTAGATCCTTTGCCCATTTTTTGATTGGATTGTTTATCTTCTTTTTGTTAAGTTGTATGAGTTCCCTATAAATTTTGGAGATTAAGCCCTTATCAGATATGACGTTGGCAAATATGTTTTCCCAAGAGGTGGGTTTTCTTGTTGTTTTGTTGATGGTTTCTTTTGCTGTGCAGAAGCTTTTTATTTTGATGTAGTCCCATTTGTTCAGTTTCTCTTTAGTTTCAACTGCCCTAGGAGCTGTATCAGTGAAGAAATTGTTTTGGCATAAGTCTGAGATTTTGTTGCCTTTGTATTCTTCTAGAATTTTTATGGTTTCCTGTCGTACATTTAAGTCCTTTATCCATTTTGAGTTTATTCTTGTGTATGGTGTAAGTTGGTGGTCTAGTTTCATTTTCTTGCATATATCTGTCCAATTTTCCCAACACCATTTATTGAAGAGACTATCTTGGCTCCATTGTATGTTCATGCCTCCTTTGTCAAAAATTAATTGAGCATATTGGTTCGGGCTAATTTCTGGACTCTCTATTCTATTCCACTGGTCTATATGTCTGTTCTTGTGCCAGTACCAGGCAGTTTTGAGAACAGTGGCTTTGTAATACAGTTTGATATCTGGCATTGAGATCCCACCTACTTTGTTCTTTCTCAGGATCGCTGCAGCTATTCGGGGTCTTTTTTTATTCCAGATGAATTTTTGGAGAGTTCGTTCTAGATCTTTGAAGAAGGCCATTGGTATTTTAATGGGAAGTGCGTTGAATTTATAGATTGCTTTGGGTAGTATGGACATTTTAATGATGTTGATTCTACCAATCCAAGAACATGGTATGTTCTTCCATCTGTTTATGTCTTCCTCTATCTCTTTTTTCAACGTCCTGTAGTTTTCTGAGTAGAGGTCTTTAACCTCTTTAGTTAAGTTTATTCCTAGGTATCTTAATTTTTTTGGTGCGATGGTAAATGGGATTGTTTTTCTAATCTCTCTTTCTGAAAGTTCACTATTGGTGTATAGAAATGCCTCAGATTTCTTGGGGTTAATTTTTTATCCTGCTACATTGCCAAATTCATGTATTAAGTCTAGTAGCTTTTTGATGGAGTCTCTAGGGTTTTGTATGTATAATATCATGTCATCTGCAAATAAGGACAGTTTTACTTCCTCTTTTCCAATTTGGATGCCTTTTATTTCTTCTTCTTGCCTAATTGCAATGGCTAATACTTCCAGTACTATGTTGAACAGGAGTGGTGAGAGTGGGCATCCCTGTCTTGTTCCTGTTCTTAGGGGAAATGGTGTTAGTTTTTGACCATTGAGTATGATGTTGGCTGTGGGCTTGTCATATATGGCTTTTATTATGTTGAGGTATGATCCTTCTATTCCCACCTTTCTGAGAGTTTTTATCAAAAATGGGTGTTGGATTTTGTCGAATGCTTTTTCTGCATCAATTGATATGACCATGTGGTTTTTTTCTTTCAATTTGTTTATGTGATGTATCACATTTATTGATTTACGGATGTTGTACCATCCTTGCATCTCTGGGATAAATCCTACTTGGTCATGGTGTATGATCCTTCTGATGTACTGCTGGATCCGATTTGCTAAGATTTTGTTGAGGATTTTGGCATCTATGTTCATGAGGGATATTGGCCTGTAATTCTCTTTTATTGTGATGTCTTTACCTGGTTTTGGTATTAGGGTGATGCTGGCTTCATAGAATGAGCTTGGAAGTGTTCCTTCCTCTTGAATTTTTTGTAGTAGTCTGAGGAGGGTAGGTTTTAGTTCTTCCTTGAATGTTTGGTAGAACTCCCCTGTGAAGCCGTCTGGCCCTGGGCTTTTGTTTGCTGGAAGCTTTCTGATGACTGCTTCAATTTCTTCCATAGTTATTGGCCTATTGAGGTTTTTAGATTCTTCCTGATTGAGTTTTGGAATGTTGTATTTTTCTAGGAATTTGTCCATTTCCTCCAGGTTGTCTAGTTTGTTGGAGTAGAGTTGCCCGTAGTATTGTTTAACAATCATTTGTATTTCTGTGGGGTCTGTTGTTATTTCGCCTCTATCATTTCTGATTTGGTTTATTTGGGACCTTTCTCTTTGCTTCTTGGTGAGCCTGGCGAGGGGTTTGTCAATCTTGTTTATCCTTTCAAAGAACCAGCTCTTGGTTTCATTGATTTTCTGTATTGTTTTTTTGATCTCTATGTCATTGATTTCTGCTCTAATCTTTATTATCTCCTTCCTTCTGCTCACTCTGGGGTTTTCTTGTTGCTCTCTTTCTAATTCTTTGAGTTGTAGAGTTAGATGATTAACTACCATTTTTTCTTGTTTTTTGAGATAGGCCTGTAAACTTCCCTCTCAGGACTGCTTTCATTGTGTCCCAGAGTAAACTGAAATTTTTTAACCAAGAGCAAACTCCTAATCAAAATGAGTTAATTGGTTATTCATCTCAGATTTTAAAAGTTAGTCATTAAGATAAACAAGGAGAAGATCATGTATAATTAACAATTTGTTATATATAGTCCTATGTTCTGAGAACACCATTTGTCTTCTTTCACATCCTCATATAGTGAGTTAATTGTACAACTCTGAATAATGGCTAAAGACCTTTACAAAGTTTTTCTGAGATAAGAAAACAATTTTATTTTTTTCAAGTAATATTTTTATTGTTACTCTTTTTTTATTATTTTATTGTTTTATTGCTTAAAGTATTACAAAGAGTATTACATATGTGTCCTTTTTTTTTTCCCACCCTTGACAATCCCCTGGCCTCCCCTTATTGTTACTCTTCTTAGACAGACATGACATTCACTTGGCAATTTTAGCATTTCAGTCTAGCTGCTATTCAGGTGACATGAGACAATATATTGTCTTAACAGTTGACAGTTTAAACCATCTTCAATTGTCAAAGGCTGTATTCAAATAAGAATATCTGCATATTTTCCTAATTTATTATGGCATACCTCTTAAGATCATCTGAGAGCTATTGTTTGAAATCACTATAGAAACTTTTTCCTAAGCAACTGCATTTAATCTAATTAATAAAATAAAGACAAAGACCTGGATAAGAAAAGTTTTCATGTTAATAGACTTTATGTGACAAACTTATCTGTCATTTCTAAAGCAATATCAAACACTTCAGCAGGGCCTACATATGATAATGCATCCTACAATATTACATTATTTTTTAGCCATTCATGTACTTGTAAACCCCCTTTGAAATGGATCTAATTCTCATTTTATAGAGATTAAAAACTGGTGTTCAGAGACGTTTTCATAATTGCCTAGACTGACACAGGTAATTGAGCCAGGTCTCCTCCTGGGACTTGTTTTTTCCCCTATACCAGTGGTCGGTAAACTGCGCCTCAGCAAACTATGGCTCGTGAGCCACATGCAGCTCTTTGGCTCCTTGAGTGTGGCTTTTCCACAAAATACCGACTTCTGCGCATGGGCCACGAAGTTTCAATCGCACTGTATGTGCTTGCCCGCACATGGTATTTTGTGGAAGAGCCACACTCAAGGGGCCAAAGAGCCGGATGTGGCTCGCGAGCCGTGGTTTGCTGACCATGGCCCTATACCCAGCTTCCAGGTTCTTTCTGGCTCTGACATCACATGTCTGTGATTTTCATCAATGCTTAATCTCTTTGAGACTTATTGTCACATCTCTGAGTGGGAAGGAGACACCCTGCTCCTAAAGATTGTGCTGATGATTAACTGTGACTAGGGAGGCAGCATAAATGGCAGAGTGGCTAGAAAATAATTTCCTCATCTTTCCCAATCCTATCTATATATATAAAAGCCTAATATGCAAAGTGTCCCCTCGGGAGTTCGACCGGGAGACCAGGAGTTCGACAGCTCACTAAGATGTGCGCTGACCACCAGGGGGCAGCACAGAGTGAAGCCAGGCCCCGGCCAGCAGCCAGAAGGCCCTAATCAGCCCTGATCAGTGGCCAGGCCTAAGGACCTACCCATGCACAAATTTCGTGCACCGGGCCTCTAGTTTAAGACAAGCAAGGCCAGTGAAACTTGCCAAAATGTTTGAACATAAATGGATTCTAAAATAAAAATTATATGAACACATGTATTTAAAAGATAAATAGTACTAAATTATTTTAATCTTCAAAAGCGTAGTAATTTGAAATAGCATAAACTATTTCCTACATTCTCGGGTACACCAAGATCTTCCCCTTTTCCACAACTGCTTTCTGCTTTGGATTGTTGTTTTAGTGTGAATATTCTTTTTCCCCTGATGCCATATTATTTCTTTGGGGTAGTCTTTCTAATAAAATTGTCACATTATAAAATCACTACCAATTTATTTCTTTTTACATTTGCTTTATCTATACAAATCCACACAAGCATGGTTGACATATTTTTTATTCAAAACGCATCAATAATTTTGTAGACCAGAGTACATTTCATCTTTTCCTGTCAAACTGAAGTCAACTACCATACTATTTGGAATATTAATGGAGACCCTGTCAGATATTCAAATTATAGTGGACAATGTTTATCAAAATCTTATGCTCAGGGAGAAACAATAAGCGAAAACCCTGAATATCTAAAATACATTACACATAAATTTTTTCAGATTACCTTAAATCTTTAATTCCTAATGAAAAAAATTAATATGTGGCCAGTACTGAACAAAATATGCTAAATCCAAGTACTATGTAATCAGAATTGTTAATGTGATAAAGTAAGACAGTAAAAGTTATGCCATCTGCTTGTTCCTTAGTTAAGAGAAATCCATGTTTCAAATATTACCACTCTGCTAACAAGGTAAATTATTATTCATCTTAATGTCATCCAGAGGGAAAGAAATTGCCTAAAATAAACTTTCCTTTTTTCTAAATATGCTGAATTAGTGATTCACATCTTTCCAATTTGGGGAATAAAATGTCATGTTTCAGTTGAAAATAACTTCTGAAGGGCTACTTGGAAATATGAAAGGTACATAAATGAAATGGTATAGTGTAAAAAAGCCTTCAGCCACTCTTATGTGTAATTAGAAGAATATAGGTCAGCCCAGCTTGTGTTGCTCTGTGGTTGAGCATCGACCCAGGAACCAAGAAGTCACCAGTTTGATTCCTGATTAGGGCACATGTCTGGGTTGCAGGCTCAATCCCCAGTAGAGGGCGTGCAGGAGGCAGCTAATCAATGATGTTTCTCTCTCATCAATGTTTCTATCTATCTCTCTCCCTTCCTCTCTCTCTAAAAATCAATTTAAAATATTTTTAAAAAGTAATATAGTTCAAATTGGTCATGAGTATTTACAGTAATCGTTAAGCAGTCACCTAAAAAGTGTAATTCCCAAGTTCATGAAACGTAAGTATAACCCAATTAAAGGTTGTAATATGGCTGAAGAAATTATGTATTAATCAGAAAGAAAGATTTAATGGCTTCAAAGTCATAGAAGTCTTTTACAAACATTGGCAGTGATTACCCAGATCAGACTGTCAAGGAAAAAATGGGAAATTTAGCCGCCAGGCTATCATAATAAAATTCATTTCCATGTAGGTTTACATGGAGAAAAATGAGATTCTGGCTGATAGAAGGCTTCCAGTTTTTATCACAAATATAATGGCAAGGTAATAAATTGTCACTCTGATTTTATACATTAACTAGAGGCCCAGTGCACAAATTCGTGCATGGGTAGGGTCCCTAGGCCTGGCCACTGATCAGGGCCAATTGGGGCCTTCCAGCTGTCAGCTGGGGCCTCCCTTCCCTGGCTGCCAGCTGCTGGCTGGGGCCTTCCTTCATTTCTTGCCCCGCACCCCCACCCCGGTGGTCAGTGCACATCATAGCAAACAATTGAACTCCCAGTCTCCCCGGGTGAACTCCTGAGGGGACACTTTTCATATTGGGCTTTTATATAGAGAGACTAGAGGCCCGGTGCACAAAAATTTGTGCACTGGTGGGGGAGGGGAGGGTGGAGGGGGTGTCCCTCAGCCCCACTTATGCCCTCTCACAGTCTGGGACCCCTCAGGAGATAACCACCTGCTGGCTTAGGCCCGCTCCCCGGATGGCAGATGGCAGGCCCGATCCCTCGGTGCCTGCCCAGCCTCCCCGGGTCGCGCACACGGCAGGGCCAATCCGGGGGTTGGGGTGCCGCCCCGGGTCGGATCGCACACGGACACCCACTGCCCCAGGTCGCAGATAGCAGACCCGGATGGCGGCAGAGCAGGCGGGATGGCACTGTCCTGCCCTGCCTGCAGTATGCAAATTAGCCGCCATCTTTGTTGGTGGTTAATTTGCATATCGCACTGATTAGCCAATGGGAGGCGTAGCGAAGGTATGGTCAATTACCATGTTTGTCTATTATTAGATAGGATTTTTAGAGCTGTGGTGTGTTTTAAGTTGGACCCAACTCTGGAACTGACTGGATTAGGATTTTAAATCTGTCCTGCTAAGATCACAACAAATCCTCCAAAGTGCCTCCATTCCATGAGGTCTCTTCTCTGGGAGACAGCCACTGTGTGACCTCACCCTGGGCCTGGGCCCTGCCGTGTGCTCTGTTAGAGCTATGCCCCACAGACGAGGGAACATGACAATATAGATTCATTAATGGGTGAATTCGCAGTTTTCAAGATGAGAATTATTTCTCTTCTCCTTCCAAGAGGATGGTTAGGCTAGATTGCATGCTTTTCCAGAACATCTTATTTCTTGACATCATTATATAATTTGTCATTTTTTCTTATGGGATTTTTATATTTATAGTTTGTTTTTATAATGGGCCAAGGGTCTCCTGAAATTTAACTTAAGAGTCGTTGAGATAGTCTAGAAACTTCTATCAGGATGGAATGGGGTCATTTAGAGAAAGACATATCACCTTCCTCTGAGAAGATAAGAAAAGGACTTAAAGCGACTATGGCAGTAATCATCTTGGATGGGTACAATTTCAGAATCACTTACTCCAATTCAATCCAGGACAAGGGTTATCTACAGACCAAATGGCCATCCAAACCCAAATTACACAGTGGGCTGATAGGCTATAAAAATGACATTCTGTCATTGGCAGCAGGAGCGGGGCAGAGGAGGAGGAAAAGGGGAAAGAAGGATGCTTTGGTGTATCTGTAGGGGAGGAGGGGGCACAGAAAAGGAAGAGAGCGTGAGCGGGTAGATTTCACACCTTTCCAAGAGACTCTGCCCCCAGGAAGTTGATTTTCAAATTTGCTTGAAAATAAGAGCTCTCTATAATATTTGTTTAGAAACTCTCAGACCTCATCCCAGCCCCATAAACCACAGTGTGCTGGGAAGAAACAGGGTCACTTGGCAATATGTGCATATTACAAGGCCTTGGGTGAGTCTTCTCTGATAAGTTTGAAAAGAGAATGTCAAGCTATTAGCTGAGAAGATGCCTCCGTGTGCTTATGGTGATATGCTAAGCCTTGGGAATAGTGAGCCTCCTTTCTAATAAGATGATAATCCAGTTCTTGGAGCCAGCCTATGAGCTCTGATTTAGTGAGCTGAACAATAATATCGAGGCCTCAAAATGTGGGCTAGAGCTTACGCAGACTCAGTAATAACCAGAAGTTCAGGTAAGACAGTACAATCCTATTACCGATCGCAATTACTTTAAACAAACAACAAAAAAGTACCCTGATAGTTGCCCTATGAAGACCTGGGTGCAAATCCTGACTTTTTCAGCAATATTTTTATCACCTATAGAAAAGAAGTGATGATATCAAATGTATAGAGGCTTATTATCAGAGCTGATGTGATAAGTTAAATAATGTGTTTAAAGGTGCACCTAAACATGAGGGATTGTGACTACCTGGTAAAGAGTACGAGGGCAAGTGTTGGTGTCAGGAGAGTCCAACAAGGCAAGTCCTTATAGGTGGGTGGGGAAACCCTGCCATGGGAATGTAGAATGTAAGTGGCAGCAGATAACAGCCCCCTCTAGTGGTCAGTAGATCAGGTAAAGCTGTCGTCTCCAGGTATAGAAGAAATTTTAAATAGGACTCAAGTTACTTGAGGAGGAATTGGGGAGAGATGTTACCAAGATAAGTTTCAGACAACAGGGAAAAAATCAGTACACACCTCCTGAAAATGGGGAACGTGATGGGAGCTTTGTGCCACACAAATTATTAGCAGTGAAAGCAAAGTCAGAACAGGAAAAGCAGCAGTGAGCTATTCCTAAGACTTCAGTTCCCCTTGCTCAAGTCTGGCCAAGTTGCGCCTGCAAATGGAAAGAAAATGTCAGTGATAAAGAGTGGAGAGATTCGGAAAGCTAAGGAGGCTTTACACAAGGGCCCATAAACCAAACTGATGAGGTAACACTTAACCACAAAACAGTGTTCAAAAGAGACACCTGCTCCCAGCAAAAGATCCTGGGTCTATTCAGAAGTCAACACACACACAGCATTTCAGGTCAGGCAGGTGGTGTATATCAATGGGGGAATGTGAGCATTGTTAGAATTTAGAATGCAATCATTTAAATGCAGTCAAACTCAGATTTTTAAAAACCTACTGGTAAACAAAAATGGTCTCTGAGCTAAATTAAACCCGTAGCCACCAGGTTCTTACCATCACCTAATCCATAAGTGGCCCAGGGATGAGAGCAGAGATATAGAGATACAGAGAGTGTAATATTTACATTAACATTAGGAGGGTTTTTTAATCTCCAGCTTTAGATTTAAGGAACATTCATTTAACACTTACTACAAGGCAGACACCAGATGCGGCCCTCCCACGTACACATAATGTGCATGTAATTATAGAAGAATCAAAGTAACATGACGATCCCACGCCAGAAAACATACCCAAACTCTGAATAAAGGGTTTTAATACTTATGGCAATAATAATGTTATTATAGCAATAGCAATCAAGTAAAAACTTAAATAAAATGTAATTAAGCAATGCAGAGAAAACAATTAGACCTACACATATTAGAACATTTAAACCTTTTAAATGTAGGTATATTCCCTTGAGAACATAACTACATCTTAGGAATTTAAAAATATCCCAAGTGAAAACATGTACCATAAAATGCAAAATCCCACTAATTCATACTGATTTCAAGATCTTGCATAAGAATTCTAACCTTCTGTGAAGTAGTCACAATGAATTTTAAATAGCTACAGTCATCCCTGCATGGAGAAGGAATTTCACCACCTCTTGAAAAACAGCAGGCGTAGGGTGCCCTCTAGGGTCTAATACGTGTGGTTTTTTTCATTTACTTTTTAAAATTAAATGTATTGGAGTGACATTGGTTAATAAAATTATACAGGTTTCAAATGTATAATTCTGTAATACATCTAATGCAAAATCAAGGGGGAAATCTCATTTTGATCATTTCTGGCTATGTTCATTTAAATTTAGAAACATTGTAAAATTTGTCTATTGTTGCTACAAAAATGTATACATCTACAAAATTTAATACAATTCTTCCCCCCCCAAAAAAATCTTTGAACATTACTTATCTACACAAAACCAACAAACTAAAGATTTTTATTTAATATGTATCACATTTTTCTTTTCCTTTCTTTCTATGGTCTAGACATACAAATATATTTAAAGTAAACCTAATACCAGTAGGCTATTTTCACCTTTTATGTGTAGGTTATTTGTTTATATTATCCATTCATTTGGGTTTATATATCCCAAAAGGAGAAACAATATTTATGAACCTAACAGTTGAGGATCCTATCTTAAACTGAGACAGTGCATGAGAGTGACTAATAAATGCTTTTATGTACAGACTGATCAACATGCAATGATTAAAGTAGAGGCATAAGTGACATATCTTTGCTCTGTTCAAGGCATATAGATCAGAATGCGGCTGTAACTACAGGCATAATAAGAACAGGCTTATAAATAACATGTGAAGCTGGGCGCTGTAAACTTTGATTCAGAAACCAAAATTCAAAGTCTAGAAAGATGAACAATTACTTCCTGCAGTTTAACAAGGGGTCGGTTTTGTTTTAACATTCAGCTATTCATTCTGTATCAATAAAGTCAGGGATCCAATATCCTAACCTCTAAAATGGGGATAATTTCGACAGCTGAACATATTGCATGGTTTTTTATGTATCAGATGTGAAAACTTATAGAAGGGCTTTATAAACTACTGCTTATAGAAGTGTGTGCTATTTTTTATGTTTTCTGTATAAATTTGAGATTAGTCATTTTGGCTAAGTGAGGCCATCCTAAATAAAAACATTAAGCATTCTCCTGATATTATAAGCTTTTTGTCAGTGTTCCCTCTTTGCCCGTATATTAACTGTTCCTCGAATATAAATGTTGTACATATTCTTTAAAACTTTCTCCCATGACCTTTCTCTTTTCTCTTGAAATTTTTCCTAGAGACTATCTTTGCCTCCAATGTCTTCAAATACCTTCTACAGTCTGGAAACACTTAAATTTACCTCTACAGACCTACTTCCTAACATCTAGATCCATATTCCAGCTGCTTATTCCCCACCTCCTTCATCCACAGCGTCAGAGGAGCCTGGGGGCTGAGATCAAAGACATACAGTGTTTGAGGCAAGATGCTATGAGTGTAAAAGGAGGCAAAACATACTGGGAAGTGGCCACTCCAACCACAGCTGGATTCAGAGAAATGATCAAGAGGATATGAGGGCACCAGAGGCACCTTGATAGTGTCCACCCCTGCTGTCTCTCAGATCCACTCCTACCCTACATTAAATGAATCCATTACTGAGTTTTCAAGGTGTTGTCCTCTTTTAAAAGCTTAATACACAAGGGTTAGAGGAACACACTACAGATGCTGCAACTGATACCCAAACCAAAATTCATATTCATCGTCTCACATTTCTATTACCCTTTATATATTTTTCTCTCCCTCTGTCTGCCAGGTGCTCAGCCCCACCTCCTTATCTCAGCATTTCTCCTTCATACAAAGTAAACAACTGTGTGTAATGCTCACACCCCTACTAACTGGGATAGTTTCCTCCTTCCCACTGTCCTTCAGGGCCACCCCTGAGTAAGGCTATAATGAGATAGCAGCCCATACTTGGTTCCACATATGGAGCCAACCTATATATATGAGGTGAGGGAGCTATATAAATGCATTAGTGAGAGGTAAATAGAAACGGGGTCATCTGTTGACTTAATTTATTTGCCCTTAGACCTTCTTGGGCCTGATCCCAAAAATACCATTTCCATTTGTCTTAGTCATGGTACTATAACAAAAACGCCATAAACTTGGTGGTTCATAAACAACAAACATTTATTTCTCACGGTTCTGGAAGCGGGGAAGTCCAAGATATGGATCAGGTAGATTTGGTGTCTGGTGGGAACCCACTTCCTCATAGACAGCTGTTCTTTTGCTATAACCTCACATGGTGAAATGGGCAAGGGAGCTTTCTCAGAGCCTCCTTTGTAAGGGCACTATTTCCATTCATGAAGGCTCCACCCTCATGAAATATCACCTCCCAATGACCCCACCTCCTCATACTATCCCACTTGGGGGTTAGGATGCTAAGATATGACCCATAGCACCATTTTGCAATGAATTTTCACTATGTTCATCCTAACTTGACTACTCAGTGATCTACCCTGGCTGTGGTGGGCAGCTGATGGACAGGTGCTCAGTCTCTACTAGTGCTCAGCAGTGCACCAGAACCCACCGCTGATGGAATACAAGATCTTGCTCTGAAAGCCTAGGGGTTTGTGCTGCAACTTCCCTGTTAGGGCTTCCAGATACTCCATGTGGAGACCTTACCTGCCTCATGCACAAGTGGGTCTGCCTGAGAGACAGGGCAGCTTGAACTACAGCATGGACCTGCTACAGAGCCCTCTTTTGCTACAGGTCCCACTTGAAACTAGCTACAGTCAAAGTCACCACACAAATGGGTAAAGGAAGTGTTTTTAAGTGCCATGTATGCTGCCTTAAAATCCGAAAAGGCCTATTAAGCACTCTACCTATTTTCTTGGTTGTACTGGGTAGGGGGCACAAAGTGAGATAATTTGTCCTTTACCATGGAGAGAATATCCTGGAATGTCCAAGGTCACTGAATCTCTAAAAACATTAACAATAAAGTAACTCTGAAACTTTACAGAGTTTTTCTCTTACCATCTGACATGAATGCCATTACTAGGGTAACTAGGGTACTTTCCTCTTACACACCAGATCCAGTTAGCAGAGGCATCAGAATAGTAGTCCAGTGTAATGATCTTTGAAATGTTAAGATATCAAAGTCCCTGAAGATCTTATTATTATAGAGAGCAGGAGCATTAATATTGTCCTGGGACAAGACAGTAAATGTGTACCACTGTTCATCTAACTATAAGTAATTTGACCTTGAAACTCTTGAATGCATTTGCTAGATCAATACCAAGTACAAGAAGCTATATTGATCTGTTCTAGCAGAGATAAAATATGTGCACTGCTGCATTAGGGCTAACCACTTGGTTAAATTTGTGGTAATCTACTGTCATCTTCCCAAATCCACATGGTTGTTACATGGGTCAAACAGGTGAATTGCAAGGAAATATGTTGGAAATAACCCTTTTCACTTTAAGTCTTTGAGGGTGACACTAACCTCAGCAATTTCTCCCAGTTTCAACTGATTTTTTTCTTGGTGCAGGGAGCTGGACTCACTATAAGACAGACTTTGGACAGGACTCCATTTAAAACCTGCCCTTCCAAAGATTCACCCAAACCAAGGCTCAGAACCAAGGCTTCTGGTTCCCTGTCATAAGTACTAGTTCAGATTATTTATCCAAAATCCCTTGAAAAGTCATCCAATTATATGATAAACTAGGGGCCTGGTGCACGAAATTCATGCACGGGGGGTGAGTCCCTCAGCGTGACCTGCACCCTCTCCAATTTGGGAGCCCTCGGGGGATGTTCTACTGAAGGCTTAGGCCTGCTCCCCATGGTTCTCTGTTCTCTGCCACCTACCTGCTTAATGCCAACACAGGCCCTGGTGTCTGCTCTCTGTGGGGGCCCTGCAGGGGACTACTTGCCCCTTGCTGCCACAGCCAGGGGCAAGCAGGGCCCTGCTGTCTGCTCGCTCGCTGCCGGGGACATTCCCGCCCCACCCCGCCCCCAGCTGCTCGGCGCCTGCACATGTAGGCCTGGAGTGGCCAGGGTTTGTTCTGGGACCACGGCCACTCCAGGCCTATGTGCGGGCCTACAGGCTCAGAGTGGCCTGGGTCCTGAGGATGCCTGTCCCCGGGACCCAGGCTGCTTGGTGCCGGTGCGCACATAAGCGGCCTCCCCGCCCCTAGCTACTCAGTGCTTGCATATGCAAATTAACCTGCCATCTTTGTTGGGTTAATTTGCATACTCACTCCTGATTGGCTAGTGGGCATTGCAAATGTACAGTCAATTGCATCTTTCTCTTTTATTAATGTAGATGGCTATAAGTCCTTCTGGGTAAGAATTGGAGAATATCCTATCTAATAAAGATGGAATATGCAAATTAACCATCACTCCATGACAAAGATGGCGGCACCCACAGCCAATAAGGAGGGAATATGCAGATTGTAGTGACAAAGGTGGTGGGCCCAGGTGTTCCACCCCGCCCTGGCCACTCCAGGCATCTGGGCAGCATGCGCATGCAGGAGTGGAGCAGCCGGGGCTGGCAGGACACCTGCTATGAGGTGGGGTTGTGGGGGGTGGAGGGAGCTACAGGAGGGCGGCAGGGCCTGAGTGAAGGTGGAAGGCAGCTCCAGCCAGAGTGAGAGCAAAGGCCCGGGTCCCGGGTGCCGGAGGGGAGCCAGTGCCAGCAGCCAGGGGAAGGAAGGCCTATTCTTTTTTCTTTTTTTTTTTCTTTTTTTTATTGATTTTTTATAGAGAGGAAGGGAGAGAGATAGAGAGTTAGAAACATCGATGAGAGAGAAACATCGATCAGCTGCCTCCTGCACATCTCCTACTGGGGATGTGCCCGCAACCCAGGTACATGCCCTTGACCGGAATCGAACCTGGGACCTTTCAGTCCGCAGGCCGACACTCTATCCACTGAGCCAAACCGGTTTCAGCTGGAAGGCCTATTCTTGCACGAATCTTCGTGCACCGGGCCTCTAGTTTATTGTATAAACTTAAAGTAAACTCTCAGGGTTCTTTCTCAAGAGAACCCAGCCTTTTCTTCAACCTACAGTTTCTACATCTGTGAACTAGCACAGGTCTCTTCAATAACTAGCTCAGATCTGGAATCTTTCTCCATTGTCTCCTCTAACATCAGCCTTTTCTTCATACCTCATATTCTTCCATTAATTGAAATTAGCAAGCTACACCCTGATTAGCTTTCCATCTCTCTTCTCCCAGGAGCACCACAATGTATGAAACCCTTGCCACAGATCCCACAACATCAAGATCTCCTGGTTGCTACTCTAGCCTTGTTGCCTACCACAGTAGGTGCCATCTTTGGCTTCAGATATTCTGATATCCTGTCATTCCCATTTTCTCTAGGCAAGCCCAGGTGGCAATCTCCAGCTGTCAGTAGTAGAACAGAGAGGACAGCCACTACAGAACTTTTCCAAAATGCCAATGTCTCCTTCAACAGTGCCTTCTGTACTGTTTTCATGAATGAAGTGTCATCTGGGATCTCCCAGGAAACAGAGACAGGGATGGGTTTGCTAGTCTCACATAATAAATCCATTCTAACATACCCACCTTCCTGAGCTTCTAACTCCATTTCTCAATATTCTGTTAAGGAAGTTCTGGCTTCACCTAACTTCAAAGAGCCATCACAGTAGGGCATTAGGAGAGGCTCGGGGTGTCCTTGTTAGTACATTAAATCTTGAGTCATGGGAATGTGAACCCAGGTCAATAAACTCTCCACTTCCCAGCCTTATATTCCAGCCCAAGGCCAGTGACCTCAAGCTCTACTCCCACACATGTTCCCCAGTCCCAGCTGGTACATCATATTCAGACGCTGCAGTGCTTTGCTATTATCTACCCCCCTAGGCTTTCTTCCTCAAGCTGTCCTCAAATTTGACTTTCGTTTCTCATCTCTAGGCAATGAGGGAAGGAAGGAGTATGTCTTAAGGAGGACAAGCATCATTTTGCAAGGCATTTGACCCTGTTAATGTTTTTCACGTAGCATCTTTCATCTCCAGGCGAGGAAAGGATGTTCTTCTCTAACACATGGGCGGGGGTCACTTCTGCCAGCCTTGGGAAATTAAGGGTTCAAAATTCCCTGGCACATCTACCCAACTTTCTCTTCTTATTTCTCAACTTTCCACTATCAGGACCCTGTCTCTAACATAAAAGGCCTGACAAGCGTTCTCTCTCCATCTCCTTTGCATCCTGACCACCCTCACAATTCTATTCCAGTTCCAGTTTGGTCTCCAGCTGCAAGAGTTGAGTCACTTTAAACACTGCTGTGTCCTAAGTGAACAACTGGCTGATCGGAGCCTGTGGTTCTCCTTCAAAATCAGTTAACAAAGGCCAGACAATTATACAGTCCTTACTCCCCGCTACATCATTCAATTACTAACACTACCCAGTATTTCACCCTTTACCTGTTGCGCATCCAATCCACCACAGGTAAGGCTCCTAACCACGACACCACATCACCCCAGGAGCTATCATCATTCCATTCAGCCTCATCACTTTTCTTCTCAACCTTCTGAGACACGTGAAGAATAGAGTTAGAAATGATATCTACTTAACAAGCAACATTCATTACAATCAAAACCTCTGAAAGTCTAAATTATTTGTCTTTTTTTTACTTTTGTCAGGCAGCCAGCTTGGGGGTTATCTCTAATGACATAAGTTTCTTCCATATCATAACTGAGAGATCAATCCAAGTGAAGATAACTAAAGGAATGGGACTCTATTAACAAGCTTAGCAAGAACATGGTAGAAGGAGCTCAATAAGTGATAAATATTCATCATGTTGTGCTGAATCCAGCAAGCATACATAAAATAGTATCATGTTCTCTCAGTCATTCAACTTTATGTCTGTCTTTCGGAAATTGGATACCAAGAGATTTTTCTCCCATACACATACAAATGCATTTTACTGTCTTTTCCCACTCATTCTTAAATTCTGCTATAGTTTCCAACATTAGTAAATCCTTTTTCCTATTTTGAAGAAGGACTAAACCTCTCCAAGTATTCACCGTAAGTCACCAAACAACTGACAAGGACTGGATCATAGGGTCAGGAGAAAACCTCACTTCTCACTACACATTCTTGTGATCTAGTCACATTTATCATGCATCTATACCTATATTTATTATTGGTGCAAAATAATTTAAAGTCACCTGATATCTGCCAGGTTATACCATCTTTTGTAAGCTCCATCTACTCAACAAAAGCCACTTGCATTGTAGAATGTGCTTATAAATCTCCAAACCTCCTGAATATTTCCATTTTGAATATTATCATCCCTCTTTTTTGTTAGAAAATTTGCCACCAGACAATGAAATGTGAATAATAGGGAATAGTGTAAGTGTGAAGAGCTGTGAAATCCTTGGATAAATCTATTAACTGGTGTTTTTCCATTTGTTCCCTCTTTTAAATACGATTCATAAAAATACAAGGAGAACATGAAGCAGACAAGAAACATATGCCAAAGTATAAAGATAGAGCATAATATAAAATAAAACCAATTCGAAAAGAATTACACATAAGACATAGGGAAAAAACAGATTCATACTTTGAAACCAGTTCAGAGCTGCCCAGAATAGGACCAAACAAAAGAACACCCCTTCAATTCTAGAAAGCTCTCTCTCTATTATTCCATGCAAATATGGGAGTAATAACAAAGTCTTTTTACTCATGTGGTAGAAAAGCAGCTTTAAGGAAAAGCTCTATACTTGAAGTTGAAAGTCCCCATTCTATTCAATTCTGCATAATTTGGGAAATCACCAATGTAGGCCTCACTTTCCTCTCCATGATAGTCCTGCTAAGCAATAATGACATAAATAAATATGTGGCATGATATCTTGTAAACTGCAAAATGCAACTAAAACATAGTTACTACTAATAAAGTGCACATTCCCAAAGATAAAACAAAATACCATGAAAATCTGGGTTTTTTTCTGTCATTTTAGAATTCTGTAATGCTCTCATAAGTTTTTATACATTCTATATATTCAAACTGGGAGAGAATAAAATTATGCCAGGGCCTATTACTAACTAACAGCAAGACAATATTAAAACTCTGGGATAATCCACCAGAAATTCTGAATATGGCTGTAGTGTGTGTGTGTGTGTGTGTGTGTGTGTGTGTGTGTCCTGTGGTTTTGAATATAGCCGAAAACATAGCTTACAGCCAATGAAATCCAGAATCTCTTGGATTAAAATTCACCAATTATCCAACTAAGAAATAAGGCTAAAACCAAACTGTCAATTTAAGACACATGGCAGTTTAAGCAAGTATAAATATTTAAAGAGATTTACTGACACCTTCTTACAATGATGCCATGAAACAAGAAATAAAATGTATCTCTGAGAGAATGGAAGAAGGAAAGTGATACTCTACATATGAGTATATAGTAGCTGTGATAGTCAGAATCCTAATATAATCCCCATTGACCTTTATCCTCTCCCCTCGAGTGTGGGCAGAACCTGTGCATATGATGAAATGGGAAAGGCGTGGAGAAAGATTTACAATACATACTTGGTGGCTGGATGGGGCATCCTTCCTCAAGAGAAACTGACCTCCCCTTCAATGAAGGAGTTCTAGGTCTGTGAAATGAGTTAGATCTAGAAACTAAGTAGAAATTCATCATTCTCCACATAGTGACTGAAGTCAGATGAATAGTCATCAGGTCTACAGTTTTTCCTGTTATATAAATTAAGCAACATTTTAGCAGGTTATTCATCTCTTTCATTCTTAGTGACACTTTGGTTAATTAGTCAACATAGGTGAGAAGCACGCCATTATTGGAGACAAATGGGAAGAACCATGGAATTAAGCAGAAGACACTTGCATACTAGTCAGAATCAAGGTGTTATAAGCACACCTCTGCAGGACCAGACAAGATAATCAACTTCAACACAGTGGAGACCAGTATGAGACAAAGAAAGGACAAAACTTAGGCTAATTGAGAGGCCACAATGAGTTAATGTAAGTCAGACTTCCACCATCACAGACACACACCTAGACACTCTCTTGAAATGGAGAAAGCAAAAGAGAGACCCTTGAGAGAGAAGGAAAACAGCCCATTAGGAAGTTTGAATTTTGAATGAATTGATTATTTCCCCCAAAAGAGGCTATTCTAGACAGAAGATACTAAATGAATTGTAATAGGTAAGATTATGTGTACTGATCCTCCGTCTATCTCAGCCCCACCATTCACAGGATTCCAAAGAAGGATCAGTTCTCAAAATGAAAGAACATCACTTGTTCTGGGCCAATTGTGTTTGTCTGAGGTCCTTTAATACCATGCCCCAGGTGTTTGGGTGTTGCTATGCCATGGATTAAAGTGACAAGAATTAATTTCACAAAATCTAAACCTGTCCTCAGGGTTGCTTTTTTTTTTAACCCATAGCACCTTTTGACAAATATTGCCACTAGTCAAGTAAAATTTGAATTTTTTTTTACAGTTTTAATGTACAAAAAAATTAGAGAATTATATTGTTTTGCTTATTATTTTCAGTCTCTTCTCTGCTTGTCACTAAACCAGTACCATTTTGGGCTAAATGTATAGATCTCACCCTTCTTTAAGACAACCACCATCTTCACTAGACTATTTTTCTCTTCTAGCAAACGTTATTTTTTTCTTGTCTTCTTGGTTAAATTTTAAACGAACTCATCCCACAACCATATTTTTTTCATCATTAATTCTCTCTACAATCTCTTGCATTTTAAATTCTGTTCCCACCCCTTTACAAGAATAATACTGTCAAAAATCTCTATCAGTTCTTAACCATCCAATTCAAGAGTAATTTTTCAACCTTCAATTTCAAGTATGACCTCTCTACAGACTCTTACACTGTGGAACACACTCCTTACCATAAATTCATCTCACAGCCCTGATCATTCTTCATTCTAAATATTTCTTCCCTCAAAACCTTCCTCTCCATTTTTATTGTAAGTGTTTCAGTACAACAGCTCTCCCCTATGCTATTACATTGGTTTCACACTCCTTATTTCTTTTTAATCCATTTTTCATATCACGATGAAAATAATCTTCCTAAAAGGTCTATCTCATATGTAACTCTTCTTTAAAAAAAAATCCAGGGTTCCTTTTATTCATCCTTAAGCTATCAATATTTTTAAAGCGTTCTCCAAGTTATTTTAATGTGCAGCCAACGTTGAGAATCATTGATCTGGAATAAGATCAAGTCAAAGTTGGAAGACACTGGCCTAAGCCTGGGGCAGTGATGCATCATAACCCCCGGCAGAGCTTGTTAACATTCCTAGACTTCAGACCTACTGAATTAGAGTCTCCAGGGGAGGGTACTGAGAATTTCTATTTTGACAAGTTCTCCAGGCATTTTTATTTAGCCCAAAATGGTCCTGGTTTACTGACAAGCACTGAAAACCAATCACCTGGCAATGTTTCTCAATCTTTAATGTACATATGAATCACCTGAGAAATCTTGTTAAAAATGCAAGGTTGGAGTCTGAGATTCTGTGTTTCTAATAAGCTTTCATGTAAAGGCCATGCTGCTGCTCTATGTTAAAGAATAAAAAATATTCAATGGTGCCTGTTAAAGCACAGTGAGGAAGATTTTATTCAAGAAGGGGATATTGCAATACTATAGAAACCACTGAGATAGAATATTGAAATGAGAGAGAGAGATCACGCTCACCTCCATATAGAGCGTGGGCAAGTGGGAATTTATGAAAAAAAAAAAGGAGGATGGTCTCAGTGGATGGAAAATTACTAAAAGGGATAATAAGGGGTGAAGGAGGATTCTGGCTAAACTGTCCTAACAGGATTCTTGTTGAGGCAGGCTAGGATGACCAGACATCACTGAAGGATGGTGGAAGATGGGGAACCAAATCAAATATTGAGGGTGGGGAGTTCTAATTAAATTGACGTAGCAGTATACTCGCTAAAATTGGACAATACAGAGAAGAACATGAAAGTTCAAAAGTCAGGCCTAGTTGAAAAAGAGTTCAGGTGAGGCTGAGTAGAGTTTGGTCAATGATAGACTTTTCATCAATAACCAGCACTCAAACTACACAAACCCCATTTTCCCTATATAGATGCTCCTCTACTTTGATGGGATTAGATGCCGATAAACCCAAATGAAACTACTGTAATGTAAAAATGTATTTAAATCACCTAAACATCTAAACATTATAGCTAAGGCTGGCCGACCTTAACCACGCTCAGAGCACTTACATTAGCCTTGTTGGGCAAAATAATTTTCTTGCCACTGCCCCACATCATAAGAATATAATACTGCATATTGCTAACCCAGGAAAAGATCAAAATTCAAACTTTGAAGTACAGTGTCTGCTGAATGCATATTGCTTTCACATCATTATAAACTCTAAAAATCAGAAGTTGAATCACTGGAAGTCAGGGACCATTTCTACATGCACTTTCTCCATCTTTGCTGGTGTAATTTGCCACTTTGCTCTGGTTGTTGTAACTTTTTAAAATGTTCTTCATGACATTTTCTTCATAACCACACACTGTATAACCCCTCCATCACTTCAGCCCCACCTTGACCTCTGCTTGCTAAACCTCTTCTCTGAACTGTTAGAGTATTTATTGTCCAGACTAATCTTTTTCCTGCTTAACAACATAATTACCAATTACTCAAACACTTTGTGTTTCTCTTGTATTCCTAACTAGTTGTGTTCTGAGTCCATGCTAAGTATATAATAGGTATTTTTTAATATACTGGCTAATTGATTATGGCTAGTATAAGAGCCTTTTGTCTTCATCATTATCTGTTGATGGAGAAAATACACATTAGAAGCTGCTTTTATCAATGCTTTTATATAAACGTGTAATGTATTTAACTAAATAGCTTATACATTTGAAAATAATTTTGCATATGAGTGCAGAAGACACAAGTTTGGACTGTCAACACATAACTCCGAAACAGTTAATATTCACACAAATTGTAACTTATATTAAAGTCAGTTATTAAACACTTTCCAACCAACAATAGCAAAAACAGAGTTTATAAAACAAAGAGGAGACTAAGTTGGAAAAACAAAACACAGACTGAGAGCAGGGCATTTGTTTCACTTTTCTTTGTGGAAGATGATTGGCTGGAGGCCATTGGCAGTCAGCCCTGGAACCAGTTGACAATTTATTAGTAAAATCTATTTTAGTTTCTTCTGGATTCACTGAGAAACCTTAGGAGTTTAGCTGACAGCATTCATGACAGGCTGCCTCTGTGTGATGTCTGCCAGAGTCTTTCTGTTAACACATCCACTTTATTTTTTTTTAATTTATCTTTATTGTTCAAAGTATTACAGATGTCCCCCATTGACCCCCTCCAGACCTTCACCACATTGTCTGTGTCCATGGTTATTGTCTGTATCCATGGTTATGCATATATGCATATAAGTCAACACATCACTTTCATAAAACTAAATTTGCACCATTTGTCCCTTCAAAATTTCTCAATTCCATAGGCAACTCGATTTTCATTCTACTTTGTAATGATGATTTTATGGCCCCTCAAGTCTTGCTAACCCCAAATTTGGAACCCCCATTCTAAAGCATTGTCCATTTCATCTTCTAATGTCTATTTCCAGTTGTTATCAACTGACTTGCAAAGTTGTCATCCTGCTACTCACATCACTCCAGGATTGACTTTTAGAAAACATCAGAGTAATTTCCCCAGAGTCAAAAGAATAACAGTAGGACAGAAAAAGAATCATAATAACTCATATAATAGTATTGGAATTCAGTTGCTACCAAATATTAATAAAGATATACCATTTTACAATTAGCTACATGCCATGTTAGACATATCATTGTCTAACTCAATATGAAAGCTTCTATAGTTCTGGTTATTCCAGATTTATGTCTTCACAAGTGTATTAGGCTGAGCTTAAAATTTCAAGTTTTGACATATCTTTATCTAAACATGTAAGAGTTATTAAAAATTAATCAGAACATGTAAAGTCAGTATCAAGGGGTGTAAGTGTTGAGAGACACCTCTCTGTGGGTCGCTCATGTTTCTGCGCTTCCTGTGAGCTGAAGCACTCGCTGCCTGTTGTTGCAGACTATCTTTTCAAGGATATTTGTCTAGCAAACAGCTTGGGTAAACAGAGATAATGTGTCATATGGAGCGAAGAGCAGGTATCGGTATCCTTGTTGTCTATTATAAAAGATTCAGGGTTTTTCTCCCATAACACAGCCCACTATGGACGCAGTTATTATCTAGTCTCAGTCTCATTTTACTGTGCGAACAGAAACTCAGAGAAGCCGCACAAAAGTGCTGATATTCTGGCGACCACTACTGCTGTGATTAAAAACTTGTCCTTTATCTGTGATTTTAAAATTGTCCTTTATCTCTGATGTAAAAGTGCCTTCTGACAGCATTCATGAGACTAAATTAGTAGCTTGTCGACAGGGCAAAATTTCAGATCCTGAAAATTTATTGAGAATAAGAAATATTAGACTACTTAAGTCTCTATATTGATTCCTAATAGGTTACAATAAATAATCTACATTTTTCTACAAATGGAAGTTATACCAGTTGTTACCAAATATGTCATTGTAATAAAAGCAGTCTTTTCCATAAAATGCTTTGATAGCAAAGTTTAATTGTCAAAGGTAAAGGCAGACAGATGACATAGAATTTAAAACTTAATAAAAACATTTCCATAATTATAGGAGTATTCAAGAGAACATTTTATATCAATCACATTATTTACTTACATGGCTTGCCTTAAAAAAATCAATACATTTCATTACATTTCTGTATCCATTTACATTAAAAATAGAATAAAGTGTCCTTTATAAGAAATTCATAAGATTTCAGAATTGGAAGGGATATGTAAGAGATCTAGTATAAATTTCTACTTTTATGAGGTCATGAAGCCCAAAGAGATAAGTAACATGACCCAGATTTTTTTTACTATAGTCTACCTTCTACCTATCTAGATTCAGACTATAACATGCTAAAATTTTTAAACAATAAAAAAATGATAAGAGAATAGTATTTCAGAAAATGTGTCACAAAAATATTTATCTTTAGTAATTATCTGTTGTATCTTAACTAGTGGCCTGGGGCACGAAATTCATGCACTTGGGAGGGAGGGTCCCTCAGCCCAGATTGCAAGAGGTTGCAGGCCAGGCCAAGGGACCCCACCAGTGCACGATCGGGGCCAGGGAGGGACGCGGGAGGTTGGCCAGCTGGGAGGGACCATGGGAGGGGTCCAGGGCATGTCTGGCCCGTCTCGCTCAGTCCTGATCAACCGGACCCCAGCAGCAAGCTAACCTACTGGTCAGAGCGTCTGCCCCCTGGTGGTCAGTGCACGTCATAGCGACTGGTCAACCAGTCTACTATCTGCCCCCTAGTGGTCAGTGCATGTCTTAGTGAGCGGTTGAGTGGCCTTAGCATATCAATAGCATATTACACTTTGGTTGAATGGACAAACGGACACTTAGCATATTAGGCTTTTGTTATATAGGATAAAGTTTCATTCACGAACACAGGGTGGGCAAAAGTAGGTTTTCAGTTGTTCTTATAAAAATAATACAATAATTAATAAATAATAGCACATGTAGCCCTGACCAGTTTGGCTCAGTGGATGGAGCGTCAGCCTGCAGACTGAAGGGCCCCAGGTTCGATTCCGGTCAAGGGCATGTACCTTGGTTGCGGGCACATCCCTGGTGGGAGGTGTGCAGGAGGCAGCTGATCGATGTTTCTCTCTCATCGATGTGTCCAACTCTATCTCTCTCCCTTCCTCTCTGTAAAAAAATCAATAAAAATATTTTTAAAAATAATAGCACATGTATAAACTCTTTCACATACTCACAACTGTAAACCTATGTTTGCCCACCCTTATACTCCCCACCCACCCTAATTCCACACCCAAATTTTTCCATAATCCATTCAGAATCACCACCTCTCATCATGGTAAAATTGAAAACAGATTCAGTGGTAGATTCAAAGAAGTTCTATTTTCACAACTATTTATTAAAAATTCAAGAAGCCTGCTTTCTACTTACTATATTTTCTTCTGTACATCCTTAACAGCCTATTTCATCAAACAATGCTCAGTTAGACCCAGGAATTCTTTTCTCCTTCCTAATAAAGGTTACTAATAAAGGTTTAATTACTCATTAAAATGGTAATAGATAGAAACTTGCTTTTACTATATTACAGCCTAAAAGCCAGGAGCTCATATAAGTGGTAAATACTGGAATCATTCTTTTTTAAAGCAAGAGCTACCCCAGAAAAATTGCTATCACTGCTATTTCACATGTATTGGAAGCATTACGTCTAATGCCATAAAGAAAAAGCCTTTAAGGCATGTGAATTGGAAAATGCCCTAAAAGCTTTCTCTTGCTTAATAACAGAAGAATTATGTCATCTGATGTGATGTATACCTGAAACTCCAAGAAAAATCAATGGAAAAACAACCACAAACAATAACTCAGGTAGCAGGATATAGAAATCAATAGACTTTATCAAAACAACCACCATTTAAATGATATAATGGAAACTAAGATCCCATTTACCATAGCAACAAAAAAAATATATGAAATGCTAGAAATATACTTAATAAGAAAAGTAAATATCTTTATGAGAAAAAAATCATTAAAACACTTCTGAAAAACACAAATATAGCCTTGAGCAATGGAAGGCATTTTCTGAAGATATTTCATCAATGTTATAAAGATGTCGGTTCTTTCTGTATTAATTCATTAATTTAATGTGACTCCATTTAAATCATCAACATCTTTTCCTAGAGTTCATAAAATTGATTCAAAAGTCCACATGGAAAAATAAGAAAGCAAAATAGGACAGGAAAACTCTGAAATATAGGAACTATGAGTTGAGGGAGGTGAGTAGAAGGAAGAGGATTAGCTAGCTCTATTAGCTATTAAAATAGTATCAAGCCTTAATAATTAAAATTATGTGGCATTGGCATATGGGTAGTCAGACTAGCCATGAAACAAAATTGGATGTTCAAAAATAGGAAAGGCACATACAGAAATTTAATAAAAAATAAAAGCAATATTTCAAATCACCAGAAAATATGTATAATTATTTCTGCTGTAATGGAACATTTATATTCCTAAAAGTCACTCCATTAGCCCGGCTGGCATGGCTCAGTGGTTGAGGGTCAACCTATGAACTAGAAGGTACTGTTCCATTCCCGGTCTGGGCACATACCTGGGTTGCCGGCTCAATCCCCAGTGTGGGGTGTGCAGGAGGCAGCCGATCAATGATTATCTTTCATCGTTGATGTTTCTAGCTCTCTCTCTCTCTCCCCCTCTCCCTTTCTGAAATCAATAAAAAAAAAATTTTTTTAATCACCCTATTAAAGCAAAATTGCCCAATAAAAATCACAAGACTTATAGGAAAAATAGGCCAGGGTTTAAAATTTAAAAACTTCATCAATAACACATTAAAAATGGAAATCTAATTTTTAAAAGTATAGCACAGTTTGATATATGCTAAATGGTTAAGAAATACTTAACATAATAAATTTGGCACTTAACCTTAAAAAAACCTGAAGTTTACTCATGGAAGTTCATTTAGGAAGGATTGCAGCCTGTGACTCAATATGAAGTAGATAGAAAAAGGTTGCTGGACTGGACTGGACTTTAATATGGAGCAAAAACTGTAGGCAGTAGCCTTTATTCTCTCTCTGCTGAAGACAAGATTGGATTTAAATGGCAAGATGAACAGAGATAGGATCTTGGAGGGGAACCCGCTTAATTTTACATTATCAATAAAACTCTCCACAAACGTCCATCCTCCCATGGGGGCCTCAGAAAATTCTTTTCCTGACAGCACCCCCGGAACCCCACTTCCACCAATAACATCTGGGGTCTGGTACATCTGAGTTTGAATGTTTATTCAGCCACTGGTCCCTTAGTTATGTGACCTTAAGAAATTGTAGACCATATCTGAATTTCAGGTTCCCTATCCACAAGTATGAATCTGATCTTCATAATAATCTTTTTAAAGGCTATTTGTGATAACTTGAGGAAGTATTTCCCAACCCCTCTACACCACTCCCCAGGAGAGGAGGAGTGGCTAGCCTGACTGGGTTCATGGAGAGGCAGTCCTCCATTAGCCTATGTTGACCAAAAGGCAAGAACTACATGGCCATGTGGACAGGAGACTGCCTCATGTCCTCTGGGGCCTACTCTTACATAATGAACACCTGTAAATATACTCTGTAAACCTACGCTCACACAGTGAACACCTGTGTTTTTAATCCTTATGTGATAAGCAGATCAAAAGGGCATGCTTCTCAACTCTGGCTTCTCACCTGTAAGCAGGTAGATATGACAGACAGATGGAATCCAAAGTCTAGGTTTAGAAGGAATTTGGAGACATTTCACCTCCTCAGTCCAACTTTACCAGTCATATGGCTGAAATTTTGAGCCCTGTTAAACTCATGTCTCTTGTGCTGTATTTTATTGACCAGAATCTTGGAGGGGAAAAGGCATGAGTGGTACAACTGAGGCAACAACCCTACTATGTAACTCCATCACTGTACCTGAAGCCAAGTAGGCACTCAACAAATATTAGTTCCTCTCCCCTTCCTTAAGGAGTTTATCAAGTTGAAAATATGTTCAGTTTTCTGTTAAGCTTCTCCTTTACATCAGAAGAGCAGCAAAGAAGGTCCGCATTTTCTCCTGGTAGCAGCTGCTAAATGGTTTACAACTCTCACAGGAGTACCCCCCATTGAGATTTCTAAAATATAACTCCTCGGGATAATCTTCAGGCACCAGATTGTAGGGCACCAGTTAGGTTTTTATCTGGAGAAAGTGGTTCTTTGCCTCCTACTAAAAATGCCTTGAGGGAACATACCTTATACCCTAAAAACAGGGTGGGCAAAAGTAGGTTTACAGTTCATATGGAAAAATACATGCAGATTATGTTTATTATGATGGCTTTATTAACTCAAAAGAATGTCACAATGAACCCATAAGCCTACTTTCACCCACCCCTGTGTACCTAGAAACTCTAAAATTCAACTCTGGAGAATCTATCTTAAAGTAAGAAATGTGAAACAGCAAAAGGTTTTATGCAGAATGATACACCAGCATTATTTATATCAGCAAAGCGAAATCTGGAAATAACAATGGAGTGATTACTTAAATTGTGCTAAATCTATTTAGTGAAATATTATACACTATGCTATTATTAAATATGTTTATAAAGATGTTAAAACATTTAAAATATTTATATTATAATTTTGAAAAGGAAGAGCAGATTAAAAATATTTCAGTATCTTTACAGATTTGTAAAAACTGAATGATACACAGAAAAGTGCTAGTAGTAATTATATTGGGGTGGCAGATATGAGGGTTTTTTTCTTCTTCTCCTTTTTATACCTATTCTTACCAAGAAAAATATGTTTTTTTTAAAGCCCAGAAACATTTGAATGCAGTGAGCACTTAACATACCCTATCACCAAGGCAAAAAGATAAAACTGTCTGGGTATGACTTCATTTCCCCTTTAAGACTGCTAATGTGCATTTCAAACTGATTTCATCTCTAAATATACTCATGTGGGAGAACATGAGAACACAGTGTAGTTGGCCCTGAGACCTCTAGTTTCCAAGGAATGACTACAGACACTTGGCAGTACTTGTCAACTAACAGGAGGATCAGGCAGTAATCTGTTTCAATATTCTTAAATATTAGAGACAGGCTGCATGTCTATGTCTATCCCTGACAGTCCTTTATGAGTAATAATGTTGGCGTCTTGACCCCTGTTTGACTCAACTCTCCACCCCACCATCAACCTTCACAAAGAAAACCAGGCTAGGAATTACATGCATCAGGATAACTAACGCTTCTAGATAAAACTCTGTACTAAATAGCTCACTGTCTACTATCAGGAGGCAATTCACTCTATTTCTTTTCCTGGTGATGACGTAGGCATAATCTACTGATTGTGTTAGGTTGACAGGTGTTGCCTTTTGGTAGATATACCAAATTTCAGGAGCATACTTTTCTTGCTTTTTAGTTTTAGAAAATTGTGTGTGTGTGGTTCGTGTTGTTTTTTTGTATGTTTGGTTGGTTGATTGGGTTTTTTGTCTTACTGTATTTGGCGTCTTGAACCCTGTTTGACTCAACTCTCCACCCCACCATCAACCTTCACAAAGAAAATACTTTGCCCACAATGGCTCTGCACAATCTTCCACGGCACCTCTCTTCCCCCTTCGCTGTCATGGTTTGATAACTTGTTTTGCCTAAAAGCAAGATGGCAATCTTAATCAAAAAGGGAAGCTTTATGTCTTGTGTCCATTGGTTATGCTTATATGCATGCATACAAGTCCTTCGGTTGATCTCTTACCCACCCTGGGCCACAATTCTTTTCTGTTGTTCACTTTTATGTGAAATCCATTTTCATCCAATAGGACATTTCCTCTTACTGAAGAAACTGTACCTTGTAAGATATCAGAGTTCATGATGGGCAGGGCAGCATGAGTATCTGCCAATGACATTATATTGCTTATAACTGGAGTTGTATCTTCACAAAGTAAAGTAGAGGAGGTTACTTAGAGTATGTAGAATTTTAGATGGCAATTGCAGGTTCTTAAGAAATAGTTCCACCAAGCTAAAATCTCTTGATGAAATACCATTCTCTGCTGTAAGATTATTTCTGCAGAAATAACATTTGCTTGCTTGTTTGTCTTATATTACCACTTGTGAATGCTTATTATGTACCAAGTTTTTTAAAAACATGGTCTTTTTCAAAACAACCCTCTGAGATCATCATTATGACTATTTTACAGAATATAAGAAAGGTTCATTGATTTGTCCAAGTCTAAAATGGCATAGTGGGATTCGAACCCAGGTCTGTCTCACTCTCCTGTGATCCCTGCTCTTGATCATGGTTTTCAGGCTGCTGCACACTGCTGGTCATCTAGTCCTGTTTTTTTCCTAAATAAATAAATAGGCAAGACCTTATTCTCCAATTTTCCATTCTCATGAGGAAAACCACTTTCTCTTTGCCTCTGCCATTATAACACTCTTCTTGACAACACAAGTACTTTCACAGTAGGTCACATTTCCCAAGAGTAAAAATTAGTGGTTTCCTCTAGGGTTGGCTGCATTGTGAGTACACTTTACTCTCGTGGTTTAACTATCTCCAAGATACAACATATGGCAAATTAGTTCTGGGGATTTTCCCATTTAAAAAATGTAATCCTTGAAATGCATATTCTTACTGGTTTTCATTAAAGAAAATATCTCTTTCCTGACATGAAGACTTTGTTTTCTTCCTGCCCTGTTTATTATATTTTATTTCATCCTAAATCTTAATGTCTGCTTACTTTTTTATATTTCATTTATATTTATTTATGAATCTCATTTATATGTCAAAGTTATATGTGAACTTCTTTTGTTTGTTTGCTTGCTCTGTTTCATTTTATTTTATCTTTATAGAACAATGGAAAGAACAATGAATACTGTGCAGCTGTAAAAAAAAAAAAAATCTCTTCCTTTGAGATAGCATGGAAGGGCCTGGAGAGTATTATGCTAAGTGAAATAAGCCAGTCAGAGAAAGACAAGTATCACATGATTTCACTTATATGTGGAATATAATTAACAAAATAAACTGATGAACAAAACAGATCCAGAGACATGGAAGCATGGAAGAGAACAAGGAATCTCAGAGAGAAGGGGGAGAGGGAAGAGATTAACCAAAGAATTTATATGAATATATGCATAACCCATGGACACAGACAATAGTGTGGTAGGAATAAAAACAATCAAAAAATTCAAACACTTGGGGGCTGAATAGTATGCTATTAAACAATGATTGGATTACCAAAGAGATCAAAAAAGATCCTGGAAATGAATGACAATGAAAACACAACAATCCAAAACCTATGGAACACAGTGAAAACAGTCTTGAGAGGGAAGTTCATAGCATTAGAGGCCTACCTAAAAAAAAAAAAAAAAAAAAAAAAAAAGAAAAAGAAAAACTGGTAATAAATTATCTAACTCTACATCTAGAGAACTAGAAAGAGAGCAACAAGAAAAGCCCAGAGTGAGCAGAAGAAAGGAGATAATAAAGATCAGAGCAGAAATATATGGAATAGAGACCAAAAAAAAAAAAAAAACAATACAAAAGATCAATGAAACCAAGAGCTGGTTCTTTGAAAGGATAAACGAGATTGATGAACCTCTAGCCAGGCTCACCAAGAAGCAAAGAGAGAGGACCCAAATAAACAAAATCAGAAATGAAAGAGGCAAAACTACAACAGACCCCACAGAAATACAAAAGATTGTAAAAAAAAAAAAAAAAAAATGACTATGAACAACTCTACTCCAACAAACTAAACAACCTAGAGGAAATGGACATATTCCTAGAAAAATACGACTTTCCAAAACTCAATCAAGAAGAATCAAAAAAAATCTCAACAGGCCAATAACTAAGTAGGAAATTGAAGCAGCCATCAAAAAGCTTCCCGCAAAAAAAAGCCCCGTGCCAGCTGGCTTCACAGGAGAGTTTTACCAAACATTCAAAGAAGAACTAAAATCTATCCTTCTCAGACAATTCCAAAAAATCAAGAGGAAGGCACACTTCCAAGCTCCTTCTATGAAACCAGCATTACCCTAATCCAGCGGTTCTCAACTTGTGGGTCACGACCCCTTTGGGGGTCGAACGACCCTTTCACAGGGGTCGCCTAAGACCATCGGAAAACACATATATAATTACATATCAGATATTTACATTACAATTCATAACAGTAGCAAAATTACAGTTATGAAGTAGCAACGAAAGTAATTTTATGGTTGGGGGTCACTACAACATGAGGAACTGTATTAAAGGGTCTCGGCATTAGGAAGGTTGAGAACCACTGCCCTAATCCCAAAAACAGATAAAGACAACTTAATGAAAGAGAATTATAGGCCAATATCCCTGATGAACATAGATGCTAAAATCCTCAACAAAAATTCTAGCAAATCGGATCTAGCATTACATTAGAAAGATCATACACCATGACCAAGTGGGATTTATTCCAGGGATGCAAGGCTGGTACAATATCCACAAATCAATAAATATGATACATCACATAAACAAATTGAGAGACAAAAATCACATAGTCATATCAATTGATGGAGAAAGGCTTTTGACAAAATCCATCACCCTTTCCTGATAAAAACTCAGCAAAGTGGGAATAGAGGGATCATACCTCAACATAATAAAAGCCGTATATGACAAACCTATAGCCAACATCATACTCAATGGTCAAAAACTAAAACCATTTCCCCTAAGAACAGGAACAAGAGAGGGATGCCCACTTTCACCACTCCTGTTCGATATAGTACTGGAAGTGCTGGCCATAGTGATCAGACAAGAAGAAGAAATAAAAGGCATCCAAATTGGCAAAGAAGAAGTAAAATTGTCATTATTCACAGATGACATGATATTGGACATAGAAAACCCCAAAGACTCCACCAAAAAACTACTAGAATAAATGAATTTGGCAATGTAGCAGGATACAAAATTAAACACCCAGAAATCTATGGCTTTTTTTATACACCAATAATGAACTCACAGAAAGAGAAACTAAAAAAACAATCCCATTTACCATTGCAACAAAAAAATCAAGATACCTAGGAATAAATTTAACCAAGGAGGTAAAGGACCTGTATTCAGAAAATTACAGGACCATGAAAAAAGAGATAGAGGAAGACATAAGCAAATGTAAGAACATACCATGTTCATAGAATCAACATCATTAAAATGTCCATACTACCCAAATCAATCTATAGATTCAACGTAATCCCCATTAAAATACCAATGGCATACTTCAAAGACCTAGAACAAACTCTCCAAAAATTCATCTGGAATAAAAAATTTTAAAAAAGACCCAGGCCCTGGCTGGTTTGGCTCAGTGGATAGAGCATCGGCCTGCGGACTGAAGGGTCCCAGGTTTGATTCCGGTCAAGGGCATGTACCTTGGTTGCGGGCACATCCCCAGTTGGGGGTGTGTAGGAGGCAGCTGATTGATGTTTCTCTCTCATTGATGTTTCTAACTCTCTATCCCTCTCCCTTCCTCTCTGTAAAAAAAATCAATAAAATATATTTTTTTTAAAAAAGACCCAGTAATCTTAAGAAAGAAGAACAAAGTTGGAGGGATCACAATACCAGATATCAAGCTATACTACAAAGCCACTATTCTCAAAACTGCCTGGTACTGGCACAAGAACAGACATATAGACCAATGGAACAGAACAGAGAACCCAGAGATCAACCCAAGCAATGGAGCCAAGACAGCCTCTTCAATAAATGGTGTTGGGAAAATTGGACAGACACATGCAAAAAAATGAAACTAGATCACCAACTTACACCATACACAAAAATAAACTCAAAATGGTTAAAGGATTTAAATGTAAGACGGGAAACCATAAAAATCCTAGAAGAAGCCAAAGGCAGCAAAATAGCAGACGTTTGTCATAGCAGTATCTTTACGAATACAGCTCCTAGGGCAATGGAAACTAAGGAGAAAATAAACAAATGGGACTACATCAAAATAAAAAGCTTCTGCACAGCAAAAGAAACCATCAACAAAACAACAAGAAAGCCCACTGCATGGGAGAACATATTTGCCAACGCTATCTCAGATAAGGGTTTAATCTCCAACATTTACAGGGAACTCATACAACTTAACAAAAGGAAAATATACAATCCAACAAAAAATGGGCAAAGGACTTAAATAGACACTTTATGAAAGAAGACATACAGAAGGCCAAGAGACATATGAAAACATGCTCAAAGTCACTAATCATCTGAGAGATGCAAATCAAAACAACAATGAGGTACCATCTCACACCTGTCAGAATGGCTATCATCAACAAATCAACAAACAACCCTCTTGCACTGCTGGTGGGAATGCAGACTGGTGCAGCCACTGTGGAGAACAGTATGGCGTTTCCTCAAAAAATTAAAAATGGAACTTCCATTGGACCCAGTGATCCCACTTCTAGGAATATATCCCAAGAAAACAGAAAAACCAATCAGAAAGGATATATGCACCCCTGTGTTCATAGCAGCACAATTTACAATTGCTAAGATTTGGAAACAGCCTAAGGGCCCATCAGCAGATGAGTGGATTAGAAAACTGTGAAATACTACGCTGCTGTAAAAAGGAAGGAATTCTTACCATTTGCAACAGCACAGATGAAACTGCAGAGCATTATGCTAAGTGAAATAAGCCAGTCAGAGAAAGATAAATATCATATGATCGCACTCATTTGTGGAATATAATGAACAGCATAAACTGATGAACAAAAATAGAACCAGAGTCATAGAAGCATCAAATAGACTGTCCAACCTATATGGGAAGGCAGGGGGGTGAGGGAGTAAGAGATCAACCAAAGGACTTGTATGCATGCATATGAGCATAACCAATGGACACAGACATGGGGCGGGAAGGGCATGTGCTAGGGGGTGGGGGCGGCTGGGGAGAGGTCAATGTGGGGAAAAGGAGACTTACGTAATATGTTAAACAATAAAGAATTTAATTTTTTTAAAAAATAGTGTGGTAGGCCTGGGGGGGGGAAGGGGAGGCAGGTGACACAGGTGCAGGGTGAAAGAGGTCAATGTGGGGGAGGGGGGTTGGAGGAGACATATGTAATACTTTCAACAATTAATGTCTGTTTACTTTTAAAACCTATGTCCAAATGACTGAGAGTGCTAGATTTGTCCGAAGCTACCTACTGGTTTTACTCTCTCGTGATTCTAGGCCAGTCTTCAAAGACATGACAGAGGAGCTGTGATCTCTCAAGTGTTATCAAAGAACAGGACATTTATTCCAACAAAAGTAACTCACTGAGAAAATGCTAATGAGACCAATTTTAACCATTGTTTAGGTGATTGCTGCATTTTATGTGAACATTCTTTTAAAGAATATAAATAAGTAATAAAAAAGACTCGGTTAAATTTGGGCTCTAGTATCTAGGTTCCTCTAAAGAAACCAATAGATTTAAATTTAAAATTATGAGAGAAACCTTAGCATATGTGATAAGTAATAATTTATGCATGTAAGAATTTATTGGATACACACAATATAAAAAGCACTGTGCTACTTTTGGTGAAGGATACAAGTCTGCACTCTAGTGAGGAATAAGAGAAATGTTTATAAGGTTATAGGTGATGCACCACATCAAATATGTGCAATGAACTAGCAGATAGGATCAGAGAAAATAAAGACATACTGTCTTATTTTTCATAATTATAAAAGCTATTTTAAAATATATATTTTTGAATAAGAAAATATGCACATGATATTAAATTAGAACAATATTTTAAAAGCTACTTTCTTAGTTTTTTAGATCTCTCTTAACTCATATGCATATTAATAATTTTTGTCTGAAATCAATCTAACTCTATTAGCAAAGTGGCTGGTAGAGTTCTCTCACCACTGTTGATGTGACTGGTAAAAATTCAAGTCTTTCCTGTTAGAAATAAAATGAGTCAGTTGGTGATAGTCAAAATGTAACAGTTCAGATTTGCATGAATTATTCACTTTCTTCCTTGTGATCTTTCAGATAGAAAAAACACACAAAGTACTTTCTAAAAGGATAACCATTACTTTTTAAAAATTCAAGTTATAATTGCAAATAGAAATGAAAGTTAATGATATGAAACTGTTCGTGTATTTTAAATTGATTGCTAAAGTATATTTGAACCAACCAAATTGTTCTAGAGAGACCAATGAAAGCAAGATAGAATACCTTTTCGGGGAGGGAGTGTGAGTAAGAATTTCAAGATATATGTTTCATGTTAAATTAAAAGTCCTACTTGGGATTTGAACTTTCTTTCTAATAACTCTTCAGTCCCCAGTAGCAATTTATTTTTGAGTTCCTCTTATATTAATTCCAACTTTACATTCTGGAAAAAAACAAGCCTATCTTCACACATTAATTTTCGCAGCTCCTGAAAGGTCAGTGACTCTCCATGCTAAAAGATACCTGATTATAATGCTTTTATGAACAGAGGGAACAGTTAGAAATTCTGATTCTAATCAGGAAGCAGAAATGATCTCGGAGAAAAAAGAAAGAACCATAAAACAACTAAGTAGCACTCAACTCTTGGGTTGGGTCAAATGTATGCCTCCATTCTACATAAATGTATTTATTAAACATCTATTATGGTCCAGACCTCCCTAAAGAAGAAATATCACAATAGGTATTAAAAGGCACCTCTTGCTCATGTGGCCTAGGAGCTAATCAAGCCAGGCAGGGAATCCCAACTCTGCCAACTAGCTGTATGGTCTTGGCCAAATCACTTGTCTTCTTTGAACCTTAGTTTCCTCATCCATAAAATGAGTCAGGATTAAGAAAATAAAAAAACATAAAGTAGCTCATAGAATGTCTGACATATTACAGACCATCATCAATGATAAGGTTCTAGCTCTGATCAGTTCTTGTTGCCTTGGTTATCTATAGATATAAAAGCCTAAGTGACCGTTATAACCGGTTGACCAGTCACTATGACGCACACTGACCACCAAGGGGCAGACGCTCAACGCAGGAGCTGCCCCCCATGGTCCCTCCCCATGGCCGGCTGCCCCGATGGGCCCCGATCACCGTCCAGGCCCAGGGACTCCACCTGTGCACGAATTTGTGTACCCGGCCTCTAGTATGAATATAAGGACTATAGGAAAAAATACTATCAGTTCTAAAACCTCAGTTCTTTAAAGCTCACAGTTCCTATTCTTATCTCCTTATACCTCTCCAAGCAATTTTGTCTCCCAAGTCACCATGGACTCATAAAATTTAGGAACCAAGGTAATTGATCTGGCAGAATTGATACCTGGGGTTGGAGGAGGTGGCAGTGCAAAGAGCAGGGAGGCATAGGATATATGAATTAAAAATGGAGTTGACCATAGCTAAGATTTGGAAACAGCCTAAGTGCCCATCAGCAGGTGAGTGGATTAAAAAACTGTGGTACATCTACACAATGGAATACTACGCTGCGGTAAAAAAAAAAAAAAAAAAAAAGGAATTCTTACTATTTGCAACAGCATGGATGGAACTGGAGAGCATTATGCTAAGTGAGATAAGCCAGTCAGAGAAAGGGTCCCGGGATCCTTTTTTAAAATAATGAATCCATTAAATAAGAACACATATTTATGAAAAGTTTCCTAAAAATTGATAAGACAATGGGATTTTACATTTATGCACATTTCTTTAATATCTAGCTTTACAAAAAAGGGCTAGATTTTCATATTTTATTTCTATACTTAATCTACTGTGATATGACACATCATGTACTCTCTGGAAAACTTCACTGTACACTTGTGAAAGAATGAGAGTGAACAAAATAATGTCTCATTGTTGTGAAAATAGTTTATAAAACAACTAGCATCTCATTTTTAGTATGAAAATAGTTTTGACATAATGGATAGTTGGAAAGAGTTTAGGGGCCCCCAAAAGTCCCTAGCCGGTTTGGCTCAGTGGATAGAGCGTCGGCCTACAGACAAAGGGTCCCGGGATCAATTCCCATTGAGGGCACGTACCTCGGTTGCAGGCTCCTCCCTGCCCCGGGCCCTGTTCAGGGTGCCTCAGGAGGCAACCAATCGATGTGTTTCTCTCACATCGATATTTCTCTCTGTCTTTCCCTCTCTCTTCCACTCTTTCTGAAAATCAATGGGGAAAAAAATATATCCTCGAGTGAGGATTAGAAAAAAAAAAGTACATTCAGTTTTGTTTGATGTTTTTAAATGTTAAGGAGGAAAAAGAAATAACCTCTGGCAACAGCATTTAATAAAGCAATTTCTTTAGGTATATAGTGGTCCCCCCTTGTCTGGGGGGGGGGGGGGGGGAGATACATTTCCAAGACCACAAGTGGATGCCTGAAACCTCAGAAAGCTCTGAAGTGTGTGTGTGTGTGTGTGTGTGTGTGTGTGTGTGTGTGTTTTCCTGTATATACATACCTATGATAAAGTTTAATTTACAAGTTAGAAACAGGAAGAGATTAACAATAATAGTTAATAATAGAAAAATTGTAAAAAAATATATACTGTAATAAAAGTTATGGAAATGTGCTCTCTCACTCTCAAAATATCTTATTGTATTGTACCCACCCCTCTGTGATGATATCCTGCCCATGGCATGAGATGAAGTGAGGTGGAATTTATTTAATATTTTCAAACTGAAGTTGACCATGGGTAACTGAAACTGTGGAAAATGATATTGTAGAGTAGGAGGAGTACTGGAAAACAAATTCACCAAGGAGGGAGTCATATAACTTGAATCTGGTTACAATGAGTAATACATTCCAAGGCAGTGAAAGTAAACTTTTCTAATTAAAAAAGACAAAGAAGCAGCAAGACTTAGAACACACACACACACACATACACACACACACACACATACACCACCCATGTTCTTTGTTTTCTTGTTCTGGCCACAAAAATTTAAAGGGCACATGGCTGGTAGAACAAGCAGAAGTTACAAAAAACAAATAGTGGTTCTCTCTTACCTACAAAGAGCCTGGTTAATTACAGAGACCAATTTCATTTTGGCAACTTAAGAAAGCCGGTGCCCTCAAAGCATTTGATCTCAGACAGGTAGTAACCAAGGGTGTAAGAGAGTAAGCATTGGTTTAAATGACCCTCAGGGCTTATAGTATCAGGAGTAAGAGAAAATCCAGGTTTCTCCTTAAAGCAGAATAAGGAAACCCAAAGGTAAATTTGGCAGCTGATAATGTAGCAATTAGTATGTGTCAGGCTCTGTTCCTAAACATCTTTTCTGACAATGAACCAATGTCACTTCTACAATGGTTCACTTACTTTCTCACAATTGTTTGAGGGAAGCACTAGTCTATTCCCTTTGTTAGGTATAAATCACCCATTGACCAAAGAAGAGTTACAAGGGAAATTAGAAAATATTTTGAACTGAATAAGAATGAAAATACAAGGTATCAAAATTTATGGGATGCCACTAAAATGGTTCTTAGAAAGAAATTGGTGGAGGAGGAGGGAACAAGATGGTGACAAAGGAGGCTCCTGAACTTTCCTCTTGCCGTCAATGCACCAAATGTGCAGCCGTGCACGGAGCAATTCCCTCTGAAAGAAATCCAGACACTAGCTCAGGGACTCCTGCACACGGGCAAATGAGAGAGTGCCACAAGATTGGTAGAAAACGCTGAGACACATCCTCACCAAAAACCCCTCCCTAGCACAGCACCAAACAATCAGGAAAGAACCCCCCAGCTTCCAGCTTCTCTCTGACAAGTAAAGGGTTGGACCTCACATCTAGCAACTCAACTTTTAAGACTCCCACCCAAGCGACAGGCCCCCAAGACGCCTGGCTCTTGAGGGCCAAAAAGGTTAGTGTCCATGACACCCATGGGACTGTGGTGAACAAAGAAGCAGTTCCTAAAGGGTGCATGGACATGGGCCACAGGTATCCTCCCAGGGTTCAGCATTGTCTAAAACGGTGGTTCTCAACCTTCCTAATGCCTCGACCCTTTAATACAGTTCCTCATGTTGTGGTGACCCCCCAACCATAAAATTACTTTCGTTGCTACTTCATAACTGTAATTTTGCTACTGTTATGAATCGTAATGTAAATATCTGATGTGCAGGATATATTTTCATTGTTACAAATTGAACATAATTAAAGCATAGTGACTAATCACAAAAGCAATATGTAATTATATATGAGTTTTCTTTTTTTTTTATTAAATCTTTATTGTTCAGATTACATTTGTTCCTCTTTCCCCCCCCCCCCCACCCCAACTCCCGTCCTCCCAGTTCCCGCCCCACCCTCCGCCCTCACTCCCCACCCACTGTCCTCATCCATAGGTGCACGATTTTTGTCCAGTCTCTTCCCACATCTCCCACTCCCCTTTTCCCCCCAAGAATAGTCAGTCCATTCCCTTTCTATGTCCCTGATTCATTATAATCACCAGTTCATTCTGTACATCAGATTATTTATTCACTTGATTCTTAGATTCACTTGTTGATAGATGCATGTTTGTTGTTCATAATTTGTATCTTTACCTTTTTCTTCTTCTTCCTCTTCTTAAAGGATACCTTTCAGCATTTCGTATAATACTGGTTTAGTGGTGATGAACTCCTTTAGCTTTTCCTTATCTGTGAAGCTCTTTATCTGACCTTCAATTCTGAATGATAGCTTTGCTGGATAAAGTACTCTTGGTTGTAGGTTCTTGGTATTCAGCACTTTGAATATTTCTTGCCATTCCCTTCTGGCCTGCAAAGTTTCTGTTGAGAAATCAGCTGACAGTCGTATGGGTATTCCCTTGTAGGTAATTGAGTCTCTTTCTCTTGCTGCTTTTAAGATTCTCTCTTTGTCTTTTGCTCTTGGCATTTTAATTATGATGTGTCTTGGTGTGGTCCTCTTTGGATTCCTTTTGTTTGGGATTCTCTGCGCTTCTTGGACCTGTAAGTCCATTTCTTTCACCAGGTGGGGGAAGTTTTCTGTCATTATTTCTTCAAATAGGTTTTCAATATCTTGCTGTCTCTCATCTTCTGGTACCCCTATAATTCTGATGTTGGTGCGTTTGAAACTGTCCCAGAGTCTCCTTACACTATCTTCGTATTTTCGGATTCTTTTTTCATTTTGTTTTTCCGGTTGGGTGTTTTTTGCTTCTTCACATTTCAAATCTTTGACTTGATTCTTGTGCTCCTCTGGTCTGCTGTTGGGTGTCTGTATAATATTCTTTATTTCAGTCAGTGTATGCTTAATTTCTAGTTGGTTCTTTATCACAACATCGAGGGTCTCATTAGATTTCTTGAGGCTCTCATCAAGTTTATCAGCAGTTTCTAGCAAATTATTGAAAGCCCTCAAAAGTGCGTTTTTTACCTCTATATCCTCCATTTCTGTCATGTTTTTTTGTCTCCGCATTTTTTATGCTTTCTTGGTGCACCCCCTTGTGGTCTTTGTGCCCAGTCTTGTTGTAGTTAAGCCTTAATTGTTGTCAGCAATACTAGGGGTGAATTGACCTCCAGGCTAACTGGCTATGAGAGTCAGCTGTGTCTGCAGTGGGAGAGCTTCTGTGCTGAATCTCTAGGGCGGTGCTAATCTAGCCTTTGCTTGAGGCTATCTGGCAAATGCTTCTGTGCAGGGCTTGGGTGGGGCGGGTCCCAGGGGATCTACAGGGCGGGCAGAGCGAGCAGTTATGGCTGCTCTCAGTTCCGTCCCCAGCGGCTCTGCAACCGCTGCAAACCTCAGAGAGAAAGCTGCCTTCCCGCTTCTCCAGTTTGAGTCTGGGTCCCTAGAGACTCGCCTGGATCTGGAGCTCAGAGTCTGAAACTCCCTCCCGATTGAAAACAACAACCTCGCCCTCCTCCGCCGGCCCGCTCCACGCGCACCTCCGCACCTTAGTATTTCACCTCCGCACTGCGCCTCCTCTGAGTCTCGGTATGAATTTCTCTTTTCTTCTAGTTGTAGAATCTCTCCTCAGCCAGCCTTCCTGTGGTTCTGGGTGATGTCCGTTCCGTCTTTTAGTTGTATTTTTGATGTGGTTGTTCGAGGCAGCAAACTCCGGCGTTAACCTATGCCACCATCTTGGTTCCTATATGTGTTTTCTGATGGTCTTAGGCGACCCCTGTGAAAGGGTCGTTCGACCCCCAAAGGGGTCTCGACCCACAGGTTGAGAACCACTGGTCTAAAGCCTCATCTTTTCTGGCTGCTGCCTGAAAAATGCGACCCCTAACTGCCTGGCTGTGAGAGCAAGCATGGCTTGCACTTGCCACGGTTGTCCCCCAGGATTCAACATAGAAGAAACAGGTAGCCATGGCCAGTGTGTCTCAGTGGGTTGGGCATTATCCCATGCACCAAAAGATTGCTGGTTCATTTCCTGGTTAGGACACATGCCTGGTTTGAGGGCTCTATCCCTGGTAAGGGCCATGCAGGAGGCAGCAGATCAATGTTCACTCTCACATTGATGTTTCTCTCTCTCTCTCTCTCTCTCTCTCTCTCTCTCTCTCTCTCCCTCTTCCTTTCTCTCTAAAACCAATAAAAATATTTTTAAAAAAGAACGAACAGGCAAAAACATCTCCCAGTTCTTCCCTGAAAGAGGTCTGATTGCATACTTTACAAGCTGCTGCCTGAGGATCAGCTTCTAATTTAACATGCATCTAGAGGCTGGTTGCAATCCTCCAAAGAGACGGGGAAACCAATGGGCACATCCCTGCTTTCTCCATCTGGCTTATTCCAACAATACAATCACACCCTCAGTGCCTCCCTGAAAGAAACTTACACAACTAAAACGCCAACTTTTATGGATGCCACCCAAATGCCAGGACCCCAAATCACCTAGTTCTGATAGCCAACAGGGCTTGATCCATCATTTCAGAATTCTACCAGCATTGAGATCCTTAAACACTCAGCTGTAGCTGATTCCCATGGAGCTCAGCAAAAGGCCCAGTCCCTTCTGAGAGGACAACCTACAAGGAATCAGACTCAGACACCTTTATTCTAAAATTTTACCCTGATTTATTCCTTTGCATATTTTCATCATACATATTTAAAGTCATTTTCATATAAAAAGGACTTCATATAAAGTCCTTTTCCATTTCCTCTCATGTAAGATCTTCCCTTTATTGTATCCACTAGAGGCCCGGTGCATGAAATTCGTGCACTTGGGGGGGGGGGTGTCCCTCAGCCCAGCCTGCACTCTCTACAATATGGCACCCCCCCCTGTGGGATCGGGCCTAAATCGGCAGACATCCCTCTCACAATCCAGGACTGCTGGCTCCCAACCGCTCACCTACCTGCCTGCCTGCCTGATTGCCCCTAACGACTGCCCTGCCAGCCTGATCAACACCTAACTGCTCCCCTGCTGGCCCGATTGCCCCCAACTGCCCTCCCCTGCCAGCCTGATCGCCCCCAACTGCCCTCCCCTGCCGGCCTGGTCACCCCTAACTGCCCTCCCCTGCATGCTTGGAACCCCCCAACTGCCCTCCCCTGCTGGCCTGATCACCCCTAACTGCCCTCCCCCTCTGGCCATCTTGTGGTGGCCATCTTTGACCACATGGGGGTAGCCATCTTGTGTGAGGGTGTGATGGTCAATTTGCATATTACCTCTTTATTATATAGGATTGGCTCAGTCACAAAAAAAGTTCTTGAATGACAAGAATGGCTCACTGTGCCTGAACTCTAAAAAGAATGTGATTTGTGCTAAACATCTACTTTCCTTTGGGGAGTCTAGAATTTTGGTGCCTGCCAAGCAGAGGATGCCTATATGTCTCGCTCCCAGTAAAAACCTTAGTCACTTGTTCCCTAATAAATTCCCTTGTCCACAACCCTGTACACGTGTTGTTACAACTCCAGCATGAGTTGTGTCTCCTGTGTGACTCCGCTGGGAGAGGATGCTTATAAGCTTCCACCTGATTTCCTCCAGATTCTGTCCACACACCTTTTCCCTTTGCTGCCTTTGTTTCAGATTCTTTCCCTGTAATAAAGCTTAGCCATCGGTACGATTATAGTCTTAGTCTGATGGGCCATTCTAGTAAGTCATCAAATCATGATTGTAGGGACAGTGGGCACAGGGGTCAACCTGTATAGTTACCCTAAATGCAATGCCTCAAACCAACCAACGTCTCTAATTCCCTCATTCCTGTGTCGTTTTGTTCTTAAAAACAACCAGAGCCATCCTCACATTTTGCAGCATTCTTCTTTGGGCTTTGCTCAGTGATTTTGTTTGTCAACTCAACACTTTGACTTCCTTATTTCAGGGTTTCCTCAAAATTTCTGGTCCATTGAGGCTACTTGTTTTTCTGGCACATTTTATCAATTAGTAATCTGATCTCCTGGTCTTCTGTTGTTTATCAAGTAAAATGGAAAGAAAAAATATTTCACTAGGACTGTCAATCCATACTTGCTCTGTGTTTGCTATCAATTCATCTTAGCAAATATTTATGTAGGAATTAGTGCAAAAAAAAACAAAACACTAAAGTGTTAATTACCACTTAACATTTTTAATGAAATGTAGTGTCAAAATAATTGGAATGTAAGGAAATAAGCCCAAAAGAAAGGTCAGTTATAGCTGGAGGCAGACCTGTTTATTGGAGATAAAAATATAAAATTACAATTATCATAGAAATATGAACAACTACAAATTCAACTGAATTCAACACATATGTTGAAAGCCAAGTCCACTAGTAAGTGCTGTAGGTGATTTTAAAACATCAATCAATTTGTCTTTACATATTAGGTCTGACCTAATAAAATATTACAATTTATCCCCAAAATCAAGCTCATGTGATGGGTTATTATGTTATTAAAAACTCGGTGACAATAACACCTTACTTAGCTTAAATAAATGCTATCAAAAAGTACTTCAATGGCCCTGATCGGTTTGGCTCAGTGGATACAGCGTTGGCCTGGGGACTGAGGGGTCCCAGGTTCGATTCCAGTCAAGGGCATGTACCTTGGTTGCGGGCACATCCCCAGTGGTGGGTGTGCAGGAGGCAGGTGATTGATGTTTCTCTCTCATCGATGTTTCCAACTCTCTATCCCTCTCCCTTCCTCTCTGTAAAAAAACCAATAAAAATTAAAAAAATAATAATAATAAAAGTACTTCAATGAACTGATTGTGGCGTTTCCTTATGGACTCCACATCTGCCCAGGTTGGAATCCAACTTCTACCATTACTAACTGCAATGTTGGGCTAGTAGCTTAACCATTCTTAGCTTCAGTTTTCTCATCTCTAAAATTGACATAATAAATGCACTTACTTCATAGAGTTGTTATGACAATTAAAAATGTTAAGATAAGTAACATGCTTGATATAATACCTGGGAATATATGTAAGTTTCACTTATTAAGATTCTCATCATTTCACACTGGCTAAGAAAACAGAAAACAGGTTATATTCCATTTCAACCATTTAGATTTGAATGTCTTTAGGCCCCTATGAGTTTAAGGAACTTTAAAGTTTCTACCTGGTTCTAAAATTCCACGTCTGTTAAGGAATTCTTTATTTAGAAACACCCATAATGTTCTTTCATTCTACTTTGAGCACTTCAGTTCAAAATTGAGTCCCTATGAAATATATTGTTTAAATCACTCATTCAACATAATACTGTATATTTCTACATGTGAATGGGTGTGTTCTCCACGTCTTCCCCCCTGAGGCCAGACAATAAGGACTTTTAGGAACAAAGAACTATTCTTTCCTCTCTGCATACAATAAATACTGAGTCTTCAGTTTATTGTAATGCATGTATTGAATAGATGCCAAGCACTGCCCTAACTAGGCATTGATGGAAAAGTAAATAAAATTCGATTTGGGGGGGAGGGTGGAGCAGGGGAGGAGGATATGGGGGTAGACAGGTTTCATCAAAGGGACAATGGCCTCTGCCAGCACTGGACAGTTCAGTTCCTCCCCATATGCCTCTGGTGCTTTTCAAGCTGCTGCCCCTGTGCTGGAACTCAGAGGGAGGGAGTCAGAGTGACTGGGACTCCAGCAGCTCTCTGTCTTCCTCAGCCTCACTGGTTTTTAGAGCCAGAAGTTGTGGGGACTTCTCTTCCTAGCACTGGAACCCTGGATGGGGGGCCTGGTGTGGGGCTGAGGAAGACAAAAATCTCTCCTGATTTTTATCTGCACACATGGGTGTGGGACCAGCACGTTCTGCATCTCCGCCTCCCCTACACACACACACACACACACACACACACACACACACACACACACACACACCAGTCTTGATATGGCTTCTTCCTTAATTCCCTAGTGTAGGACTTCCATTCAGCAAGGTTTCAGGTGGTTCTGAATGATGGTTGTTCTGTAGTTTAGTTTTAATTTTGATGTGATTGTGGGAGGAGGTGAGTACTGCATTTACCTACATCACCATCTTGACCAGAAGTCTTCAAAGGAATGTGTTTGTTTGAAATGGCCCAAATTATAATAACAGAAAATAAGGTCTCATTGTATCATTGTACTTTGAAGCAGATCTTTAATGCATTCAATATTTAGAATATTGCAAAGCAAAAAAATAAAATAAAAATTTATTCCTAATCTCAAAGAATTCATTATAGTAGACAAACCAATGAAATGTAATTATATTATGGTATGATAAATGCAATAATAGAAGATGGTTGATCAAATCTGCTTGAATAGCTTACAGAAAATCATTTTCAGAAAAAAACATGAACTGGGTTTCAAAAGATGAGTAGCAATTCTCCAGCTGGAACTAAAAATGAAACAAAGAAGTCCCTTTGTTGTAACATATTTCATGCAGTGTATCAAGTTTTGAATTATTATACTGAGGCTGGCAAGGCTTTGATTTCCCTGAACCAAGTGGACAGTCCTGATGTCAAGTATCTGAAGTAGAAATGTGCTTTCAAATATCTTTCTGTTCCCCATGATGACCAATTCCTCACCAAATCCTATACATATTACCTTCTATTTTTTCTGTTCATTTCTCTATGAACTAACGCCACCCTAGTCCAAGCTCATCATCTATCACCTGGTCCATTACAATGGTCTCCTAGCCAGTTTTCTGAAATTTGCTACTGCCCACCCACAGTAGCTTAAATAGTAACCTATATACAGTGGGGCCTTGACTTACGAGTTTAATTCGTTCCGTGATAGAGCTCGTAACTCAAATTACTCGTATGTCAAATCAAAAAGTGAACGAGTGAGACACGTGATGCTGGGCTGATGTTGTGGCGTTCACTGTGACGTTTGCTGTGCCAACTAGCGGTGGGGTATCTGCAGCTGGCTCATAACCCAAATTTTAGCTCGTAACTCAAAGCAAAAAATTGGCCGAGAGACGGCTCGTAACTCAAAAGACTCGTTAGTCAGGACACTCGTAAGTCAAGGCCCCACTGTATATAAAAGGCTAATATGCAAAGTGTCCCCTCAGGAGTTCAACCAGGAGACCGGGAGTTTGATCGCTAGCAATGACAGGCGCTGACCACCAGGGGGCAGCATGGAACAAAGGAAGGCCCTGGCCAGCAGCCAGAAGGCCCTGATTGGCCCTGATCTCCAACCCGGCCTAGGAACCATGCCGTGCATGAATTTCGTGCACTGAGCCTCTAGTTTAAAAATAATCACAACCCTTCCTCATCCTGAATAATTCAAACCAAAAGCCATTAGGTGGGTGGGCAGTGTCAGAGTCCAACCAAGGTGCGGAGTGTGCCCACATTGGGCAGAGGTAAAGGAAGGGGGGAGAGGGCAGTGAGTGACTGCATGTTGGAGCCTATTCATGGTGTCCCTGTGGGAAGGCAGCCTGACATAGGTTGGAACCTGAGTGAAGAGCAGCCCAACATAAAGTGTGGGAACCCAAGCAGGATGAAGAGGGCAGCTGCACAGGAAAGGGGCTAGCACCAGCAATGGGAGATTGGTTACATATGGGGGAATTGAAAGTTAAGTACATAGAAAGCAAGGATAATGGGAACCAGATTTCTCGTTGTCAGGGAAAGGAGCTACACCTGGAGAAGGGAGAAAACTGGAATGACTCCTGTGACATTATATTGGAACTGGAAGTTTTGGTGTAAACTCAAAGTTTCATATATATGCAAATATGAACCTGTGTATGTGTGTGAGTGTTAATGTACATATATTCCCTACCTGCTTTCCTTTTTTTTTCAAGGGAGAAAAAGAAGGGGCGGGGGGCAGAGAGAGAGAAATATTAGTTTGTTGTTCCACTTACTTATGCATTCATTGGCTGATTTTCATTGGCTGATTCTCCCATGTGCCCTGACCAGGGATTGAACCCTCAACCTTGGTGTATAGGGGCAATGCTCTAACCAACTGAGCAACCCGGCCAGGGCCCAAGCTTTCCCTTTTTTTTGCAAAAATTCCCTTCTACCCACCCACCCACCAACCAGAACAATCCCCTGTAGCCCCGCCTTCCCTTTAAGAACTGCATCCCCGGAAAATCGCCAGCCCAGAGGGCCCTTTGGGTTTCCCCGTCACCATAGCAACAGGCGCCGGAAGGGGCGGGCTTCGCTGGCCTGCGTCCGGCCCCCGGCAGCGCCGGTCCCAGAAGTGCGGGGGGAGGCGTGGACTTTGCGGTTAGAGCGTGTCCCTCAGCTCCGGGTTGGAACCGGAGCCGGATTCCGCGCCGACCGCCACGTCAACCTAAACATACGCCGCCCTCCCTACCCCGCCGCCGCCGCCGCCCCAGGCCTGTGCGGGTCCGCCCGGGCCGAGCCGGCCACGCCTTTCCCACAGTGCCCCGCGCCAGGCCCCGCCCCGCTCGCGCTGGAGACCGGCGTGCGGAGCCGAGCGGAGGTGGCCGTCGCTGCTGCCCGGGCGGCTCAACCTCCCCATCCCGAGCGCGGCGGCCCGGCGGCCCGAGAGTGCGCGCTTCCCTCCCGCCCGCACCGCGGCGCTCGGCCGGTAGGATCAGCCGAGGGGGAGGCGGAGGGGGGAGGAGCTGGGGCGGCGACCCCGCAGCCCCGAGGTGGGCACGGGCTGCAGCCGGCGGCGCGCGGGCCCGCTGGGAGGGAGGGCGGGACGCCGTGCGCCTGGATTCGAGCCCTGGTCGCTCGGCGGCCGGTTCCTTGTGTGCTTGCTCCCCGCCTTCCCATTGCACACACCACCTTGCTCCCCGCCTTCCCATTGCACACACCACCTTGCTCCCCGCCAGCGGCTCCCCGCCTCTTGCTCCAGGTCCTCCCTTTAGCTCGGCTACTCGGGCTCCTTTCTGCCCGTTCTGGCCTGAGACCTCGCCCACCGGCATCCGAGGACCGTCCTGTCCCCCGCTGTCTCCACCTCCTCCCGCTCCTCGCCTGCCCATCCGAGCGGCAGCTGCGGGGAGGCGTCCGGGTGCACTTACCTGCCGCCTCCACCTGCGCCGCCGCCCGGCGCGGAGCCCGCCCGGCACACACCCCCCCGCCGGGACCTGCGGGGCTCGGGCCGCTCGAGCGGCGTTTGAGAATATGCTCTGTTTTTTCCTAATCGCTGTGATCTAGTATGGATATTGGTACATATACATCGTTGTCTTTTGCAAAGGTGCTTTTTGGTGGCATGAAAAGGAGGGGTTAGAAGTGATTCACAGGTCAGGACAACAGTTTTAAGTGGACATTGAGGGTTAAACGAGGAAAGAACCCGAGGATGCGTGGGAAGGTTAGCTTTTTCTAAGCATCATGAGATCTTTGGGAGGAAAGTGTACAAGAGTAGATGTGATCTGACCTTATTTCCCCCACCACCAGGGAGCCTGTCTGATAACTGATTCCTTCTTTTTCTTTCTCTAATTGTGTTTCTACCAAACGTAAGCTTTGCAATAAAGTCACACTGTTAGCTTGTAGTCATTCTTCTTCTACTTTTATAAAATAGTCTCTACTTCTATGTACTGTAAGCACCTTCTGAGAAAACTCGGGAGAAGACGGCCTACTATGGAAGTTGTCTATTATAACAATAAAAATTCGCTGCCATTTTTGGAAGGGTTGTATAACAAAACAGACCCCCTGGAAGGCACCTGTCCTTTCTGGTCCCCATCCCCCAAAGGATATTCCCTACAAGTGAAATCTGATTCAAATGAAAGCTGGATAGCGTTAAAGAGGTGAAGCAGTAGCCAAAAAGGAAGTGGTATTACAAAAGGGCAATGCTTAGAGCAGGGGAGAAAAAGGAAGGAACAGTCCCCCCCGCCTTGTTTTCTGCTGCTGAACAGAACAATTTGCTGAGCTTATAAAATGTTCTGGCTAGCCACAACCACGCACTAGCTTTCACCGTGTACCTCCATCTCTTGGGTGATGTCACAAATCTGCATACCTGGATGTGGAAGCAGCGAAAGGGGCCCCAAAATAAGAGAGCCCGGGGCACTCACTCTGATTCACTATTTAATGGAGATTGTATTGCTGACCATGTTATTTAATAAGTAGTATTATTGCTGGGTTTGGGGTGTTTTGTTTTAATGTATTTTAACTACTTGGTTTCCTCTCTTTAGATTAACATTTGGGAGACAATTTTATGATCTTTGAGTCACCCGTGGAGTAATGTGGACAGAAGTTCTCAACCTTGCATGTTACATCAACCGGAACCAGCGGTGTATATTAATGTTCACTTAAAGCAGAACTTGTATAAGAAAAAGAATGGGAGTCTGGTTAAATAAAGATGACTATGTCGGAGACTTGAAAAGGGTCATTCTCTGCTTTCTAATAGTGTATATGGTTGTTTTAGTGGACACAGATCAGGATTTTTACAGTTTACTTGGAGTATCCAAAACTGCAAGCAGTAGAGAAATAAGACAAGCTTTCAAGAAGTTAGCATTGAAGCTTCATCCTGATAAAAACCCGGTAGGTAAAAATTTCTTTTTAAACATGTCTCACTAATGCATGTTAGTAACTTTGAGTATCTACTTAAATTAGTTTAAATAATATGTGCTCAAAATGCTTAAGAACATTCACATGTCAAAAATTGTAATTCAACTTAAGTATTAAAAACACAATAAGCAAAAGTGTCTGTTTAGAACAATATTTAGACATGTCAGTACCAAAACTGCAATTACCTCTTAATTTGAAAACTAAATTTCCAACAGTTCTACTACAGATGTTAATCCCAAAGCAGGCAATGTCTGTGAAGTAGTTTTCTTAGTAAAGTAGGTTAAGATCAAGTATTTTAAAGCAGTAAAAAAAAATTATTTTCGTAGAAGTTAGAGAGTATGTCTTGGTAAAAATGGCATGCTATTAATAGCATGCTATTACTATTTCACTATTTTCTCCCATGCACAAGTTTAAGACCAGAGTCAGAAAGTATTTTAAGTAAAACTTGAGAACAGCCAAATCTAGTTCATTCTAATCATAAATATTTGATTTTGTGTCCCATAATTTAATCTTTCAAAACTGAGTTAATTTTAATCCTTTTGATATGTTTATAATTCATCTAATTAATTTTTTATTGAGATTTGATACTCATCAAGGAGAAAGATAGGTTCTAATTTTCTACTTTCTAGATAGAATTTTTTACAGGATTATTTTATTTTGATTGCATTAAGCTGAGCACTAGAATCAGTATTTTTCTAAAACTCTCATTACTTGGTAATCTTTCCCCAGAATCTATATTCTGCTATTTTAACACATTTTTATTGATTTTTAGATAGAGACAAAGGGAGAGGGAGAGAAACATCTATCAGCTGCTTCCTGTACACCCCACCTGGGGATCAGCCCAAAGCCAGTCCTGGTGTGTGCCCTGACGGAGTCAAACGTGACTTCCTGGAGTGAAGGCTAATGCTAAGTCCACTGAGCTGCCCTGACCGGTTTGGCTCAGTGGATAGAGCATCGGCCTTCGGACTCAAGGGTCCCAGGTTCGATTCCAGTCAAGGGCATGTACCTTGGTTGCGGGCACATCCCCAGTGGGGAGTGCGCAGGAGGCAGCTGATCGATGCTTCTCTCTCATCGATGTTTCTAACTCTATCCCTCTCCCTTCCTCTCTGTAAAAAAATCAATGAAATATTTTTTTTTTTTTAAATCCACTGAGCCACACTAGCTGGGCTGTATTCTATTTATAGGATTTTTATTTTTCTTTGAAATTTCAGAATTGGATTTTTTTTGTTTCCATATGAAAAATGGTAGACCTACAACTAAGTATTATTTGGATGAAAGCATTCTTCAAAAACCAATTGAACCAGTAACAAATAAGGACTATTTCCAATCCAGTTTTAAGTCGTTACTCTGATACTAGTTTTTATTTACTAGTAATTATCTGATTACTTGGGGCACATACTTTTTATTTAGTTAATATATTAGTTTTGCCTCAAATAGCAAAATAACCTACAAATTTCTTTGTATTGTTTTAGGGGCAACAGATAACGCTTAACAAATACAAAGGCTTTTCAAGGGTTCATAAGTTGGCCTTTTCTCAGTTGCATTTCTTAGAAGGAATGACTTACATTGTATAAACACATCTATCAATCAGACTTTTGAGGCATCAGTTCTCATTTTTTTAAGATTGCCGTTCTTAAAAAATCCTTTTTTATTTTAACGCATGATAACCCACTTCATATTGTACTACTTCTCCTAACTTGGATATCTATTCTCCCCAAAATCTCAGGATTAAATTAAATCTAGATACAGGTTCTGAAGATACTTGATTATGTATCTGAAATAAATGTTATATCTAATGTTTTTTAATAGAATAACCCAAATGCACATAGTGATTTTTTAAAAATAAATAGAGCGTATGAAGTACTCAAAGATGAAGATCTTCGAAAAAAGTATGACAAATACGGAGAAAAGGGACTTGCAGATAATCAAGAAGGAGGCCAGTATGAAAGCTGGAATTATTATCGTTATGATTTTGGTAAGATAATATGATATACCTTATGAAATGATTGTTTATTTGGATAAATTCAGAAAATTAATTTTGTTTCACCACTTAGCTTATGTAGTTAATACGTTTTCACCTTGACTCTTTTTAATGTAACATAAGAGTGTTATTCAAAAGGAAAATCAGGTGGTAGCTATTATCTGAACAGATATGAAGGTATTTGGGTCATAATCTTGTTAAATGCTTGTAAAATAAGGTTTGCTGTTTAATTTAAAAATACTTACATTAGAAGTTAAATGGGGGGGGTTAGGGGGGTAACGTGGGTATAAGGACACATATGTAATAATCAATTAAAAAATTTAAAGAAAAAAGAAAGAAAAAAAAGTTAAATATTGAAGCTTTTCAAGATTTTTACAGCATCATATTTTCCAAGAAAAGCTAGTTTCTTTTTAAGTTTAATAGTGGTCACTTCAGTAGAAATGCCATCTTTAATAATTGTTTACAATGTTGATAGGAATAAGAAATAAGGTAAGAGCAGAGATGGTAAAAAATCAAGGGAAAGCCCAGCTGGCGTGGCTCAGTGGTTGAGTGTCGACCTACGAACCCGGGGGTCGCAGTTTGATTCCTGGTCAGAGCACATGCCTGGTTGTGGGCTCAATCCCCAGGGAGGGGTGTATAGGAGGCAGGCAATCAGTGACTCTCTCATCATTGATGTTTCTCTCCCTCTACATTCCTCTCTGAAATCAATAAAAATATGTATTTTTTAAAAACCAAAGGGAAAAAAAAGAAAAAGAAATAAAAAATAAAAATCAAGGGAAAGGGAGAGTAAGCAGGTATCACGGCAAGAGGGAGCATTCAAGTACCTAATGTTTCTCTTAGGTCAGCGGTTCTCAACCTGTGGGTCACGACCCCTTTGGCGGTTGAACGACCCTTTCACAAGGGTCGCCTAAGACCATCCTGCATATCAGATATTTACATTACAATTCATAATAGTAGCAACATTACAGTTATGAAGTAGCAACGAAAATAATTTTATGGTTGGGTCATAACATGAGGAACTGTATTTAAAGGGCCAGAAGGTTGAGAACCACTGTCTTAGATCATTAATTAACCTCAAATGTAGACTCAGAATTGAAGTATACCTTTATATTCAACTAAAATATTTTCAATTTATAGCTATTATATATGTTTCTTAAGACTATCTTTTCTAAGTATTATTTTCAGGTATATTCACTACAGCATGATAGCTATTTCAGGTGTTAGCAATTTACATTTCACAGTCTAAATCTAGCCTGCCACCTATTTTTGTAAAGTTTTATTGGATACAGGCAAACCTCATCTCATTGGGATTCACAGGTCTTGCGTTTTTTACAAATTGAAGGCAAGACCCTCCACCAGCAAAAAGATTATAACTACCTTTGATCCTACCTTTATTGTGGTGGTCTGGAACCAAACTGCAATTTTCTGAGTTATGCCCAAACAGTTATGTTCATTTATTTACATATTGTCTATGGCTGCTTTCACACTTGAGTAGTTGTGACAGAAATTATATTTCCCACAAAGACTGAAATAGTTACTAACTGGTCTCTATAGAAAAAGTTTGCTGAACCTTGGTCTATATCCATCACTAATATTATTTGGATGTTTCATAATGGTAATGAGAAATTTTCACATTGGTTTTAATTATTATGGTAAATAAAATTTATATTTACTTTAATAAGTTTGTCTCTACCTCTGTAAGTATTTTAATTATAAAACTTTAAGCCATAGAATATAATTTTAAATGATGCCACTTATTAAAAACATATAATTGAAAAATAAATGAGGTCTGTAGTCTAGTTAACAGTAATGTACCAGTGCTAATTTCCTGGTTTGGATATTGTTCTAAAACTATGTAACAGATCACCTAGGGCAGTGGTCGGTAAACTCATTAGTCAACAGAGCCAAATATCAACAGTACAACAATTGAAATTTCTTTTGAGAGCCAAATTTTTTAAACTTAAACTATATAGGTAGGTACATTGTTATTAACTTAATTAGGGTACTCCTACGGCTTAGGAAGAGCCACACTCAAGGGGCCAAAGAGCCGCATGTGGCTCGAGAGCCACAGTTTGCCGACCACGGACCTAGGGGAAGCTTGGGGGAAAGGTAAATGAGAGTCTGTACAACTATTTCAAAAGAAAAAGTTTAAAAAAAACATAGTAGGAATTTTCTGTGAAGATAAAATTTTGTGAATATTGGGAATCCCACAAACACACACACCTATGACAATCCATATCAGAAACTAATATCTCGATCATTCTTTAAAGGTACCAGCAGCGTTTTTGTGTACTCTAGGTCTCCCTCTTAGTTTGTTGCATATTTTTCAACTTTGAGATTTAGTAATCTGATTTTGATGATTAAAACAAGAGTAAATAACCTATTTTAAATGTGACAATTTACTTTTATGATGAAGTTTTAATTTTATAATTTTTATGGACTTTTAAAATTAGGTATTTATGATGATGATCCTGAAATCATAACATTGGATAGAAGAGAATTTGGTAAGTTTATGGGTATACAGTTATCATCAACTTTCCTTCCATTGTCTTAATGAACTTTAATGACTTCCCTGTGCAGTAGCTACAATTATTCCTCACATTTTACAGCATCACATGAATTGAAATCTTGGAAGGGGTACTAAGCAATATTCTCAACATCTATGCATGTGTGTTTGTGTCTGATTGGCACATTTGAAATTATAATGAACCAAGATCATTCTTTTTTCTACATCATTATTTTCCACATTATTAAAATATTTTTACAACGTTTCAGATTATGTTAAGTGAAAAAAAGCCTAAAACCAAATTTTATATGCAGTGTAATACAAATCATGCAAAAGGTCAAAGAACAGCTGATAAAATTCTAAATTATACACCTTGTCTATAATGTATGGGTTAACTATTCTTCCCATAGGCTTGTGTGTTTTGTAATTGAAATGTAGGTGAATACTGAGTCTTACACATGTTACTAATTAACCTGAATCAGTTACACATACTTAGAATAGTATGCATGTTTTGGTGTCTTACTATACTTCCTATAATTAAGAAACTTTATTTTAAAATTCACTGATTTTGATGTGAAATTATATGGAAACTTTAGCCAAAAGCAAATTGTCTTCACCTTTTTATCTTAAATGTTACATTGTTAAAATTTTTAAATGAATAAATTTTGTTGACTTATATAAGATTATCTTATCTACACTAATAAAAGAGAAACACGCAAATTGGTGTCACTCCACTACGGCCACCAGCCAATCAGCGACTATGCAAATTAACCCAACAAAGATGGCGGTTAATTTGCATACATAGGCACTGAGCGAAGACTGAAGATGGAAGTGGCCACGGAGCTGGAGCGAGCAGGAGGCTTGGGTTGCTCCCAGCAACAGAGGAAGCCAAGCTTCCCACCAGCCCTGGACTCCGCTCAAGGAGTGACTGGGGGCCCGGGTAGCCGGGGGCAACCCAGGCTTCCAGCCCGCCCTGGGCTCTGCTCAAGGAGGGGCTTGGGGCCTGGACTCCACTCAAGGAGTGGCTGGGGGCCTGGGTCACTCCGCTCGAGGAGCTGGAAAAAAAAGAAAAGGAGGGGCTGGGAGCAGCCAGAGCGGAGAAGCCAAGCCTCACTGCTGCGGCTGGACCAAAGGCCTGGGTCCCGGGTGCCAGAGGAAAACCTGTGCCAGCAGCCAGGGGAAGGAAGGCCTATTGTGCGAATCTTCGTGCAAAGGGCCACTAGTCCTATATAATAAAAGCCTAATATGCTAAGTGTCCAGTCATCCAGTTGACCGTTCAACCAATCAAAGCGTAATATGTTAATGATACACTAAGGCTGCCCAACTCTTTGCTATGATGTGCACTAACCACCAGGGGGCAGACGCTCCGACCTGTAGGTTAACTTGCTGCTGGGGTCCGGCAGATCAGGACTGAGCAAGATGGGCCGGACAAGCCCTGAAGCCCTCCCACAGTCCCTCCTGCTGGCCAACCACCCGCATCCCACGCCAACGCTGATCATGCACAAGTGGGGCCCCTCGGCCTGGCCTGTGCCCTCTTGCAATCTGGGACCCCTCAGGAGATGTCGAAGAGCTGGTTTTGGCCTGACGGTGGAACAGCCAGTCGCTATGATGCACACTGACCACCAGGGGGCAGACACTCAATGTAGGAGCTGCCCCCTGGTAGTCAGTGCTCCCACGGGGAGTGCTGTTCAGCCAGAAGCTGGGCTCAGCGGCGGCGGCAGGAGCCTCTCCTTCCTCTGCGGCAGCACTAAGGATGACCGACTGACAGCTAAGGCCCACTCCCTGTGGCTTAGGCGGCTCTCAATCTGTGGGTCGCAACCCCTGAAAATACATCCTGCATATCAGATATTTACATTACGATTCATAACAGTAGCAAAATTACAGTTATGAAGTAGCAACGAAAATAATTTTATGGTTGGGGGTCACCACAACATGAAGAACTGTATTAAAGGGTCACGGCATTAGGAAGGTTGAGAACCAGAGCCATCAGACATCCCCCTAGAGCTCCTGGACTGCGAGAGGGAGCAGGCCAGGCTGAGGGAAACCCCCCCACCCCCCCGCCTGAGTGCACGAATTTCAGATTATAATGTATAATGTATTGTTGGCTAGACATTATGTGGTGTTCAATTCTATTATTTTACAAAATAAATATTTATGTTTTGAATTATTAAAAATCTTGATACTTTTTAAATAATGCAGTTTTCCAAAGGAAATGTCTTAAGGCAAAGATTAAATTGAATCCCAGAGTCCTTACTACATTGTATAGGCCTCTTATTCCATTCTTTCAGAATTTGAAATAACTGTCAGAATTGATTGACCCCATATTTAACTTATGCTGCAGATATAGAAGAGCTTAAATCTCAGTTCAGTCTCTTACGGTTTTTCTTCTTCATTTCTCTCACCCACACAAACTCTTCCATGAGCTTTGGCTGTTGCTGCCTTTCTTTTTACAGCTTCATGGTGAGATGGTACTAAGCAGTTCAAGGCTGCTGCTTGTACAACTATGGGCTTCGAAGAGTTTATTTTAAAAGGTATTATTTGACAATTGAAGTACATTTTTTTATAGAAAATTTTGTACAGAAAATTATTGATAAAGGCAGTATGAAAGATGTACGACTTTTTTTCTTTCTGATCACAACAAAAATTTTTTAACCAAACTATGCACAAACTTCAGCAAATAGTTCTAAGTTGTTTTGGTTTCATGTACTTTTAGATGCTGCTGTTAATTCTGGAGAACTGTGGTTTGTGAACTTTTACTCTGCAGGATGTTCACACTGTCATGATTTAGCTCCCACAGTACGTATTTTTTACATCCTGATTATTAAAGTTTCATTATTTCTAATTGGTCTGTTATTTGAGTTTTTTAATATATTGGGATTTTGCTATTAACAGCAATTATAGCTATCAGTAATAATTATGTATTTTCACATATTTATGGTTTTATTTGCTAAAAATAGTCTTTAAGTATGTATAGTTTGAAGAATGTTCAAGGGAAGTGTTCAGAGAAATACTTATGTTTCCTTTTTCTCATAGTGGAGAGACTTTGCTAAAGAAGTGGATGGATTACTTCGAATTGGAGCAGTTAACTGTGGCGATGATAGAATGCTTTGCCGAATGAAAGGAGTGAACAGTTACCCCAGCCTCTTCATATTTCGGTCTGGGATGGTAAGGGATAAAGTTAGCAGTTGTTAAATTTGGGGAACTTTATGAGAAAGAATATACAGAGAAAACACAAGATGAGAATTTGTAGAATGCTTTGGTATTTACGTTTTACTTTAGGTACTGTCTAACTCATCTCTAGTCATAATAAACATTTTGAGTATTACGAATACTTTTAGATGCCTTTACAGTTCACCTTGGAATAATAACATAGAGGTTAGTGGCGCCTATAGAAAAATGCATAGCCCGGCCGCTGTGGCTCAGTGGTTGAGTGTCGACCTATGAACTAGAGGTCATGGTTTGATTCCTGGTTAGGGCACATGCCCATCCCCAGTAGGAGATGTGCAGGAGGCAGCTGGTCAATGATTCTCATCATTGATGTTTCTCTCTCCATCTCCCTTTCTCTCTGATACCAATTAAAAAAAAAAAAAATTTAAATGCGTGTAACTCAAGTGAGCGCTCTGCATGCACGGATTCCCAATCTCCAGTTGACCCTTCACAGGAGTTTGAACTGCAGACAGTTAAAAACGAAGTGGACCAATTGAAAAATTCCAAGTATAAGTGGACCCGTGCAGTTCAACCCACATCATTCAATGGTCAAATGATGACTTTCAAAATTAAATGATTGCCAATTTCTGTTTCTATCTTAAAGAGCATAGTATAACTAATATGCGCATATTCTACTTTATAGTTTACAAAGTATTTTCAGGTATTGTCTCATTGAAGATAAAATTTTGATGTCCCTTTTTTCCCAGTCTTAAGTGATAAAACTGAAACAGAAATTATAAATAGTATTATTAAAATGTCTTCCTTGAAATCTGTACAATCAAGATTTTCAGTATATCATTTGGAGATATAGTGTACATTTAAGAGGCAGATCTTACTGTATTTTTCAAAATAATGTAGAATCAGCCGAAACCGGTTTGGCTCAGTGGATAGAGCGTCGGCCTGCGGACTGAAAGGTCCCAGGTTCGATTCCGGTCAAGGGCATGTACGGTCAAGGGCATGTACGTTGGTTGCGGGCACACCCCCAGTAGGAGATGTGCAGGAGGCAGCTGGTCGATGTTTCTCTCTCATCGATGTTTCTAACTCTCTATCCCTCTCAATAAAATATGTTAAAAAAAAAAAAAAAAGAATCAAAAGTATTATTTTTAGTGGTGTTTTTAAAAGGAAAAGTAAAATATGTTTCCCTTTTTATTAAAACACCAATAGGCTGCAGTGAAATACCATGGTGACAGATCAAAGGACAGTTTGGTGAGCTTCGCCATGCAGCATGTCAGAAGCTCAGTGACAGAACTGTGGGCAGGTAATTTTATTTTCTTAATTTGCTTGATTTTTAAGGCTCCTTTGAAATTTATATTTTGTTTTTCAGTGGCAGTATTAATACTTTGGTCATCATATTGAAATTTTAAAATACTTTTTTGATGCTTTTAGAAGGGAATTGTGTGTTTTGTTCTGACCACTACTAAATAGTAGGCATTTAACAAATGAATTATATATGTACAGAAACTAAAACAATAAAATATGGGAAATAGATATGAGGTGGGGCTAGAGGAAAAGGCAAATTTCAAAGTGCAACTAAATGTTTAGCAAACCAAGTGTTTTATTGCTTTCATAAGTATACTATATCGGGCAGTAAATTCATGCCTATCCAGTTTAATTTTAAAGTTTAAAAACTCTTCTAATATTAGGCTTTTAATTCTTCAATGTTTTTAGATGGGCTATTTTAACTACTATGTATTACCCTTGAAATGATGGTGTTCACATCTAAAGGGTATTCATTGAATACCATTTATTGTCTCTGAAACTATGTTCAATTCTAGGACTGCAGTAATAAAATAAATAGCCCCTGCCTTCAGGGACCTCTTTATTTATCAAGAAAGACACTAGTAAACCATTAAAATTCAGCATAGTAACTATTATGGTAAAGGTAAGCTTATGGAAGCATGAAGGATAAGGAAACTCAGGTGGGGAATGGGAAAAGGTTAGTAAATACTTCTGGAATGAGGTCAGACCCAATCTGTCATGAAAGTGAAGAGGAAGCCTCATAGGCTCATTGTGTATTTGGGGAACTGGCAGTATTTCATGACTCTAACAGAAGGATGTGTAATGCATTAGTGGCTTGGGGAGAAATATGGCTGGCTGCAAGGGTAGATCTTACCAATTTGAGTTTCCTAATGAAATAATGAATTTAGATTTTATGTGGTGGGGGAAAAATATGGAGAGCTGGTGAATGAATTGTACATACTCAAAAGGATTTTTAGAAATTCCTGACTACTCAGAGTGGATTGGAAGAGGGTGAAATTAGGAGAGAGAAAAAAAATTCAGAAAACTGTTTTCATTATCAAGTAACAAGTGATCAGAAATTTGCTTTATTTTCTTTTAAGGAAATTTTGTTAACGCAATACAAACTGCTTTTGCCTCTGGTATTGGCTGGCTGATAACATTCTGTTCCGAAGGAGGAGGTAATTTATTCATTATTTTGTTATGAAGAGACCATGACATATAATTTTTAAATGACAATCTTTTTTACTTTTTCAGCTTTATTAAGATATAATTAAATAGCATTGTGTAACTTGAAGGGGTCAACATGTTGATTTGATACACTTCCAAAATGATTACCACCATAGCATTAGCTACCATCTCCATCCTGTCAAATAATTGCCATTTCTTTTTTGTAGTGAGAACATTTAAGATGTACTCTCTTAGCAACTTTTAAGCATATAATATACTATTATTAGCTATAATCACTATATGTTGTACACTAGATGCCCAGGACTTGCTAATCTTATAACTGGAAGTATGTATCCTTAGACTAGGTGACCATCTTGAGTATGCTACTATAATTGATTGCTCAGTACTCCAAACTATAATTTATATACAAGGTTATAACTTTTTACTTAATAAATATTTTTCTATTATTTTTCACATAGGTTTTAAAATTATTAATTTTTTTAAGTATCGTTTATGGTTTCTGTTCAGTGGGCAAGTTTTTCAGCCTAATTATATTCACAGTAAATGCTATGTTCAGATAGTCACAGATGTACATATTTATCAGTTTGCAAAAACAGTCATTTACAGATACAGTCCTCCCAAAATAATAATTTTTGGAGTTATTGACATTGCCTCATACTTATGCATATAAATATGTATACATGGTTACCTCATAACATTATATATTTGAAGATGACAACTTTCTATTTCTAGGAACCTTTCCCTCAGTAGATTAAGTTGAAAATACCCTACCGGTCAAACCATGAACTATAAACTGTATTTAAGCAATGTGATTGGTTAAAAATTGGTCCCAGTATTACAGAATATTCTAATTCAGCCCAGCTGGCATGGCTCAGTGGGAGCATCAATTTATGAACCAGGAGGTCACAGTTCAATTCCAGGTCAGGGCACATGCCCAGGTTGCTGGCTCGATCCCTAGTAGGGGGTATGCAGGAGGCAGCCAATCAATCTCTCATCATTGATGTTTCTATCTTTTTCTCCCTCTCCCTTTCTCTCTGGAATTAATAAAAATATTTTAAAAGAAAAAAATATTCTAATTCATTAATATCTTTTCATATGTTTAACCCCAACATGTATCTTTTCCTGAAACTTCACCTCACAGCCTTTATGCTACCATGTTGAGGAGGTATTGCCTTGAAAATAAAATCACCCTTAAATTTAATCTATCCTTGAGGAGTTTATTCATTTTGGCCTAATGCACAAATATTTGTCCATTTACACATGAAAAAACTTTGGAAATTAGAGATTTTACATATCTCTCTAGGCTCTGTGATGCTACAGCTCCCTTTCTTCAAAGTTATCTCATTTACTGTTAGTATTCATGTTTACAGAAATTTTATAAAAATAATGAAGAGGCTGTTTTATCTTATTTTAAGGATTTTTGCATATTTTTATCAAAAAAAGTTCATTACATGTTATTTCTCCAAAATTGTGAGATATCTTAGGTAAAGGGGATTATTGATCAGAGAAATTTGAGAGTAAGATCCTAAAGGAATGCTTGAGAGAAAATTACTCATTTTTTGTGTGTTTTTTTTTAAATATATTTTATTGATTTTTTACAGAGAAGAAGGGAGAGGGATAGAGAGCTAGAAACATCGATGAGAGAGAAACATCAATCAGCTGCCTCCTGCACACCCCCCAGTGGGGATGCGCCCACAACCAAGGTACATGCCCTTGACCGGAATCGAACCCGGGACCCTTGAGTCCGCAGGCCGATGCTCTATACACTGAGCCAAACCGGTTCGGCTACTCGTTTTCTCTTTAGTTGGAAATCCTTGGATTCTAAGGGGGAGGAATAAAAGAATTAGTGAGTGAGTGAGAGAGGTAATGTGTTGTGTGTGTAGAATGAGACTTTGACCACAGTAGTTACCTAGTAAATAAAGATTTCAGTATTTACCAGTAGAGCTCAAATAATTGTTTTAGAATCAGCATGATAGCTTTGTGAAAAGGCAAATGAAAGTATACACTCAGTAGAACTGAAATTGCTTGCTATTTTTTTCCAGATTGTTTGACTTCACAGACACGTCTCAGGCTTAGTGGCATGTTGGTAAGCATCAATTATTTTGTAAGACTACTAGCATATAGCCATGTCAAAACAAACAAACAAACAAACAAAAAAACACCACACACATACACACATTTAAAAACGGATTTCAGATATTGTCTTTGGTAGTTTTTTGAACATTTAACTCGCTTATTTGTAATCTTTCTTATTTTCTGATAAATGTAGTCATAGTTGTAGGTTTCTAATAATGAACTGTGTTCAGTAAATTTTGGCATGTGGTGCTTTCATTGTCATTCACTGCTAAGTATTCTTTAATTTAATTATGAAGTCCTTTTTAACCAAAGAGTTATATATTAGTGTTTTTATCATTTCCAGACTTTATTGTTTTGTTTGTTATTTTTGTTATTTAGTTAGCTCTCATCATATAATGGTTGGGAGTAGTCTTTGTTTTTGATACTTTGTTGTTGAAGCTCCCTTTGGGGAGAAACTTGGTCTTCCACTTGCAACAGGACCTATGTTTTCATTGTTGTTTCTTTCTATTTTAGGATGGTCTTGTTAATGTAGGATGGATGGACTGTGCCACTCAGGCCAACCTTTGTACAAGTTTGGATATAACCACAAGTTCTACTGCCTATTTTCCTCCTGGAGCCACTTTAAATAACAAAGAGAAAAGCAATGTTTTGGTATGAATCATTTTCATTTCTTTGAATGCACACACTTAAATATGTTTTTTTTTTAATCAAAGAGTAAGAAAATGAATCAGTTTATATCATCTGAATGTGGAACATTTAATAATCTAGAACAAATTTAATTTCTGGGATTCTGTTTAATACATTATTCAGTTTGTAAAGTCTGCTATAAGAATTATTTTTAACTGCATAAACTATTATACTTTCGAACCTCAAAGGTATGGAATACATTTTTAGGTTAAATGAATTTTCATTAGTTTCCATTTATTTGTATATTTTCTGATGTTAAAATACACATCATTGGTCGGTTTGGCTGGAACCCGGTATCTATTTCTTTTAAGCACCCTGTTAGATTCTGGTATAAACTCAGTGTGGAGATCTGCTGGTATGGTTCACCTCCCTAGTTTTAAGAATGAGGAAACTGAGTGTCAAGCTAGTTATCAAGGAGTTGGGATAAACAATGGGATATCAGACAAGTTTCAGAGGAACTCCAAAAGAAAAGAAAGACTCTAGGAAGAACAAACTTCCTTTAGTTTTCTTTTCTGTAAATTCTTTTTTTTTTTTGATGTTGATAAACAGACATACTCATTACAGAAATTCATATATAGTAAAGCAATGCTTAAAGAAAGATGAAAAATTTACTGAAACCGAATCACCAATAGACCAGCACCATCCAATTTTGGTAAATATCCTTCCGGAACTCTGTGTAGGTGTGCATACTATTAGGACCTGGTGCCAATGACTCTTCGGTTTTATCTGTGGCCTAGGTCTCTGCCCTCCACTCCAGACTGCATTCTACTACCTATTCAACATCTCTCCTGGGATATTAATTGAGGTCTCAAACTTGGATATCTGCAACTGTACTCCTGATAGTCCCTAATAAATCTGCTCTACCCACAGTTTTCCCCATCTCAGTTGATGAAATATAAATGTAATATATGTGGTACTTACATGCCATGCACACAGACAGAGGTGGGCAAAAGTAGGTGTACAGTTGTAATGCAAATAATATAATAACAAATAATATAAGAGTAAACTATGTTTTGCATAGTCACAACTGTAAACCTAGTTTTGCCCACCCCTGTGTATATATAATCATTATCAACAACCCCTGAATAGTAATTCATTGGCTAAAGGTGACATACTTAGATTAATCATTCCTTTCTTAATAGATATTTAAGTTGTTTCTACTTTTGATGATTATAAGCAGTGTAATGAACAATCTTATTCATCTTTTTATTCTTCTTCAATTATCTGTTTAGAATGAGATAGCTGCGGCAAGTTAAATTCCATTCATGTTGCCAAACTGCCCTACAGAAATTTGTTTAACTCTGTGCCATCAGTTCATGACATTTGCCTATACCCTGTCCAACAATTAATATAGGGTCTTACCTTCAGTAACATGCAACTTCATATTTTAGTGAGCCTTTGGGATTTTTTATATAAACTTCAAGCTCAGAATCAATCTTAGAAAACATAAATGAGTCATACTGGAAATGTAATAACCAGGAGTGATGGATTAAAGTCCTTATCCCTCCTAAAAGCATTTACGTTTTAAAAAATATAAGACACTATGCCAGCTAAATATGTCTGGAAGGTGAAATTTAGAGACTGGACAGTATCCTTTTATATATACAACTACCAAGTTTTACACCGAGACAGACAGGTTTATAATGAGTTTCTAGTGTATTCATCACTTATATATTTACTAGAGGCCCACTGCACGAAATTCATGCCTGGGTAGGGTCCCTAATAGCTGCCAGCTGCTGGCTGGAGCCTGCCTTCATTCTGCGCCGCCCCCTGGTGGTCCACGCATGTCATGGCAAGCGATGGAACTCCCAGTCGGTCGAACTCCCAAGGGGACACTTTGCATATTAGGCTTTTATATATATACTAGAGGCCTGGTGCATAAAATTAGTGCATGGGGCGGGGGGGTCCCTCAGCCCAGCCTGCACCCTCTCCAATCTCACCCTCTCCAATCTAGGATCCCTCTTGCAATCCAGGACTGCTGGCTCCTAACCACTCTCCTGCCTGCCTGATCACCCCTAACCCCTCTGCCTGCCTGCCTGCCTGATTGCCCCTAACTGCCTCTGCCTGCCAGCCTCATTGCCCCTACCTTGCCCCCCTGCCGGCCTCATCGCCCCTAACCGCCTCTGCCTTGGCCCCCGGCCTAAGCTGCAGTCTGGCCTACCTCTGTGGGAGGCGACCTGGCGGATCAGGGGAAGGCGCTGCCCTAATTACCCCGCTGCTGCTGCCACTGCTGGCCTGAGCCTGGGCCCTTTGCAGCTGTGCCTTGGCCCTCACAGCTACTGCGGTTTTGTCCGGAAGGTTGTCCAGAAGACATCTGCCCTAATTAGCATATTACCCTTTTACTGGTATAGACTTAGGGGCCCAGTGCATGAATTTATGCACCTTGAAAGGAACTGTGGGCCACCAGGCTGCAGTGGGCACAGGGGCAGGTCTCAGTCCCTCCTCTGCGCCCCCGCCCAGCCCCTCCAGTCGCGGCCCCCGGTCCCCTGTCTGCTGTCAGCCCCTCTCCTGCCACCGCTGCTAACAGCACTGGCTCTGCTCGCACTCGCTGATGGTGCGGAGCCATTGGGGCCAGCGCCAGCAGTGGGTGCGAGCAGGGCCGGAACCGTAAGCAGGTGCAAGCAGTGGCTGCTGCCCTGATCGCCCCTCAGGAGCAGGGGGAAGTGGAGAAGCCCTCAGTGGCAATTGGGGCCAGCAGCTACCACCTGCATCCGCTGACGGCGCTGAGCGATCGAGACCGGCGCTGGGCGCCAGCAGTGGGTGCGAGCGGTGGCTCTAGCACCGGCAGTGGGTGTGAACAGGGCCAGTGCCGGTGGGAGGTGTGACTGCCGGGCAGGACCGCAGCACATGGGAGCAAAGAATCTTCAGTAACCACCAGAGGCTTGCCCCGATGACAGTGACTGGCGCCCCACCTTGGTCTGGCACCCCCGCTCACCTGCTCCACCATCCCACCACGGCCGATGCCCACCATGTTCCGTGCGCATGCCCCCTGGTGGTCAGTGCACATCATAGCAACTGGTTGTTTGTTCGGTTGTTCTGCTGTTTGGTCTATTTGCATATTAGGGTTTTATATATATAGATAAGATAAGCTGCTATAGGAGTATTTTTAGCAAAATCTTCATAATGAATGTGACTAAAGTGAATGAGCTGTAGTACAGAGGCATGAAAGAATTCTGTTTTGACCTCTTAAGGCCTTTGGTAACAAAATATTTCATATAGAGCTTTAAGAATATTTATGCTATAGATTTAAAAAAAATAGAAAAACAAATTTCCAGGAGGAAAAACTGACTTTGCTGTTCTTATTCCCATTGTTTCTATCCATTGTTTCATATCAAGCACAATTAAGCTGTGAATACAGTGGTAGTTCTTACAAGTTTTAATGGAGTTTTAGATCTTTCAAGTAGTATTTGAATTGTCAAACATGGATGGTTTTTAATTAAATATATATAAAACTGTTTTGTCAACCCATATACATTTTCTTGATATAACCACTGCTGCACTCTTTGTAGTAATAGCTGCTTCATTGAGAATTAGACCACCAGATAGTTCTGTGAGAAAAATATGCTGAGGATGAAATATGGGCAGAAGTAAAGGTGATGTGTTAGAAGGGAGGTGTGCCTTCTTCAGTTATTTGTTTGTGTTTTAAATGAGACCTAGATCTAAAACATATTTAAAATAAGATCTTTACCAGTATAGTTTACTCTGCAAAACTCATAGGTAGTTTGGTTTTTTGGACATTCTTTCTGAAAACCTCTATAATAAGGTGCCTTTTCATTTTCTAGTTATAAGTTCTTATCTTAATTCCTATTAATTATTGGTTGGGGTATGAAGTGTCTTGGGTCATCAAATACTCTAGTGTTTTAACAATTCTTAAATAATGGGTAAAGCATTGTCATTCTGTATGAAACATGGTTAGCATTAACATTGAACTGAACATAAGATAGCGCTTTCCTCGTGATGCAGTCACTCCAGTGTGTTGTGGGGATTATTGTAGGACACACAGAACAGTTAATAGGCAATTCCAGGTAATGAAACACCTAATAATGAAATTTGTTTTATATCACTTTTTTAAAAAACAGCCCAGTTATACAATTTTTAATAATTGCCGAAATATGATAATACTTTTTTTGGGGGGGGGGGGGGGATTAACATTTAGAATAAATAGCTTGAAAACTATTTAACTTCTGTGACTTTTTTCCTTAAAAGTTCTTCTGTGGAAACAACAACAAAAAAGACACTAAAGTAAATGGATGTTGACTTAAAAAAATTACAATATAATTCTCTTATTCTAGTTTCTTAATTCATTGGATGCTAAAGAAATATATTTGGAAATAATGCATAATCTTCCAGATTTTGAACTACTTTCAGCAGACACACTAGAGGTAATATTTTTATAATGATAAATAATGTTGCTAACATTTTAAGTCTTAATATTTTAGCCAACATTTGGTTTATTCATCACTAGAGAGAAAGTAGCAGTTTCAAAGGATTATATATCAGTCAATTTTAGGTTAAACTCTAATTGACAGAGCTGCTGGTGGTACAGGGAGGATCTGTAGTTTTGTAAAACCTAACCAGTCCTAAAGGGCTTCAGGAATGTCATAAAAGCAAGATTTTGATCACAAAGCCACTTTGGATCTAATGGGAAACTTTGTTCTTGATTACAGAACTATTTATATTTTTCAATGAGTAATTAAGAAGCAGCTTCAGCAATACTTATAGCAGAATCAATTGTCTACTTTAATATTTTATAATGTAGTGACTTTTATCCTTCTGTAATTTTATATAATTGATTTACAGAGCATTATCCCAAATAAACTACAAAATAAGAATATGGATGTGCCTGAATTTTTGATATTATTTTGAAGTAATGGTTAGGATTATTAAAATTAACTATAAGAGAATAAAAAGAAAGATTAGAACTCAGAATTTCCTGTCTTTCACATTTCTTTTTAACTTTTTAAATCACTTTTAAGGATCGTTTGGCTCATCATCGATGGCTCTTATTTTTTCATTTTGGAAAAAATGGAAATTCAAATGATCCTGAGTTGAAGAAACTAAAGACTCTACTTAAAAATGAACATATTCAAGTAAGAAAAATGTATTCTGCCTAACTTTCTGCTACTATGCTTTCTTATTAATTTAATACATAAAGTTATATTTTAAATAACTAGTTTTCTTCTATAATGTATGAAAATGTCAATCTTTTTCTTTATTATCTGCTTCTGGGGTCTCACATGAAAAGGTTTCTTTCTCCCTCACCCCAAGATTATATAAATATTCTCTACATTTTTTAGAAGGGTGGCTTTCTTAAACAACTTTATATTATCTTGGAAATTTCTTCTCAGGTTTGTTAACTTTCTAGGAGCTTTCTTTTTTTAATTGCGTTTTAGTGTTAAATGTAAATTAATTATTTCGATCTCTTGTATTTATAGCCTATTAACTTCTGTTTAGAAACTGTTGTTAGAGCAGTGTCATTTTGTGATTACCCTTATGAATATTTAATTGATTGGATAAGATTTCATTTTCATCTAATTAAACCTTCTCTTTCTGCTTTAGATTGGCAAGTTTGACTGTTCCTCTGCACCAGATATCTGTAGCAATCTCTATGTTTTTCAACCATGTCTAGCAGTATTTAAAGGACAAGGAACCAAAGAATATGAAATTCATCATGGTAAGAAGGAGAAAAAATGTATCTTCATTTTCAAATAGTACAGGCATACTTCAGAGATATTGTGGGTTGGGTTCCAGATCACCACAATAAAACGAATCGTAATCTTTTTGATTGGTGAAGTTTCTTGCCTTCATTTTTTAAAAATGCAACATCTGTGCCTGGCCAGCATGGCTCAGTGGTTGAGCATAGACCTATCCCAAATAGCATTATCCCAAATAAACTACAAAATAAGAATATGGATGTGCCTGAATTTTTGACATTATTTTGAAGTAATGGTTATGATTATTAAAATTAGACCTATGCTCAACCACTGATCCAGAAGGTCATGGTTCGATTCCCGGTCAGGGCACATGCCTAGATTGTGGCCTTAAACCCCAGTGTGGGGCGTGCAAGAGGCAGCCAATCGATGATTCTCTCTCATCATTAATGTTTCTATCTCTCTTTCCTCTGAAATCAGTAAATTAATATATATACTTTTAAAACACAACATCTGTGATGTGCAATAAAGCAAAGCACAATAAAACAAGGTTTGACTATAATTTTGAATTTTACTTTTTACCTTATATTATATGGACATATGTATAAATAATTTGCTCTTATTTATTAATAAATTTCTTATAAGGAAAGACATTTTTAATTATATTTAGTTATTTTATATTCTTGACTCTTGATCAGTGTTTCAGTAAGAACTGTGGTGACATGTTAGGCTAGGGAGGAATTTAAGGACCTTGCTTGTTGACCAAAGTAGCACCTATAGTGTTTATTCCAGTTTGCCAAATGGAGCATCTCAACCATTACGAGTAATTTTCAGACATTCTTTTAGATGTTTCCTCCACTAGACTACCAAGCATCTCCATTAACTGCTTTGTCACCTTCCTCGAATTTATAATCACATTTCTACATTACAACTTGTTAGGGATTGCAACTCTGCATTCATGTAAGCGAAGTTCCAGTTCCTAGGGTTTGGGATGCATCATAGTCTCTCTCCTGAAAAGGTGAAATGTAGCAAGAGACCAGCAAACTACTACCTATCACAGTAAATAACAGATATTAACATTGTGCCTGTTAAGCCCTGTGTTAGGTGTTAGGAATGCAAAGTTGTAAGACATGGACTTGACTCTCAAGAAGCTTAAAATGTCTAGTACAGGTGAGAGGAAGGAGATCTATAAGCAAATATGAAAACCAATGTAATAGCCATTATGTATAAATTAATAAAATCAAAGAGACTTCTGCATAGTATAAGTCAGGAGGTGATATTTGAATTCAGGTGACATTTGCATCCTCAATTTCCCAAAGCAAATACAGAAGAATGAGAAGTGAGTTCCTTTAGGCCATAGGAACTATGTGAACAAAGGCTTGCTTGGCAAGGTAATCCCAATAGTAACGACTGTTTATTCTGTACTTTTTGGAAGGCAAACATTTTTCTAAAGGTTTTGCATACTTTTGTATTTCCATTTTGTATCTTCACAACAGTCCTGCAAGGGAGAAAATTGAGGCTCAGAAAGGCTAAGTAACTTTGCCAATGACAAAAACCAGTAACTGGTCAAGTAGATTTTTTATCCAAATATATCTGACTCCAAAGTTAATGGAGTTCTGTTCTTTTTTTACCTCTGAAATATTTCTGACTCCATTTCTGTGCTTGCTGCCTTATTTCAGATCCATCATGTACTGTATCATCCTCTGATACAGTTTTCCATCTCATAGCCTTTCTTCTTTATTGTTGGTTATTTGTTTTATTTGCACTTAATGCCCTAGAACAGCCAGGGCCAAACTACGGCCCGCTGGCCGGATCCAGCCCATTTGAAATGAATAAAACTAAAAAAAAAAAAAAAAAAGAAAAAGACTGTACCCTTTTATGTAATGATGTTTACTTTGAATTTATATTAGTTCACACAAACACTCCATCCATGCTTTTGTTCCGGCCCTCCGGTCCAGTTTAAGAACCCATTGTGGCCCTCGAGTCAAAAAGTTTGCCCACCCCTGCCCTAGAACATCTAGGAACATTCTCATGTCACTTTTCTGCCTTGACTACTGATTTCTTTTAAAATAAAGTTCAGATTTCTTAGTATAGGAGCAATGACTTTATCTGTTTTGCTCACCACTCTGTCTCCAGCACCTAGAATGGTGTCTGGTGTATAGTAGGAACTCAGTATATAGTTGTTAAATTAACGGTATACATTCACAATCTGCCTCTGATGGCTCTTTCAGCCTCATCTCTACCCTTCCAAATAATTATAGCTCCAGCTACTTGTGGATCTGTGAAAATATGATGTTCTTTCACTCCTCTGTGCCTTCATATAAAATTTTTCTTCCTCCTGCGTTGTAATCATTCCTTCTTGCCCCTCTAAATACAGAGGTGGCCAAAAGTAGGTTTATACTTGTGAGTACACAAAACAGAGTTTATTCTTATATTATTATTTATTAATATATTACTTTCCATACAAATATGTTTTTATAGATAAAAGGCAGAATATGGATTTTAACTTTTCTCTTACTCAATTTCAAAGGAAAGAAGATTCTCTATGATATACTTGCCTTTGCCAAAGAAAGTGTTCATTCTCATGTTACCACACTTGGACCTCAAAATTTTCCTGCCAATAACAAAGAACCATGGCTTGTTGATTTTTTTGCCCCTGTAAGTTATTTTTATCTGTCAAAATTCAATATTGTCAGATTTTCTCTTGTTACAGCAAAAAGACATTTTCTAAATAACCTTGAACCATGGGTACAGTTTGGCTACAACCACATATTGTATCTAAGAGAGAACTGATGTATTTTCCTCTAAGGATTAAGCATATACAAGCATAAGATTCACAACTAAGTGTGGCTTGTCTTACTTATATTGCTTGTTGCAAAAATTATGTGGGTTTTGTTGTACATTTTATTTGGCTCAGTGCTTATGAATATTTTTTCTTTTGTAGTGGTGTCCACCATGTCGAGCTTTATTGCCAGAGTTACGAAAAGCATCAAAGCATCTTTATGGTCAGCTTAAATTTGGTACACTAGATTGTACAGTTCATGAGGGACTTTGTAACATGGTAAGGCAAAGTATTAAAAGTTTTCTAATTAATCTGATATTAAAATAATAACTTTTTCAAAAATACATCTACATTTAGAGTAGTAAATTTTTTAAACCAATAATTTCAATAAATTATGATGGATTAAAATATGATAATATATGTAGTTAAGTGTAGATATAGTCTTATTTATTAAACTCAGGAAAATATTTAGTTGACTTGATAAAATATACGATTTTTTAAGATCTTCATATTTTTTTAACTTAATATTTTCTTTTGGAGGTCTATAGCTTTTTTCTTTGGCTTTCCTTGTAATCGTATAGCTAATAGAAGGAAATTAAAATGAATGCGATATGGGGTTAATTAATATTCACTCTTCGGTTCTAAGAAGTACTAGAAATTATATACCTCATGATGAAAGTATGCAATGCCCCCTATAAAATATTCTTGGAAAAATTTTAAATCAAATCATCAGCTCTATTAGTGTATTGAAGAACAGGTTAAGTGACAACATGGGCATGCAATTTGCAAATCCCAGCATATAGAGGACTTTATAGACAAACAACCAGTTTATTGGACACATTTATTAAAAGGGGAAGAAGATTAAAGACTTAGAAGACATGCTATTCAAATGTAAGTATAGTCTTCCTGTGGATGCAATTTAAACAAACCAACTGCAAAAATAGCAAATTGGGGAAATTTGTCCTCTGATAGGATATCTAATTATTTTCAGGAATTGTTAATTTTTAGATATGAAAATGATAGTGTGGTTATATTTGGGGGAAATACATGTTTTTAATATACTGAAATATTTATGAATGAAATGATAAGTTATCTGGAATTATCTTTAAAATAATCTTGGGATAGGGTAGAGTGGAAGGAAGTATAGAGGAATTAAGAATAGCCATGGGGCCTGGCCACAGTGGCTCAGTGGTTGAGTGTTGACTCATGAACCAAGAGAGCACAGTTTGATTCCTGGTCAGGGCACATGCTTAGGTTTTGGCCTTGATCCCCAGTAGGGATCATGCAGAAGGCAGCCGATCAGTGCTTCTCTCTCCTCAATGCTTCTGTCTCCATCCCTCTCCTTTCTCTCTCTCTAAAAAATCAATGAAAACATATTTGGAAAAAAAAAAAGCCATGAGTAAATGATTGCTGTAGTCCCGAGAATACATGAGACTTTATTGTTCTGTTTTTGTGTGTATTTTAAGTCAAAATTCATAAAAACTCAAACTTTTTTAAAAAGATAAATGGAAGTGAATATAGGATGAAATGTTTATGGCATCTGTGTGAGGACTAATTTCTCACTCCACACACAAAAACTAAATATAAAAATCGATGAATATGAACGAATTTGACTACGTTAAATGTAAAAACTATTACCAAAGAGACACTATAAAGTTTTTTTTTTTTTTAAATATATTTTATTGATTTTTTACAGAGAGGAAGGGAGAGAGATAGAGAGTTAGAAACATCGATGAGAGAGACATCGATCAGCTGCCTCCTGCACATCCCCCACCGGGGATGTGCCCGCAACCCAGGTTCGTGCCCTTGACCGGAATTGAACCCGGGACCTTTCAGTCCGCAGGCCGACGCTCTATCCACCGAGCCAAACCGGTTTCGGCAAGACACTATAAAGTTAAGGGAACAGGCTGCACGTATAACTGACAAAGCCTTACAGTCCAGAATATTTAAAGACTATAAATCAATTTTTTAAAAAAATTTTGAAAAAAAGTTTACAGACTTACCGCAAAAGAGGAAATGCAACAAACGTAGAAAATGTTCAACTTAAACTAAGTTCAAGGGAGTAAAAGGGACCAAGCTCAATTATCCATGCTCACTTCCCTGCATTTCACTCTTATGGGTTTTATGTCTTATGTAGTGCCTGTAAGTAAGGGTTAGGTATTCATCAGTACAACTGTGAATCCAATTCTTTTGCATATTTTGTCCAGGCTAAAATTTTTCAGTCACCAGAAATTTAGCAATGGGTCTTTTAAATCCTATTGCTTAAATAAAGGCAAACTAGTTATAAATTTGAAACAAATAGGTTAAATATATAAAATCATCTTTAATTTGTCTTCTCATTCTTAACAGTATAACATTCAGGCTTATCCAACTACAGTGGTGTTCAACCAGTCCAATGTTCATGAGTATGAAGGCCATCACTCTGCTGAACAGATCTTGGAGTTCATAGAGGTATTTAAGTTAATTCTGTAGTATTATAAATTATAGAGGTAATGTAAGTTATTTTAAGTTCATGGCTGTAAATTCTTCTGTGTGTGTGTGTAGTCTTTGTATAAATATTTAATCATCTATACTAATAAAAGGGTAATATGCTAATTAGACCAGGAGACCTTCCTGACAAAGCCATGGGGGCAGGGCCAAGGCAGAGGCAATTAGGGGCGATCAGGCCAGGAGGGGAGGGCAATTGGGGGTGATCAGGCCTGCGGGGGGGGGGGGGGGGGCAGTTGAGGCGAGCAGGCCGGCGGGGGGGAAGGGGCAATTGGGGGCGAGCAGGCCGGCAGGGGAGGGCATTTACGGGCAAGCAGGCCAGCCAGGGGGGGCAGTTGGGGGCAAGCAGGCCGGCAGTGGGGGGCAGTTGGGGGCGAGCAGGCCGGCAGTGGGGGGCAGTTGGGGGCGAGCAGGCCGGCTGGGGTGGGGGCAGTTGGGGGCAAGCAGGCCAGTAGGGGGGGGCAGTTGGGGGCCAGCAGGCAGAGTGGTTAGGGGCAATCAGGCAGGCAGGCAGGTGAGCAGTTAGGAGCCAGCGGTCCCAGATTTCGAGAGGGAACCCCATTGGGATCGGGCCTAAACTAGCAGTCGGACATCCCCCGAGGGGTCCCCAATTGAAGAGGGTGCAGGCCAGGCTGAGGGACACCCTCCTCCCCGCTCCCCCTTCCTGTGCACGAATTTTGTGCACCGGGCCACTAGTGTTTAATAACAGGATTTATTCTTCTCATACCAACACATTATTTTCTGGCAAGAAAATGAATTTCTTATATTTTTCTAATGTTTTACTCTTATTATGTACTTACTATAAACTCTAAGGATAAGTCTGTGTTTTATTTATTATCTAGTTCAGTGCCTTGTACTTAGTGGGCACAATTATTTCTTGAATACATTGAAATTATATTTTCACATAAAGCTTTGCCCCACCCCCTCTCCATGTTGTCTCAGCTAGAACCACCATGGCTTCTTTTAGGTCCATCCATATAGATGAGGTAGGAGTAAACTCAGTATCATCCAGGAAATGTGTGGGTGAGTAAGGGCAGTCTAACCCAACCCCAGTGGAGGGCCTCTTTCAAGCCTGGGCAGCTGTGCCACACCCATTGTCAGCACAGCAGTGCCCTATATCTATAGCATCTCCTTTTTTTTCACTAATAATATTAATTGACTATAATAGTTAAATAGGAGTTTCTTAAGAATGAAAAATTTTAGCTTATTATTTATGTAGTGACCATTCTCTGTCCTTTTCTCTTCCTTCTCCTCAGGAATAATAGTTTTTGGTTTTGTGTTGTTTTGATTTTTGAGGTTTCCCCCAGTGAAGCTAACATCTTCGTTAATATTACCCAATCATGATAGACTAAAACTTTGTTAAAATAGCATTTGGAGCGAGTGATCTGTAGAGAGGTCGTGCAGTGTCTCCAGTCAGCATGTCAGGAAAATAGACTAATAGGCTTTCCGTTATTAATTAAAGGGCCGTTTTCAAACCAATCATTGGTTCCAAAACAGAACTACATCTTATGTAGACACTAGAGGCACAGCGCATGAAATTGTGCAAGACCCAGACCTGCTGTGCCAGCAGGACCGCAGAATGCCCCGTGCAAACCGCAGGCCCCGCCTCCACCATGCCAGCCCCGCTCGAGCCCCAGCCTGCGAGAGGTGGTCTATGCACCTCCTGGTGAATGGTTGTTTGGTCGTTCCGCCGTATGGCATCATGACCACAGGCCTTTTATGATATAGATCTGGGGCAGCTCTTGAAAATCTTGCCTCATCTGCTCATAATTTTAAAGTTGCCTGTTTATTTTAGTGATACATAGAAATAGGAACAAAATATATTTTAATTTAAGAAGACAAAGGTCAGTGGGGAAAAAAGGAGACATATGTACTACTCTTTGTAATACTTTAAGCAATAAAATAAAATTTTTAAAAAACGGATAGGAAATAATCCAAACTTAATAAAAAATTTGGGATCATTTCTTCCTTTTTAAATTAATTCACTATAAATACTCTTTAAATATCCTTAAGTATCTTTTTATTCAAAAACAAATTTTTCTAAATGACTGATACCAACAATTTGCCAAGAATATATGAACAACTCTTTCTATATCTGTTATAATGAAAGTTGTATTGTCTTTAGGATCTTATGAATCCTTCAGTGATCTCCCTGTCACCCACCACTTTCAATGAACTAGTTAAACAAAGAAAACATGATGAAGTCTGGATGGTTGATTTCTATTCTCCATGGTGTCATCCATGTCAAGTTTTAATGCCAGAATGGAAAAGAATGGCCCGGGTATAGTAAAGTCGTTTATTTTAAATGTAAACATTTACTAAGAACGTTTATTTAACAGAATTATTTTGAAACTAGCATGAGTAAACCCACCTCTAGATTATAACTTAACAGTTCTGATCACACCACTTGGATTTCAACTCAGCTTCTGTCCGGTATATGAATGGTATAGAATAATTTACCTTTTTTTGTGTTACACTTCATATTGTATTTGACCAAATTTCTGCCAAAGTCAACCCAAAGGTCTCCTTTATTTTTACTTTTAGAGCTCAAATACAGTTTCTTCACAATATTGTAGGACTTAAAAATTGCTTTGATCTATAATACTATTTGGATTTTTTAAATTTCATACAAATAGACATAGTGTTATATAAATTATGAAAGGTTGGGAAAAAAAGATTTAAATACCAGAATGGAAAATACAGTAACTACTTTGTTTATTTCTAAGATAAAACATGAACAAACCTGAATTAAAGTGATTTCTGGTATCTTAACATTTGAGATAATACAACTTTGTGCTCTTTTCATTAAAATTTTTAAATTTAACTATGAGTCCATGTGCTGCCCACAGCCATGTCTCCATTTAAAAAAGTAACTCTGAAATTCCATTGCCAAGACCTTTATTCGTTCTTGGTTTCTAATTCTTTGAATTTTAGAAAAAATTTCATTTTCCCACCCTGGCCTGTTTGGCTCAGTGGATAGAATGTTGGCCTGCAGACTGAAGAGTCGCAGGTTCGATTCCAGTCAAGTGCATGTACTTCAGTTGCCGGCTCCTTCCTGGCCAGGCCTAATCAGGGCATGTACAGGAGGAAACCAATCGATGTGTTCCTCTCACATCAATATTTCTGTTTTTCCCTTTCTGTTCCACTCTCTCTAAAAATCAATGGAAAAACATTCCTGAGTGAGGATTAAAAAAATACATTGTTTTTAGAAAAAAATTATTTTCTCTATATAATAGGTGAATGAAATCAGTTGTTTAATATGCAATAATTGTAGTGAGTTCTTAACTACAAAATTAGATTTTCAGTTTATTATTCTAAATGTTCTATTATATTTAAGCCCTTACTTTTTTATTTGATGAAAATCACTGATAAATAATATAATAATTGTCTCACAGGGATAGTTTCTCTATGCAAATATATATAAAGTAGTTGTGGAGGTAATTTTTTTCTAATCACTTTGATATATTTGTCTCCTCTTTTTTTTTCTTTTCCAGACATTAACTGGACTAATCAATGTGGGCAGCATAGACTGCCAACAGTATCATTCTTTTTGTGCTGAAGAAAATGTTCGAAGATACCCTGAGATAAGATTTTTCCCCCCAAAATCAAATAAAGCTTATCAATATCAGTAAGTATTATCTAAAATTTTAAGGCACTTACTATAATCATTTATACAGTTAACATTTAAAAGTTATTCTAACTATATAAAAGTTAACCCAACAAGTATTTTTTGGCAACTCACCATGCTTAAGATAGTGTGCTAATGAGAACTTCAGAAAATGAAAAGAGAACGGAACAGTTACACTGTTCATGAAGCTGACAATATAGTAAAGAAGAAATAAGGAGAGAAAGAACTAACCTTCATTAAGTCCCTGGTTAGTTTCAGGTACTATACTAGATCTTTGCTCATATTATCTCCACTAGTCCTCACACATACCCTGAAAAAACAAACAAAAGTTATTACCCTTCCTATACTATTACTTATCAGATAAGTAAACAGATTCAAAGACCTTAGATTAACTTAGATAACAGCTGCTAAGGTCTAAAGTTGGAGCTTGAAACCAGGTCTCTCTCATTGTCCATGTTTTCACAACACCACATGGTTTTTCAGATAGAAAACTGGAAAACGCAAGGCAAAATATAATAAATATTATTTAAGTAAAAATGAACCATGGATTTCAAAGGAGGAAGGAATCACAACTATGAGAAAAATCATGAAATACTGCATTTGTGAAGTGGCTCTTACAAATGGGTATGAATTTTACAGACAGTAGTAACTGGAGTAAAGGTTCAGAAACTGAAGCCTTGGACATGTTCACTTTTGTCATTCCCATGGGTTTGTAGGTGTCCAGCAAGCAGCTACACATTCAGGTCTGTCTGGAACACAAAAAGACATTAAGACTAGTGAAAAATGTATTTGGGAAGCCATGTAAGTAGTGTTTATAGCTAGGTGTATCTGAGAAGAGAGGTGCTAGATAAAGTCATTGGACTAAACTTATCTTTAAACTAGAGGCCTGGTGTATGAAATTCATGCACTTGGGGGCGAAGCGGGGGAGTCCCTCAGCCCGGTCTGTGCCCTCTCAGTCTGGGAGCCCTCAGGGATGTCCGACTGACAGTTTAGGCCCGCTTCCCACGGGGAGCAGGTCTAAGCCGGCAGTTGGACATCCTTAGCGCTGCTGCAGAGGCGGGAGAGGCTCCCACCACCGCCGCTGTGCTTGCCAGCTGTGAACCGGCTTCTGGCTGAGCGGTGCTCCCCCTGTGGGAGCACACTGACCACCAGAGGGCAGCTCCTGCGTTGAGCATCTGCCCCCTGGTGGTCAGTGCGCGTCATCGCCACCGGTTGTTGCGCCGTTTGGTCGATTTGCATATTGGCCTTTTATTATATAGGATTTCTACAATGAGATCGTTTTCTGAACATATCCAATAATGAAAAATTCTATTTACAACTGACATATATTTTTCTTTTTTCAGTAGTTACAATGGTTGGAATAGGGATGCCTATTCCCTAAGAATTTGGGGTCTAGGGTGAGTAACTAAAATATATATTATTGTACGAAATGGATTTAATATTATTTACCTTCCTCTTATGTCTATAATTAAATTTACTGTGAGTTGTTTAAAATTCTAGCATTTTAAAGCACTTAGTAAAAAATTATAACTTACCAAAGATAAGGTTGTGGTTTATTACACTGCCATTTTTTAAAGTCACTTTAAACTTAAAAACTTTTGCAGCATTATATTTTAGAAGTTTGCTTTGGTTTTGTATAATGAAAAATAATTTTGATTTTTGCCTCAGATTTTTGCCTCAAGCATCCATAGATCTTACACCTCAGGCCTTCAATGAAAAAGTTTTACAAGGGAAAAACCATTGGGTGATTGACTTCTATGCTCCTTGGTGTGGACCTTGCCAAAATTTTGCTCCAGAGTTTGAGCTCTTGGCCAGGGTAAGTCTTGTCTACCTCTTAAATAAATTGTAATCACATGCATGTTTTAATAATTAGCTGAAACATTTTAAATATAATTTTTATTTTCTTAAAAGTTTCCTCTGAATTTTAAAAACCATTTCATTTCTACAACTATAATCTTTGCAGTAGGCTTCATTCTTTATTTAAAAAGTTAGCCAGCATCTCTACCTAATTGTTTTTGGGTCAGTGACTTTTTTTTTTTTTTCTTCAACAAGAAACTAAACATCTAACCACTGGGTCTTCAAATTCAAATTTAGGTGATGACTTCTATGATTATTAATACAAAAGCATATGTCTGGCCCTGGCCAGGTTGCTCAATTGGTCAGAGCATTGTCCCAATATGCCAAGGTTGCAGGTTCAATCTCTGGTCAGAGCACATTCAAGAATTAGCCAATAATGCATAAATAAGTAGGACAACAAATCAATGTTTGTTTTTCTCTCTCTTCCCCTCCTTAGATGACATCATCATCTACCTAACCTTAATAGCCAGAAGCCTCACTTCTGCTTGTTCCCTTTTTCCTTCAATTAATTCCTTCCCTGCAATTAAGGAAGGAATCCTTTTTTTGATCAGATGTGTACACGCTAGAGAAAGTAAGAGATCTGATAGTTAGTGAGACAACCGGAGAGTGTAGCTGGAGTAGTTAGCCTTCCACAAGATGGGTGCTACCTCAGCACATGAGATCAGAGAAAGACAGGAAGGAGACCATCTGGGATGTTTATGCTGTGACAGACAGGTGTAGGTACCAAGAAGTTGAGGTCATTTAGGGCAAAGCTCAATTTTCTTGATAAGGCAAAAGAGAAATTAATGCTATTGGAGATGTGCTGGACAAATAGGAATGCAAAGCACCAGTAAGAATTTGGAAGCAATCTTATTTGAATGGGGAGGATTGAAATGTTTTAAATAACAAATCCTTAGGTTTATAAAGATTTGAAATTTTTAGTATCACATTGCTTTGTGGTTGCCAAAATACTTCATTCCAAGGAGAATGGTAAACCATATTTGTTTTTTTTCAGATGATTAAAGGAAAAGTGAAAGCTGGAAAAGTAGACTGTCAGGCCAATGCTCAAACATGCCAGAAAGCTGGTATCAGAGCCTATCCAACTGTTAAATTCTTTCCTTATGAAAGATCAAAGGTACGTACAGGTTTTTCCTCCATGTTCCTTTCCTTTAGCAGGCCAAGCTCAAAAGATTTTTTGTTTAGACTGAGTAATGCTCTTTTCTAGATTCTTTTCTCTTTATCATTATCTTATTGCATATTATTGAAACACGGTCCTTTTTATATATACACTAAATGATTTTAAAAGGTTTTGTGTCTCATAATTGATATGATCTCCATTGCCTTAAAATTTTTACACTCATTAATAGGAAAATTACTCAAGAGACAAACCAAAATACTAATAGTGGTTTTCTATGAGTGATAGAATTCAAGGTAATTATTTACTTTCTGTGAAGTTTTATATTTCCTACTTTTATAGAATTAACATATAGTACCTTTATGATTAACTAGAGGCCCGGTGCACGAAATTCGGGCGGGGGGGGCGGGTCCCTCAGCCTGGCCTGCACCCTCTCCAATCTGGGACCCCTCAGGGGATGTCCGACTGCCCTGTGGGATTGGGCCTAAACCGACAGTCGGACATCCCTCTCACAATCCAGGACTGCTAGCTCCTAACCGCTCACATGCCTGCCTTCCTGATTGCCCCTAATCGCTTCTACCTGCCAGCCTGATCGCTCCCTAACCGCTCCCCTGCCGGCCTGATTGACGCCTAACTGCTCCCTTGCCAGCCTGATTGCCCCCAACTGCCCTCCCCTGCCAGCCATCTTGTGGTGGCGTGAGGACCACCTAGGTTTTTATTAGTATAGATGTTTTTCCAGGAAAGGATAGTATGCTATTGTAATACTTTTGAAATAACCTTAGTACCAGAGTATTTATCTTATAGAATCTTTATTAATGAATGATTTAGGCTATAAAAGTTGGTGCAGTCATTATTCCTTTTTTATAGGTCCGTAACTTTTTTTTTTTTTTCCCAACAAGAAACTAGACATTTAACCAGTGGGTCTTAAAATTCAAATTCAGGTGATAACTTTTATGATTACTAATACAAAAGCATATGTCTGGCCCTGGCCAGGTTGCTCAATTGTTAGAATGTGGTAACAATATGCCAAGGTTGCAGGTTCAGTCTCTGGTTATGGCACATACAAGAATCAGCCAATGAATGCATACACAACAAATCAATGTTTGTTTTTCTCTCTCTTCCCCTCCCACCCCCTCCTTTCTCTAAAAAAATAAATAAATTTTTTTTAAGTACATGTGTATCAGCCAGTATAATTGCTAACTGAAAGTACTCATGACCTTTGCTGTCTTCCCAAGTAAAAGAATGACATTATTGGCACTAGAACTATGATAAAATATTTTCTTTGTACTATATTCATGTTTTCTGATAAAACATGAAATTAATAATTTCAAATATTTTAATATATACTTTTTGAGAAAGAATATCTGATTTAAGGTCTCATGTTATTTATTGGTAATTATAATACATTTTTAAATAGAGCTAAATATTTAAATAGATAAATTAAATGGTGAATTTCAGAAATCTAGAATTGTCAGACATTTAGATTTTTCAGTGAAGGATTCTGATTAGTCCAAGAGGCTAACTATTTTAAGAACAGCATAGGGTAAGTATAACTTGAGAGAGAAAATGTTTTATACCTGAGGCTGAATCTTCATTCCTTTGGAATCACTAGCTTTGCTTCCCAATTCTCAGAACAGCTGAGAAGTGGGTGACATCATGTCAAATGATGTTAGAGAAATATCAATAAAATGACCAATCGTAGAAATGATCAGGCCATAGAGGGAGCTCTTTGAAAATATTGCCCGGCTTAGGTGGCTCAGTAGTTGAACAGCGACCTATGAACCAGGAGGTCACAGTTCCATTCCCAATCAGGGCACATGCTCCAGTTGCAGGCTTGATCCCCAGTGTAAGGCGTGCAGGAGGCAGCCGATCAATGATTCTTTCTCATCATTGATGTGTCTCTGTCTCTCTCTCTCTCTCTCTCTCTCTCTCTCTCTCTCTCCCTCTCTCCCTGAAATAAGTAAAAATATATATATTTTTTGGAATATAATGAACAACATAAACTGATGAACAAAAATAGAACCAGAGACATAGAAGCGTCGAACAGACTGTCCAACCTATGAGGGAAGGCGTGGGGTGAGGGACTAAGAGACCAAAAGACTTGTATGCATGCATATGAGCATAACCAATGGACACAGACAGTAGGGGGGTGAGGGCATGTGTTGTGGGGTGGGAGCGGCTGGGGAGAGGTCAATGGGGGAAAAAGGAGACTCATGTAATACTTTTAACAGTAAAGAATTTAAATTAAAATACACACATACACACACATATATTTTAAAAAAAGAAAATATGATGTTACCATATGTCTAGAGGAGTCCAGAGGACAGATTAGGACCCAGAATATCCCTGTCCAAACTGAAAGGCAGGGTTGGCATCCAGAAGTCCAGGCTAGAGGAAGAGGCCAAAGTAGAATGGTGATTGGAATAAACAGAAATGCAAACCCAGATGGGCAGTTATATGACGAAACAAAATCCTAACACATAATTGTGGGGTTGTCTCCAGGAGGAATGAAACGGGTGGCTCCAGATCCCAAGTGAGCGGAGTTGGTCATATTCACCTGTCCCCTCCCAGCCACCTTCCTGCTGTGGGCAGAGGAGAGCCAGGAGATGGGCATTGCTTTCCCAGTGGTTAGTTAGTCATGGTTTTGTCTGTGTCGGAGATTGTATTAGATGAGAATGATTTTAGTCCCCTGGGCATATCTTTTCTCACACAGTTTAAATGTTTCCAGGCATTTGGTGTGAACAGTGCATGTTTCCCATGTTCTCATAACAGTATCAGTATTTCTTTCAGGTAAATAATGGGCTAACTGTGCTTGTGTAGCATCATTTCCTTGAAGAAATTTAAGTTTCGAGCACTTAGAATTTTAAGGACTATTTTATTCAAGTTTCTGAGGTACAAAGGTCATGTTTTGATTAGATACTTAAAAGATTATAAGAAAAGTGTTTTTAATTTTAGAGAAATATTGGGGGAGAGCAAATAGATTCCAGAGATGCAAAAGAGATTGCTGCTTTAATATATGAAAAATTGGAAAATCTCCAAAAACATGGAATGAGAAATAAGGTAAGGACTAAGTCTAGAGCTGACTGCAAACATTATCTAAAGTTATTCTTCCTATATTTTATATGTATGAATAAGCAGGGAAACGAAGCTTCAAAAAACAGTAAGTAGTTGGAAATTCTTCTTTGGAAAATATGAGAATCAGAATGTAGCCTATAAACACTGAAATGCTTAGAGATTTGGACAAGTAAAATCACTTAAGAAATTATGGCTATAAATTATTTACGTTTTGTTCAAATGTAAGTAAAGCAGTGACTTGTTAGGAAAGGAATACATATACTGGAGCCTCCTGACAGACACATTTGGATAGCAAATATTCTTTTGTTCTTATTTAGTCGGGATGTGTTGGAACCCGTGGACCTCCTGGCCTCTCCTTGAATTTTTAACCCATCAGGCAGTTGCAGCTTTCTCCTGCTGTTCTTTGCAAGGGCTGTTTATTATTTTTCTTCTTTAAATCATGTCATTCTAGGACAGACTTAGACCAAACAGTCCATGAATGCGAGAGTGCCTTCTGAATGGAATTTAATACAATCACACGAGGGTTCTTGGATTCCTTTCCTGTACAGTGAAAGGGCAGAAGAGCAGCACAGCGTGGGAAAGGGCTAGGGACATCTGGCTCCGTAGAATCATTAGAACTACAGACCCCAACATAGAAAGTCTGACAGCCTGCTTCGGGAATTATGTTTTCTCCAAATCTAACAGTTAGGAAAGAGATGGTTATGAATCTTTATTTTCTTGGTTTCAGTAAACAAAAATGTTTTTCTGATAGTTTGTTTAGCTGTTTTCTCAAGATGTTTTGTGACTTTCTCATTAAACATTTGAGATAGCAAACACTGTTACTCATAAATCAAATGTCATAACTGAAATTAAGTTAAAGAGCGCATCAAAATATGAGTTCGAATGTGTAAAGCTATAATTGGTAGTATCTGCCTGGGTAAGAACTATGTGATACCCTTTCCTCTACCATTGTTATAGGTAGCAGAGGTTCTTATGTGGTGGGCTCATTAAATAAGAAATATAATTATTTTTGAGAAGATAAAAGTTTGGTTAGCTTATACTATTTTACCTTGTTTTTAATATAATCTCATGTTTCTTTTCTCTTTCAATTACTTTTATATTGTTAAAGGATGAACTTTAATGATAGTGAAGATGAAGAAAAAGTTGAAAACAAATTCTGACAAATGACATCAGAAGATATCTTTTTAGACTGTTACTACATTCATGGTGGGAATAAGTGAGCATTATATTGGACCTGTAATTGCACTGTCTCAATTCTATACAACATTGATATGAATGAAAGGTCTGCAAGCTCTCTATAATGTGCCAGGTCATAAATATTTTAGGCTTTGTAGACCATATGCGGTTCTTCGTCACATATGCTGTTTTGCTTTGTTTACAACCCTTTGAAAAATATAAAAACCACTCTTAGCTGAGGGCCATCCACAAATAGACCACAAGTCACATTCAGCCATGAGCCATAGATTGCTGACTGCTGGAAATGATGTTTGGGCTGGCTGGCTTGAACATGATTTTGCTCTGCTAGTGTATATGTCTCAGTAGTACAGAGTGAACTCTATCACTTAATGTGTTGTGGCTCACCTGAAAAAAGAGAACTTGGTTTTCAATCACCTGTTCTTCTAAAAATTCTCTCAAATTGATTCTCTAATCATATATTTCATTTAAAAAAAATGTGATGTGGCAAAATAAACAGATACCCTATTTTCATGATGTATTAGAGTGAAGTGATTCTTCATTCTTTTCTTTCTTAAAGGTTAAAGAATTAATTTTAATTTTCTACAGTTGAGAACAATTTTTGTAACAGTGAGTAAGCAAATTCTATAGATTTCTACAGGATCCAGAAATACCTGGAAAAAAAATATGTACAGCAATTAACAGGTCACTGTAGAGTATCCCAAACATATCAAGCACTTAGAGTCCTATATTTTAAAGATACGTGTTAATTTATTTTCTAAATATTTTTCATAAAGGTTTTCCCTGTGATACTAATTAACTTTTGAAGCATCTTTCTAATATTTATGTTTTTGTCTTCTGGGCTCTTTTGTTGTGTATCCTTTATTTCCATTTGCCTGTTTTTCTTCATAGTTGTTGTTTTTCACTCTTTTCTCTTCATTTTTCAAACAGGAGAAATAACTGCAGTTTCACTATAACTCATACTGATAATGTGGTCATTCCAATTATTAATTGGAGGCTATCATGTTCAGATAAATATTGGCACAATAACAAGTTATTTTTGTAAGAAAAGTATATAAATCTAAGAATGAAATCTTTTAGTTTCTCAGTTGTTCAGAATCAGATAATTATAATTCAGGGTAAGTGCTATGGTAAAAATTCCAGTTGAGCAAAAAAGAGGTCATTGAATTTAAAAAATATCTTCAGTTTTCCCAAAAACCTATTAGGATTATGCTTTATTATATTGGAAGAGATTTGTTTTTTTAAATATCATTTTACCTCCTTCCCCAAAATTTCCTCATATTTTATAGCTCCAACTGATAGAAAAATATATTTTTTTTATTTTCAAGTGTAACCCTATTCTTCAGTCTCTCCCATGTTGTTTTTAGTCTATTCCTTAATTCCTTATCTTAGACCTCATTTTACACATGTAGGCACATACAGAATAATTACCACTTTTAGCCTTAATTTACCACCACCTTTTTGAATTATGATCAGTAATGGCAAGTGCCTTTCATTTATTAAATTTTCAAAGCCTAGAAAATGTTTTGAATTGGCTTGTTTCTACAAGAAGCCTAAAATGGAATCCTAAAGAGGTCCTGGTAAATATTTACTGATTGCCGTACCAGGTACAGTGGGGCCTTGACTTACGAGTTTAATTCGTTCCGAGATCGTTAACTCAAATTACTCTATCAACTCAATGCAAAAAATCGGCCAAGAGACAGCTGGTATCTCAAAAAACTCGTTAGTCGGGATACTCGTAAGTCAAGGCCCCACTGTATATGAATGCCAATGTGCTGGACACTGAGGAGAGGACAAACGGCCCAGCGTGATTCACAGTGCTGACGCTGAGTCCGTAAACAAAGATGCAGGCACCTGTGTACTACTACCTATAAGTATCCAAATTTGAATGAAAAACATCTTAAACAGTAAATAAAATAGAAAAAATTATATATCCTGTAACTTGGCCTAAGTCTGTGCCTGTGGAATCAGCTGTAAAGCCAGCGCTATCTGGGAGTCATGTTAAGTAATGTGAATCCTGCAGTCACATCAGTATCATTGGTATTTAAAAGACCGCTGACAGAATTAAAGGCTTTAATGGCCACATTCGTGCAGGAGAGCACCTCTAAAGATGCCATTTCTCTCAGCAACCTCATTGTGTGCAGGTGGCCTCCGGTACCACACCATTCATTTCTAGCAGACCAGAGTGCATCTGTCAGGCAGTTGGATTTGAAAATGAGATACGTTTAAATATGTGACGATGTGAAACCATTTTGAATGTCTGTTTTTGGTATTAATGATGCTTGCCTATCTCAGTTGTCCAGTTTTTAACATCTTTCATATCTTTTTTACTTAAAGTATGTGATTAAGATAAAGGGAAAATAAAATGAAATTATTGTATAATGACTTTTATATTGTAAAATTTTTTTTTAAATTGGTTCTTTTTTAGTTTTGTTTCCTTGGGGGAAAGAAATTAATATTGTTAAACAACTAGGGTAAAAATCTAGATTATCTATAAATGCAATAGAACAGGATCAGAAAGGCTTCCATAGGGGCCTCAATAGTAAGGGATGTGATACTTTTGATGGCTTTATGGTGATATAACCTCCTGGGTATTTTAGCTCTCTGAAGAAAATGTTTACTCAAATGTTTACTCTGCACTACTACAGAATCAGCCATAACGAGCTTTCTGTAATGCTGATATACTTTTTGCAAGCCATGTATCTCTCAGTTACATTTTCCCAGTTGATTACATTCCAAATAGCTTTCAGATAATCAGGTCTGACATTTTTATACTGAAAGTAATAAGCATGCTCCCACACATCATTCCCCAAAAGTAGAATGAGACGAGACCTGTTCATTGAAGGGGATCCTGGTTAGAACAAGCAGCAATCTAGAAGCATCCTTGCTCCTTCTGGAAACCAAGCCAGCTCCCACCTGAGTGAGCCTTGAACGCCAGCAGAAACAGCTAAATGCAGTGAAGGAACCAGTCATGTTGATGACTTCCAGCAATTCCCTTCGGATTCTCCACCACCACGAGGGCTCAGGTCTGACGAGAAAATGCTGGTTGATGTGGCCTCCACTGTTGAACTTCAGGCAGGCTGAAGAGTTATTTGAGTGGCATTGTCACCCTTCTCCGCGCCTCCCCGTGCTTGTCCTCACCTCCCTGGTGTTCAGGTTGTTCACATGGGCAGTGTGGTGCTTGCTGTGGTGCAGCAGCATGATCCGGGCATTGGTGTGAGACTCTGGGGCGCCGTAGTCATAAGGCAAGTCCGGGAGGTGGTGTGCTGACAGCCCAGAGTGAACCAGTCGATTCTTTGTTTTCTGACAGTATTCAAAGCAGAAATTTTCTTTGCAGTACATTCATCAGAAAAGAAATACTGCATGGTTTCCTATGGCGCACATTTACAAAGCTGCTTATATATGAGAAAGTTTAATGAGGAAGTAGTATTTTTAAACCATTTTAACGGAATTTTTGTATAATAATTAGTCTAGTTTTAATCTTTATGTCTACCAACAAACTCAGATAAAGGTCTTAAACTATACATATTCAGTGAAATAATACAAAGGTTAAATTAGCCCTGGGCAGTTTGGTTCGGGGGATAGAGCGTCAGCCTGTAGACTAAAGGATCCCAGGTTTAATTCCGGTCAAGGGCACATGCCCAGGTTGCAGACTCATCCCCAGTAGGGGGTGTGCAGGAGGCAGCCAATCAGTGATTATCTCTCATCATTGATGTTTCTCTTCCTCTGTCTTCCTCTCTGAAGTCAATAAAAATATTTTTAAAAAACAAAGGTTAAATTAACCTAATGTATATTAAATATTCTATAATACCTAAAGAACATTTATTCTGAAGATGAAAAGGAAATAATATATCTGGAAGTATACACTTTACTCAATACCATAGAACAAAACTTAAATATACCCAAAATCTGGTGAATAAGCTTGTTTTCAAAATGAATAATAAAATTTAGGTCAACCACCAAGGTAAGTATAAATGTATTATATCTATATATATCAATATATATATCTATGCCTATAGATATATATATATAAAAGGTTAATAATATGCTAAGTGTTCAACCGGTCGCTATGATGCGCACTGACCACCAGGGGGCAGACGCTCAATGCAGGAGCTGCCGAGCTGCAATGACTTGGCAGCAGCAGTTATCAGGAGATGCACCCCAAAACCAGAGAGGAGAGTGTCCAATTCCTTGTGGGGTGACGTGATTCTACCTTTGGCCTTGGGTTATGTTGTTGCTGGGGCACTGTCAGCCCTGAATCTGGTTTACTGCACACTTGCCTTTGTGTTCCACATCCTGTATGACAGCAACTTTGCAGAGTGCCCTCTCGCACTCCAGGACCCCTTGGGGGATGTAGGAGAGCCGGTTTTGGCCCCGTCCCCACAGGCCAGGCCGGGGCACGCCACCTGCCGGAGGGATCTCGTTCACTCCACAGACGCCTTTCGACACACCACAGCACCACCCCAGGTGCTGTCGGCAGGGGGAGGGACTGAGGGAAGTTGGCTCCAGGGCCTGTTGGGCCATCTTGCCCAGTCCCGCCCCACCGGCCACCTTCTAATTAATTTCAACGTGCACAAATCCATGCACTAGTGTAAATATAAATTTTTTAGGGACCCACTGGCTCAAGTCATTTCTTTTAATGTTTAACAGTGGGTTTGCACTCATACTATGACCCAATCCTCAGATATATTTTGAGAGGTAACTAACCAAAGTTATGGTTGGGGCTGATGCCAAACTGGCCAATATCAATAATGAATCCAAGACTGTATTATTTAGTAGCCTGCTGTTCCGATATTTTGTAATCATTCAAAAAGGTCTGTGCTGATGTCCACACACAAAAAATATATATGCCATATTAATTAACTACTAAAGAAGTGAAAAAAGGTTTTTTTAAAGAATGAATAGGTTCTAGTGTAAGATGGCAACTTAGGAGGTTCCTGAACTCTCCTCCTCTCATGAACACACAAAAACTACCTACATACAGAACAATTTTCCCTTAAAGGAATGCAGAAACTAGAGTGACTACTGGGAACAAGAAAAAACCCACAATGAAATGGGTAGGAGAGACAGACACACAGGGTATTAAACCCACTTCTGGTGTAAAGACACAACTAGAACAAAATTCATGACTTCCAATTTCTCAGAGGAGCAAAGGTTTGAACCTCATCTGGTGCCCCAACTTTCTGTGTGATAAGCCTGTTTGCAATCTCCAGTGCTTCAGCCTGGGGGGCTGGCTTTTAATTTAACACACATCTAGGAGCTGCCTGCAGTACTGTGCAGAGAACATCTCTGCCTCGCTCCAGGTGGCTGTACTTTCCAGAAAAACTTTTGCACATATCTAGCACCCCAGCATCTGTGACCACCATACAGGGGACATCCTTTGATCACCTGGTGACCAAGTGGGGTTTAGATTTGCTGATCCCACAGGACTGGAGCAAATAAAGACAGTTCTTAACTGGTTATCCCCCAGGGCTCAGTGCAGAGAGAGCAGACAGGAAGCACCCATCTCCCACGCTTCCCTGACAGCAGCATAGGTATATTTACACACTTCAAAAGCTGCAGCCAGCCCTGGCCGGTTTGGCTCAGTGGATAGAGTGTCGGCCTGTGGACTGAAGGGTCCTGGGTTTGATTCCGGTCAGGGGCACATGCCAGGGTTGCAGGCTCGATCCCCAGTGGAGGGCATGAAGGAGGCAGCCGATCAATGATTCCCTCTTATCATTGATGTTTCTATCTCTCCTTCTCTGAAATCAATAAATTTACATTATATATATATACAAGCTGCTGCCAGAGGGTATGGCTTCCAATCAGCTTGTATCTAGGCCTGCCCTTTGGAACATTGGCAGGTTTTGGCACATCCTCAGCTACGGGGAGCCTATTAGAACAATGAAAGCTGCATGGTCAATCACAAAGTTTGAGAGATAGCCAAGAACTAGGGTAGGGTTGAACAATAAAGTTCATCTCCTACACCACTCCTTCAAGACAGAAAAGTAGCATGTTTTTGTTTGTTTTAATATATTTTATTGATTTTTTACAGAAAAGAAGAGAAAGGGATAGAGAGTTAGAAACATCGATGAGAGAGAAACATCCATTAGCTGCCTCCTGCACACCCCCCTCTGGGGATGTGCCCGCAACTAAGGTACATGCCCTTGACCGGAATCAAACCTAGGACCTTTCAGTCCGCAGGCCGATGCTCTATCCACTGAGCCAAACCGGTTAGGGCAGTGGTCGGCAAACTGCGGCTCATGAGCCACACGTGGCTCTTTGGCCCCTTGAGTGTGGCCACGAAGTTTCAATCACACTGTATGTGCGCGCCCACACGTGGTATTTTGTGGAAGAGCCACACTCAAGGGGCCGCAGTTTGCTGACCACTGGGTTAGGGCATCATGTTGTTATTCTCGATATATGTGTGATTTTTCTAGTTTTCTTCTTGTAATTGATTTCTGACCATAATTGTATGAAATTAGAAAAGATGCTTGATGTGATTTAAAACTTCTTAAATTTATTAACACTTGTTTTGTGCCCTAACATATAATCTGTCTTAGAAAATCTCCCCTGTGCACTTGAGAAGAATGTATATTCTGCTGCTTTTTTGATGGAATATTTTGTGTCTCTTTCCCTTTGCGACAGCATGGAGGGACCTGGGGATTATTATACTAAGTGAAATAAGCCAGACAGAGAAAGACAAATATCACATGATCTTACTTATATGTAGAATCTAATCAACAAAATAAACTGACAGACAAAATAGGTCCAGAGACATGGATGCATAGAACAGGCTGACAGACCTCAGAGCAGGGGAAGGTGGGTGGGAAGAGTTTATCCAAAGAACATGTATGCAAATATGCATAACCCATGGACACAGACAATAGTGTGGTGAAGGCCTGGGAAAGGGTGGGAACTGGGTGGGGAGGTGCAAAGAGGGGGAGGAATGGGGGATATCAGTAATATTGTCAACAATTTCACTTCAAGATACTTATCCAAAGAAATAAAAAAACACCAATTCAAAAATATATATGCACTTCTATGTTCATTGCAGCATTATTTACTTACAATAGCCAAGATATGGAAGCAACCTAGGTGCCCATTGGTAGATGAATAAAGAAGATTTAGGTATATGTATAGAATGGAATATTAGCAATAAAAAAAATGAAATCTTGCCATTTGCTCAGATACAGAGAACATTTTGATGGTTGCTAAATAGGGGGTGTTGGGGGTGTGTGAAAAGAGGGAAGGAATTAAGATCTACAAGTTGAGGGTTATAAAAACAGTCACGGGGTTGTAAAGTACAGCACAGGGTATATAGTTAATAATATTATAATAATTATGTAAGTTATATAAATGTCTAATCACTATGTTGTACACCTGAAACTAATATAATGATAAATGTCAGCTACAATTGAAAAATAAATTTTTTTAATCCTTCAGTAATTCATTCTCTCTCAAGTCACCAAAGAATATAAGACTCAATAACATGGTATATCAAAAGGCTTAAATATAAGTCACCCTGTCATGGCTTTAGAAAGATAATTTAATGTGCATTCACTATAATAAATTTGAAATGCAGAAAAATACCTATTTTACTACAGAGATTACATAAATTTTAGAATTTATTTTGCTGATGTGTCTTATATAAACTTAGAAAAAGCCTAAATAATAAGAAATTTCTACTTCCTCACCAATACAGGACTGGGAAAAAGTAGGTTCACAGTTGTGAGTACATGAAACAGTTTATTCTTGTATTATTTATGTATTTGTTTGTTTATTGTGTTATTTATTTCTATTATTTCTATACAAACAACTGTTAACTTATTTTGCCTACCCTTGTATTTACAGTTATCTTCTCTATAGATAGAAGCCATGGCTTTCTTATGTTCTGCTCTGTTTTCAGAAGCTAGCAAATACATGTACAGTATATATTCTAACTAAACCAGAAATATTGTACTATATTGTTAAACTTGTTTAGAATTAATTTGCAGTAATTCAATTATGATAAAAAAATTATTGGCTAGAAGTTATTTTATGCTTTAAAAGTTGTAGCTGATGGTCTAGAAATTTAATTAATGAGCAAGTGTTATAATGCTTAGGGGGTATTATAGTAGATATTATAGAAACTTTTCTTAGAAATTACTTTTATTGTATACTTAAAGTAGCTTTGCCTAGTAAGAAAGTACTTATTCCTTTGAAAGGAACTTTCTAAAATAACTTTTATGGCTTCATATTTTTTTTTAATAAAAGTGATAGACTTCCCTGAATGATATTTATCAAAAACAACATCAGGCGCCAGTAGAGGGCAGTAAAGAATAAGCAGAGACATAGAAGATACTTCATTACTTAGAAAATGCTGTTTCTACCTCAGTAGTGAATGAGAATTCACACAGACTAATTTACCTTTATTTTTCACTAAAAAGATCCTGAATGTCCATTACATACATTTGACTACAAGAAATTGTAAATAAACTAACACTGTATTTTTATTATAAGTCCAAAAGTTTATAATCTGCTAAATAGCAAATAAGAAATATTCAAATGTGTGAATGATATGAAAGAATAAATTCAAGAAAGTCATATAGGCACAAATGATATGTATATTGAGGCTCAACTTCTCATGAATTATTTCCACCAATGAAAATGGTTTCGCCCTAACTAGTTTGGCTCAGTGGATAGAGAGTGTCAGCCTGCGGACCGGAGGGTCCCAGGTTCGATTCCAGTCAAGGGCATGTACCTTGGTTGCAGGCACATCCCCAGTAGGGGGTGTGCAAGAGGCAGCTGATCAATGTTTCTCTCTCATCGATGCTTCTAACTCTATCCTTCTCCTTTCCTCTCTGTAAAAAAATCAATATATTTTTTTAAAAAGAAAATGGATTCTAGATAACCTATATACATGGATTGCTATTAAGAAATCATAAAACATTCATTAAATTGTACTGATAATACTTTAATTTTGTATCCAAAAGTCTCCTTAGAATTTTGGTGTTTTTAGTAGTACTTTAATTCAGGAAAAAAGAGGCTCACTGTTAGATCTAAGAAATGAGTTCCCTAGATTCTAGCTCTGGTTCAACTACTTACTAACTCTAAGTTTAGACAAACTGCTAACTTCATCTCTGTACCCTGGTCACCTCATCTGCTAAACGGTGAAATATCTCTTCTACCTACTTCATCAGGTAGTTGTGTAGGTAAAATGAGACAATGTGTTTTTTTAATTAGCATACACCAACAACAAAAAAAGAAATGTGAGAAATTTTGTAAGACAATGACATCATTTCTTAATGGAAAAAAAAGAAAACACACACACAAAAAATAAAATAAAATAAAAACAGGGAACGTTAACCTATAGATTGAGAGAGAAATGAAAGAGAAAGGCTTTTTGAGTCATATCAGTCAAAGACAATGTGTGGACTTTATTTGAATTTGAACAAACTGTAAAAATATTTATGAAACACCTGGGATTATTTAGAATACTAATTGGATATTTGATATTAATCAAGTGTTGTTTTGGGAAGGGGGATTGTATTTAGGTGTGTTCATGGTATTGGCAAAATGATAATAATGTCTGGGATTTGCTTTAAAATAAGCCAATGACCAGGATGTGGGGAGATAAAGGAAAAAATAATCTAGGGGCTGGAGGTGGTTGTTAAATGAAACAAGAATGACTGAATAATGGAGAAACAGGAGCTGATTATACTCTTCTAGTTTTTCTATTTGAAATTTTCCATAATAAAGTTTTTAAAGAACTAATTTCTTAAAACACACACACACACACACACACACACACACACACACAAAATGTTGTCTAAGATATTAGTGAAATTTTATGTAGAACCCCAAATGACAAATTTATAATCATCTGTCAGAAAAATTTGTTTACTGAATTAGAAGAGGTAGGAAAATTACAGGAGAAAAAAATGGAATTGGTTGGCACTAAGCAGGACTATTTTGGAAGAGAATATGTGCAATTCATTTTCCTTTCATTACTCCCTCCCAACTGGGAACCTTGGAGCCATTTCACTATTTAGAGCCTATGTGATTGGCTCAAGCTATCAGAATGCTGGAAAATTATGATCCTGCTCCCTCACTCAGGTCAGAAGACTGGATTCTCAAACACAAAGAATTGACTAGAGATTGTCTAGTCAAAACTGAAGACTGGTAATACACTGAGGTCTCACTCTCTTCTGAAAGGGCGATGGAACTGAATGTGCCTGGTGGGGCATATTATCTTCCTAATGTGGCCTCTGCTGTTCCCAAGGCCATTCCCCTGAATCTGTCAATCTCTCTCTCTGCAGCTCAACAGATTAGTATTGTTCTCTCAGTGTTGCTTCTATACAAAAACTTGTGTGTATAAAAAAACAGACTTTGACCCTATAAGCAGCTCTTTAAGAGAGTTTTGTGTACTGAGTAGCAGCCATCCCAGATGATTCTAAATAATATTACTCATTTAAAAAACATGTATTAAACCCAAGGTGCTATAGATACAACAGTACGTAGTTGTGCAATGAATGCATGAAATGGACTCAGGATTCTAGTCTGGAATTCATGTACACCCCCAACCCCTCGACTCCTTCCGTGTTCCCGTAATGTTTTCCATAGAGGCTGTACCATTTCACTTCCCCACCAACAGTGCACAAAGGGTTCCAATTTCTCTAAATCTTCACCAAACTTTGCTATTTTCTGTTTGATAGTAGGTATCTTTTTTTTAAAATATAGTTTTATTGATTTCAGAGAGGAAGGGAGAGAGAGAAACAGCAATGATGGGAATCATTGATTGGCTGCCTCCTGCACGCCCCCTACTGGGGATGGAGTCCGAAACCCCGGCATGTGCCCTGATGGGGAATTGGACCAGGAATTGAACTGTGACTTCCTGATTCATAGGTCGAGGCTCAACCACTGAGCCACAGCAGCCGAGCTGATAGTAGATATTGTATTGAATGTGAGGTGATGCCTTGTGGTTTTGAGTTGCACTTTTAGAGTACTGTAATTATTACTTTTTTTCATATCAAAATATTTTTTGAGAAGTTATCAGATTTATATTTTCAAACCTTGCTTCATAGTATTTTCCCATCTGAATGTCTTTTTCATCCTCTATCTCATCCTTTAAACCCAACTTTGCCTTCCTCTGTGAAGACTTTGCTGACCTCCTCACACTGATTTTTGAATTTCTAAAAGTATCTCACTCTCTACTGTATAACTTAGTTTATATTAATAAGAAACAGAAGCTTTTATTTAGCCTTATATTATTCTCCAATTATGTCATGTGTTATCTACCAAAGTAGATTGTTAGATCTTTAAGAACAAAAGAAATTTCTTTCATCCTTATAACCTTTAAGAGATGCTGAAGTACTTTAGGGTGCTGAACACTTGGTAGTTGATTCATTTAGTTTGCATGACTTTCTGCCTGTGAAATTTGAGTTTACAGAGTAAACACTTTGACTTCATAAAACTGGATTATATATAGACTAGAGGCCCAGTGCACAAAATTCGTGCACTTGGGGGGGGGGGTTGTCCGTCAGCCTGGCCTGCACCCTCTGCAATCTGGGACCCCTCAGGGGATGTCCGACTGCCGGTCTGGGATCAGGCCTAAACCGGCAGTCGGACATCCCTCTCGCAATCCAGGAACACTGGCTCCTAACCACTCACCTGCCTGCCTGCCTAATGCCCCCATATGCCCTCCCCTGCCAGCCTGGTCACCCCCAACTACCCTCCCCTGCCAGCCTGGTCGCCCCAACTGTCCTCCCCTGCCGGCCTGGTTGCCCCTAACCCCCTGCCAGCCTGATCTCACCCCTAACGGCCTCTGCCTCGGCCCCCATTACCATGGCTTTGTCCAGCAGGAAGTCGGATGTCCAGAAGATGGCCAGTTGACCTGGTTAATTAGCATATTACCCTTTTATTAGTATAGATGTGTTAAAATCTGCTATATAATGTCAAAAGTAAAAGCCATTGTCTAATGAAGCATGTTTTCCCTTTCTTAAAATAAAATAGTAATGATTGTGCCTTGCAACACCAACAAACACCTTAGTTGTTTAATATATATATATATATTTTGTCTTTATTCTCTAGCTTACTTCTTCCAAATAACCATATTCCTTTCTCCTCTACTAGCTTTACTTTCTTCCCTTGTAACTATCCTGGTATTTGACTTTTTTTCAAGTAAATATTTTTTAACATTCTTCATTTGGGATAAAATATACCATATAAATCCAATGAATAAATACCCCCACACAGATCTGCCCTGCATGAAATGTGTTCCCTCAGCTGTTGGCCAATTCATCCATTATGGGATCAAGCCATAAAAAGTGAATCCAGGCAGTAATTCTCCAATTAAAGAAATTCTAGAGTCTAGTTTTAGTCCTTCTGAATCATAACTAGTTGGCAACAAAAGCTGGCATGCCTTGGTGTGAATAAGCCTTAACAGAAAAACTCCTCACCCAGCCTCAAGATGGACTGCTATTATCCAGTAGGTCTTATAATTTAAGGGAGAAATGCATTCAGGTGGCCATTTATACACAATATTTTTAAATACCATTTTGGCCAAATTACTATCAAAAGAGTGCTGTCAAGTGAAAATTTAAAAAGCCAGTAATGTCTTGAACTTTAAAAGCTCAGCCCAGCAAGAAGTCAGTGTGTGTCCTGACACTATGCTAGGGGAAATAGATTTGTCCGTGATGATTAGCAGATCATTAGCTGTTAGCAGAATGTTGGCCAAACCTGCTTCAATTCTATGTCTCATCTTCAAGATACTCTTCAAACTGGCCTCCTCCATGAAATTTCCCTTGACAAATGAAATGTGGCTCCACCAATGACTGCTTTATTCCACCTCTCATTTGTTTTCTGACTAATAAATCCAGCACCCAGGCATTTAAATTGTATGTTTCAAGAGGCTCAAATGTAATGTGGATAAGACACCTCAAAAATCAGGAAGCTAGTAATTATAATATTTAAAGAGGTTTCTAGTTAGAATATTTAGTATCATGTTTTAATTAATTGCAAAATGGGTATAAAATAGATATTTAAAAGTCAAAATGTATCTCACATTTCAACTATGGGAATTAAAAGTGTTTGTAAATTGTGCATTTAACAAGGTGTTGAAGATATGAATTTTAAATTAAACTCTAAACAATATTCTAGAGAGTCAGAAAATTTGATTCTAGCCATTCACCTTGTAAGTTTAGGCTTGTTTATCTGTCTGTTGCCTGGCCCTAAACTACCTGAACCTTGAAGACTAGGACTGTGTCTTATTCACTTTTGATCCACGGACTCAGCATTCAATATGTATTTGGAGAACAAATGAGTAAAATTTAAAATTATGTTCACAAGTCCATTTATAAGAAATCCGCACAAATGTATATAAACTACCAATAAACAATTATTCTTTAAACTTTATGCTGTAATCTTTTACAGTTTTCATTAGAATTAAATGCATCAGCTACAGTATATGTTTTATTGAATTAACCAAGATTACACTAGTGTGGCTTTGGCCAGGTAGCTCAGTTGCTTAGAGCATCGTCCTAATACACCAAGGTTGTGTGTTTGATCCCCAGTCAGGACACATATAAGAATCAACCATCCCTAACCGGTTTGGCTCAGTGGATAGAGCGTCGGCCTGCGGACTGAAGGGTCCCAGGTTCGATTCCGGTCAAGGGCATGTACCTTGGTTGTGGGCACATCCCCAGTAGGGGGTGTGCAGGAGGCAGCTGATCAATGTTTCTCTCTCATCGATGTTTCTAACTCTCTATCCCTCTCCTTTCCTCTCTGTAAAAAATCAATAAAATATATTTTTTTAAAAAAAAGAATCAACCAATGAATGCATAAATAAGTGGAACAATAATCTCTCTCCCTCTCTCCCTCCCTCCCAACCTCCCTTTCTCCCCTTTCTCTCTCTCCCCCCGCCCCTCTCTAAAAGATTAATTTAAAGAGATTACATTAGCGCAGTTGTTTATCTTTGTAAGGGGGTTTTGAACAGGATAATATTTTATAATCCAAAAATAAAGTAAAAGACATATTCAATTTCTTTTTTCCCTCAAAGCTTTTCATTAGCGTGTTACCAACCCTAATAGGATTGATTGATTTCTTTTATAGCTTCCTGTTTGGTACCTCAAGTTAATGTCCAAAAAGTCCCATTTAATGGATTTATTGTTTCAACTGTCTCATTTTTTGAAAGAACAACTCTTTGCATTCCACAAATTACAGTCCATCTAAAATGCATGCCAGTTTCTTTCTTGAATTCATATCATTCAACAAAAATTTATTGAGCACTTACAAGGTACTAGGCTTTGTTCTGGTTATTTAAGATGGTAAATTAATTTCTTGATCTCATGAAGATTTTATTCTAGCAGGGAGAGATAGATAATAAACACAACATAAGTAAACGTTATAGTATGTTAGAAGGAATATGTCTGGAATTTTTTAAAAAGTTAGAACAGGGTCAGAGAGACTAGGAAAGTACAGAGCAGAAACAGAAGAGTTGCAGTATTGAAAGGGGTGGGAAAGGGTAGGTCAATGTAAGGACTTTAACTTTTTTTAAAATTATTATTTATTTGAGGGGGGTGGCGAGAGGGAGATGAAAGAAACATCAAACAGTTGCCTTCGGAACAGGCCCTGACTGGGGATCGAACAAGAAAACCTGGATATGTGCCCTGAACAGGAATTGAACCTGCCACCTTTTGGTATATGGGACAACACTCCAACCAACTGAGCCACACCAGCCAGGGCAAAACTTTAACTTATTTTTAAAATATATTTTTTACTTACTTCAGAGAGGAAGGGAGGGGGAGAGAGAGATAGAAACATCAATGATGAGAATCATTGATCAGCTGCTTCCGGCATGCCCCACACTGGGGATCGAGCCCACAACCAGCAACCCAGGCATGTGACCTGACCGGGAATTGAACCGTGACCTCCTGGTCCATAGGTCGACCCTCAGCCACTGAGCCACGCCAGATTGGCAGGACTTTAACTTTTAATTTAAGCGAAATTGTCAAATTCTGGAACCCAAAAGAAGATCCTAAAATCTTCCACACACACACACACCACAAGTTACCTACAGAAGAACAAGAATCAGACTATAATTGGAACTATGGATATACTGGGAAAATGTGTAGGAAAGCATTCCAAGTCCTGAGGAGAAAATATTTGCAACCTAGAATCCTATACATATCTACCCAGACACAAGTAGACAGAAAATAAAAATAGTCTTTCTTAGATGGTTAGTTGATGGTATGCCTCCACTAAATGGGGGCACACACAAAATGCATGAGATCCAGGAAACAATGACTCCAACCCAAGAGAACAATGAAGCAAATCATAGGACAACTGCTGTGCAGGAGGACTAACAATGACCTGTGTCACATTGTAGTTAGAGAGAGAGGCCCTGGGAGAGCAGTCTCTGAGGAAGGAGGAGGCCGTAAGGCATATCCATGTTTGTGGTCTTGGAAAAAACTTTGAGTGTATAAGAAACTTTTGGTGGGGTATAGAAATGCAGAATGCAATCAGACTCTGTAATCATAGCATTAAACCCACAGAGTAAGAAATATAATTTTAGCCTACTCTTTGGCTTTTCATTGAGCTATGTTTTTTCTAAAATATAGAAATAAATTTGTCATTAAAAAATGCAAATACTATTGATACATGAAAATAAGTATATTTTTGCAAAAAAAAAAACATACACAAAGAACACTGTAAGAAGGGTAAATGAAAATTTAATGAAATTGGAGATCTACAAGGGTGTGGTAGAAGGGATAGAACAGAGGAGGCCGGGCAACTCTGCGGCTTCAGTGCTTGCCTCAACTCCAAATTCAAATCCTGGCCATCTTCAGCAAGTGGAACCCGGCTCACAGCATCTGGAGCTGAGGGGATCCCTGAGTTGGTCTTGGGATCAGGAGGTGAGGGCGCAATATGACAAATTGTCAGTCTAACCATCCAAGTAATGAAGGTGATGCCATCAAAGTTTTTGTGCGAATTTCATCCACCTACAGAGGGTTCAGGATTAGCTGATGGAGAGCAAAACTTATGCTTAAGCGTTCCCTCCTCGACAACTCTCCAGCTGCGCTCCAACAGGGAGCCCAAGACCTTCACTTTTGATCATGTTGCCAGCATGGACACCACTCAGGAGTCTGTGTTCTCAACTGAGGCCAAAGGCATTGTGGAATCTTGCATGAGCGGGTATAATGGCACCATTTTTGCATATGGACAGACTGGCTCAGAGAAAGTGTATACTATGATGGGACCATCTGAATATGATCATTTTTCTCATAACCTGAGAGGAGTAATCCCACCAAGTTTTGAATATTTGTGTTTCTTAATTGATCATGAAAAAGATAAGGCTGGCCCTGGCTGGTTTGGCTCAGTGGATAGAGCGTCAGCCTGTGGACTGAAGGGCCCTGGGGTTCGATTCCGGTCAAGGGCGTGTGCCTTGGTTGCGGGCACATCCCCAGTGGGGAGTGTGCAGGGGTCAACTGATCGATGTTTCTCTCTAATGAATGTTTCTGACTCTCTATCCTTCTCCCTTCCTCTCTGTAAAAAATCAATAAAATGTTTAAAAAAAAAAAAAGATAAGGCTGGAGCAGGAAAGAGCTTCCTTTGTAAGTGTTCCTTTATTGAAATCTACAATGAGCAGATCTATGACCTCTGGACTCTGCATCAGCTGTACTGTACATAAGGGAGTATATCAAGAAGGGAGTCTGTTGGTGGAGCAGATGGTGACCTCAGCGGCTGGAGCCTATCAGGTGTTGTATGGAGGACGGAGAAACAGGCATGTGGCATCGACTTCAATGAATATAGAATCCTCAAAGTCATCTTATACATTCTTTGTCATTACAGTAGAATCAATAAAGAAAAGCAATGAGACTATGAATATACAAACCTCCCTACTCAATCTGGTGGACTTAGCAGGATCTCAAGGCAGAGAGACACCCATGCAGGAGGGATGAGGTTGAAGGAAGCAGGTAATATAAATTGACCATTGAGCTTCTTGGGTCAAGTGATTACCACCCTTGTCAATGTGGGAAACAGAGACATATTTGCTACAGAGACTCCAAGCTCACCTACTTACTCCGGGAATTCCTTGGAGGTAATGCCAGAACAGCCATAATTGCAAATGTTCATCCTGGATCCAGGTGTTTTGGGGAAACCCTAGCAATGCTAAATTTTCCTCAAAGGGCCAAGCTGATTAAAAATAAGGCAGAGGACACCCAAGTCAATGTGAGCCAGCTCCAAGTTGAAGTGAAGAGGCTCACAGAACACCTGGCCCAGCTCCCTTCAGGGCAGATACTACCAGAAAGCTTTTTGACCAGAGAGAAAGATGAGACTGCTTACATGAAGTAGTTTCAAGATTTCTATGAAAACTTATAAGAAGTAATGAAGTTTGAAATTGACCAACTTTAAAAAAAAAAACTACAAAAGAGAAAATGAGGCTCTGAAACCTGGTCTGAATAATTTGATGGAGCTTTTTGAAGCAGAAAAAGAACACAATAACAAATTATTAATATAATTTGAAGAGGATAAAGAAAACAATTCTAAAGAAATCTTAGACATTCTTGAGTCTGTGTGCCAAGAAAAAGCGAAAGAGATGGCCAAGTGTGAGCTGCCGGTGGCAAAAGTACAGAAACTGGAAGAGCGTTTGTGTGCTACCGAAAAAGTCATCGGTCCTCCGGAGACGTCTAGAGATGCTGACAAGGAAGTTGTAGCTGACCTCATGAGCCAGAGCCAGGAGCTGAGGGCATCAGTCCCTGAGAAACCATAGAGCTGAAGCAAGAGCTGAAGGACATCAACTGTAAATACAACTCTGCTTTGGTTGACAAAGAAGAGAGCAAAGTGTTAAGAAACAGGAAGTGGGTATTCTGGATCTGAAAGAAGCCCTTAGGCTAAGAATACTCACTGAAGACAGAGCAGGATACTCTGTGAGGACCTGGATCGTGCTCCTGAGCAGCTGAACATGCTCACGGAGGCCTTGAAGAAGCACTCGGGGCTCCTGCAGTCTGCCCAGGAGGAGCAGACCAGGAAGGAGGCCCTGATCCAGGAGCTTCAGCACAAGTTAAACCAAAAGAAAGAGGAGATATAACAGAAGAAGAATGAATATAACTTCAAAATGAGGCAGCTAGAACATGTGATGGGTTCTGCTGTGAGTATCCCCAGAACCCTAAAACACCGCCTCATTTCCAAACTCGATTGGCAAAACTCCTGGAAACACAAGAACAAGAGATAGAAGATGGCTGAGCCTCTAAGATTTCTTTGCAACACCTTGTAACAAAGCTAAATAAAGACAAAGAAATAAAAAATGCTGAAATCCTCAGAATGACGAAGCAGTTGAGTGAGATGGAAAACCTATAGTACCTGGAAGGTGAGCAGTTGAGAGAGAAAAACTGGCTTCTGCAAGGTCAGCTGGATGATATTAAAAGGCAAAAGGACAACAGTGAACAGAATCAGCCAGCAGCTGAAGAATGAAGAACTTATCAAAGAAAGACTGGCCGAAAATAACTTAGTTGAAGAAATGCTGAGAATGAAAGCAGACCTAGAAGAAGTCCAGAGCGCCCTGAAGAACAAAGAGACAGACCACTTTAGAATGACTGAGGAAGTTGAACAAACCAGAATATTAGAGTCTAAAGCAGTGGTTCTCAACCTCCCTAATGCCACGACCCTTTAATATAGTTCCTCATGTTGTGGTGACCCCCAATTTCATTGTTACAAATTGAACATAATTAAAGCATAGTGATTAATCACAAAAACAATATGTAATCATATATGTGTTTTCCAATGGTCTTAGGCGACCCCTGTGAAAGGGCCGTTCGACCCCCACGGGGTCGCAACCCACAGGTTGAGAACCGCTGGTCTAAAGCATTCCAAGAAAAGGAACAGCTGAGATCAAAACTGGAAGAATTCTATAAAGAAAGGGAGAGAACACTCCAGGAGGTGGAAATGTAAAGGAAGCAGGTGGAGTGTCTCGCTGAGGAAAATGGCAAGTTGCTAGGGTCACCAGAACCCAAACCAGAAGATTCACTACGTGGTGTGGCTGGAGAACGTCCAGCTCGCCAAGGAGACAGAAAAGTTGCACCCTGAAAATATATTTTTAAAGAAATTAAAAAGTGTTTCTGATGAGCATTCTGCACTCATACATGTCAGTGACAGTCGGCAATCTGCTGTGTGAGAGCACTGCCTGCTGCAGGGCTGTAGATCAGTTCTGAATGCTGGGAAACCATTTGTTTCTTTAAAAAAAAAAAAAAAAGCCTGTCGCTGATGTTTATAATGGAGGCTGGCCGGGTCACATTTTCCTGAGATACTAACCTGATCTCCCTGAGTTCTAGGTCAGAAGCTCCCACAATAGTGGGTGCTCCCAAAACTTGCAGTGGGGGTCATAGCTGATTGTGCAGTGTCTGTAAAAGCAAACTTGTTCACATAGATCAGTGATTCCCAAAGTGGGCGCTACCGCCCCCTGGTGGGCGCTGCAGCGATGGGGGGGGGGGGCGGTGATGGCCACAGGTGCATTTGTTTTAACTTTTTTTGTATTACCTTTCTATTCTGAGTTCAATAAATAGTTTCATAATTTCAAACTTCAATGTTTCTAATTTACACCTTTCTTTACTATATTTTACGAAAAAGGTAGAAACATTAATACATATATCTTTCTGTTTAATTGCTATTAAAATTTTTAAAAAATTAATTTCCAGGGGGCGCTGAGTAATATTTTTTCTGGAAAGGGGGGCGGTAGGCTAAATAAGTTTGGGAACCACTGACATAGATCATTTTTGTATTCCTACTTGAAGTATTCTCATGCACATTATTATGACTGCAAACATGGCCATTTTTCAAAATGTAATAAATACTTTTCAAATATACAGTACAATAAATTTTTAAAAAGAAGGGATAAAGGATATTATTGGAATAATCAATGAAACTGGAGTAAGAATCAGAGATTAAATAAAATATTGAATAATGTTAAGATTCCTGAATTTGATAGTTGCACTATGGTTAAGTAAAAAAATATTTAACTTGCACTTAGGAAATACATTCTCGAGTATTTAAGGGTAAAGATCCATGATATAAGTAAACTATTCTTTAATGGTTCAAAAATAATTATGCCTGTTTGTATCTGTAACTATATCTATATCTAGATAGATAGGTGGTAGATAGATAGATAGATCGATAGATAGAGGATGATAAAGCAAATGTGGCAGAATATTACGAATTGGTTCATCTGAGTAAAATAGAAAAACAAAATTAAATTTCATGTTGTTGCCTCTGGTGAGTGAAACAGGAAAGAAGTCTTTTTTTGGTTAAGGTTCTTTATACTATTTTATTTCAAAGTCGTGTTTATATAGCTCTTTCCCATCTTGCAAAATGGCAGGTGAAAAGAAAACTGAGAAGCCGGATACTATGGAGAAGAAGCCTGAAACCAGAAGGCTGATGCTGGTGGCAAGGGTAGGAAGGGTAAGAAGGGTAACTCAAGGCCAAGATGCCGAAGAAGGCAAGCCCTGCTGCAGCCCGAACCCCATCCTACTCAGAGGAGTTGGCAGATATTCCTGGTTGGCTATGTATTCCCAAAAGGCCATGCACATGAGGAAGGATTCAGCAACTAAAACCAGGATTGAAAATAAAAGGAAAGAGAAAGTTCTTGCTACTGTCACAAAATCAGTTGGTGGCGACAAGAATGGTAGTACTGGAGTGATTAAACTTCAAAAAATCCCTAGGTATTATTTTACTGAAGATGGGCCTCAAAAGCTGAAACCCTCCAGTCAGCATGTGAGGAAATCCAGGCCAGCATCACTCCCAGGACCATCCTGATCATCCTCTCTTGGCGCCACAGAGGCAAGAGGGTGGTTTCCCCAAAGCAGCTGAGCAGTGGTTTGTTGCTAGTGACTGGGTCTCCGTCCCTTAATAGAGTTCTTCCACGTAGAACACACCATAAATTTGTCATCACCACCTCCACCAAAATTGATATCATTGTGTGACAATCCCCAAACATCTCACTGATGCTTCAGGAAGAAGAGCTATGCAAGCCCAGACACCAGGACAGTGAGCTCTTCGACCCGGAGAAAGAGGAACACAAGATTACAGAGCAGCGCATGGTTGACCAGAAAGCCGCGGACTCACACATTCTGCCCAAAATCAAAGCTGTGCCTTAGCTCCAAGGCTACCTCTGCTCTGTTTGCTCTCACAAATGGGCTTTATCCTCACAAACTGGTACTCTACATTTCTTACAAAGAACCTAATTAAATAACTGATCTATTAAAAAAAGTCATGTCTCTATATTTACTACTTTGGTTTTATTTTTAAGTTTGAAAATTTTAGGAGTCCTTTATTGAGATATTTTCAATCACCAAGGTAGGTATTTGATTGCACCTGCTTTAAGAATTCCAGATTGCAATTCTCTGTGGGGAATTTTTTGCAATTCTCTATGGGAAATATTTTGAACTCCACAAAGTCATTTTGGTTCCAAATATTTTGAGGCTGGTCAACACCCCAAATTCTATTCTGTTGAATATGGTTCAGTACCAAGTGCGTGGCCCTCTGGTCACACAGTATCCTTGCATTTCCTCAACTTTCACAAGAAAATCCATCCTTCACCCAGCTCAGTTGGCTGATGAAGCTATAACTCCATCCTTACCAACAGCATAGAAGAGTAGCACTCGGGCCCTGGTCAGGAAATAACCTCAATCTCACTACCACTCAAAGTTTTACAAAAGCTCAATTGAGAGGAATAATAATTGCAGACAGTGGCCTGTGGGATCTACAGTCCATTCTTCCCTCTAAATAGCCTAAAATGTTTTCCTAAATTAAGCCAGGCCAGCAGAGATCCACAGACCTGACCACATCTTCTGAAATCCCCACCCCTGCCGAATTGCCTTTTACTGAATTTGGCTTGGGTGTTGGTTATACATTATGACACAGTGAAGGATGTTGTAAGAAACAGCCCTATGAAAACCTGTCAGCCTGACTGCAGAATAGTGTCCACTTCATTACATAGTGGCTTCTTTGTGAGAATTTACAAGAGAATTTTCTTCCTGGTCTCCCAACCAGAAATAATTATGCTACTCTTGAGCAACTAGCTTGTTTTTTTATCTCCTAAACACTGTGAATCATGTAACTGATTGCTTTTTCCTTCTCGATTTTGTCTGCCAAAAATCTTAGAGGTAAATCTGTGGTCGGTCGCTAGCAGGACTGCAGGACCTTACAATTTCTACTTTGTGTTAACCTTATTTCCAGCTTCATTGTTGAGTCAGGAAAGCATCATGGAGCCAGAGTGCCCAGTGTGAGCCCCAGAGCTGTACCACTTACTGCTTATATGGCCTCAATCACTCCTCCAGGCCTCACTTACCTCCCTGTAGAATGGAGAGGATAGTAGTACTGATGCTGTGGGTTGTTGTCAGGATTAAATGAATTCACATGTGCAAAGTGCTCAGCATAGTGCCTACCACCTAGCAAATGGTCTGTGTTTAGGCATTATTATTTTTATCTCACCTTTTCTACACTCACTTTTCCTTTATATTGATTTCCTCTTCCACCATTTTTAATGTATTTTTTCTTATTGCATGTATATAAATGTAAGCCACCTTAAACGTTTTCTGGAACAAAACTAGGTATAAACAAAAGCAAATCAGCACAAAAATTGCCAAAATATATGCAGCAATTGAGAATAAATTAGAAGTAACCAATATGATAATACTGATTTTTATAAGAAATAAACTTACCTAACACCACAATATGGATTATCACCTAAATAAGCTTTAATCTAGCATCTTTCAGAATCTACTAGAAGTCTAATCATGCCCTGATTTTATCCTAATTTCAATTTGTTTTGACGATGGGTTTCTGTGAGAAAAGGCTCCCCCTTTATGCCGCATAACTGTTCCAAGACGGAAGACTACATGAAACTCTTAGTCAATAGACAAGCTCATAGGAAAGGGATTTCTCTGCTTTACCCTTGCTTATATGGAGATCTGCACCTCCAAAGAACTATCCCTCTGGTTGCTCAGCTGAAAAGGCAAGGCCTCCCTTCCCTTCCCTGTGAGTGTGGAAACCATTCACTCAGGTAAAAGTCAGATGCCTGACAAAGGAAGATGGAGGACAGAAAAGGATGTTGTTTAAACATACTGCAAGGTTTTATTCCTGATATTAAATATATTTCAGGCGAAATGAAATCCTGTGGTTCCTTTCTCTAAATTTAAACAGCACTATGCTTCTCTTCTCACCCACTTTTCTTCTCTCACTCTGTCTCTGATGATGGTTGTTACCAGGTCTGGCCTTGGACTTAGGTCAGAAGTCATCAAAAGGAACCCTTGCTGTGCAAAAATACTTTCTTCAAATTATTAGTTGCTATAAGTTAGAGCTTTGTTTCTTTGGCCAGTGCACTTCACAATGTGGTTACAGTATGGTTTTTTTCTATTATAATGAAAGTAACCCCCAGAACATGTCTTCTGTTAAGCCTTTTCAACCATCTTGAGATGACTCTATTTTAACTGAAAGCAGGTTTTAATAAAGGAAAGAAGTTAGTCAACAAATATTTACTCAGTGCCGCTTTGGGCTCAATGGCATCATAAAGCTGGAGAAGGGAGAACCTGATGGGGATCAGTGAATGGGTACTTGGAGAGGGTGGTTGGGGAAGGCCTCACAATAGGAGAACAGAGATGTAGGGGAGCCAGTCATTGAGGGAGTCCTCACACTTTTGTGAGTTTTATCTCCTGAAGCTCTACCAAGTTCTCACAGTTATTATCAGAGGAAAAAAAATCTCCCTTTGCTTCCAGCAGGGGAAAGGAAAAGGAACCATTTTGAAATATGCCAGAGCACTCTGTTCTTCTTAACAAGCCTGCCCTCAGGAGAAACTATTTACCAGAGCCTAACCTGCTGGGCTATTCTTAGAGCCTAACTGACTTGGGGGGAGGGAAATAACCAACTCCAGTCCCCTCTAGCCATCCTGTTCCACCTAATGCGGGGGTAGGGCAGAGGAGGAGTTCAGACAGAGAAAAACTTGTAAAGTGCACAGTCCTGAGGCACAGATCTATTGTGATCTAATCATAGATGTAGAATACTTACCCTCCCCATCTACACCTGACAACACATTAGTGAAGGCTTATTCACATCATGTCCAGCTATCAAGAAAGATCCTAACTGGCTATCAAGAGAAGAGAAAACTATAAGACATACTAAAAGGCAAAAAACACAGTTTGAAGAGACAGCAAGCTTCACTCAGGGGCCCATGGTGAAGGGATGAATTATAACTAAGGTGAGGCACGAAAGACACCCAGACAATGGAGAGAGGAGGGGCCCTAGAGTTACCTTTGCGGATTGCTGAACAGCAACCAAAGCCTGAGTCCTAATCTTGGCTCTGTCCACTCACTGCCCTGCTCCCTTCATCTTTCAGATGAAGGTAATGTTTACCCTGTCTGAACCGTGGAGCTACTGATGTTTGAATTAATGGTTAGGGAATAAATTGAGCCCTACAGGCATGAAATATTAGGAAAGCACAAGGTTCAATTATGTTGTTTTCCCTGTATTTTTCTCCTGTTTCTTTTAGTTCTGGCTTGTTTTTGTTTATTTGTTTTTTAATAAGACAAACGGAGTTTATTCCTCCCTCTCTGTGAGCCAACCTCACAGATCAGTTTATTCATTCTTTTGTAAATATATTTTTATTGATTTCCGAATGGAAAAGAGAGTGAGAGATAGAAACACCAATGATGAGAGAGAATCATTGATTGACTGCCTCCTGCACGCCATCTACTGGGGAAAGAGCCTGCAACCCTGGCACTTTCCCTGACCAGGAATCAGACCATGACCTCCTGGTTCAGAGATTGATGCTCAACCACTGAGTCACACTAGTGGGGCCAGTTTAAATATTCTTTACCTAGCAAGGGCAGTCTAAGATTTTCCTCTATGCTCTAGGGCAGTGGTTCTCAACCTGTGGGTCACGACCCCTTTGGGGGTCGAACGACCCTTTCACAGGGGTTGCCTAAGACCATCGGAAAACACATATGTAATTACATATTGTTTTTGTGATTAATCACTATGCTTTAATTATGTTCAATTTGTAACAATGAAATTGGGGGTCACCACAACATGAGGAACTGTATTAAAGGGTCGCGGCATTAGGAAGGTTGAGAACCACTGCTCTAGGGTCAAGGTCAATACAAAGCTAAAAAAAAAAAAAAAATGTTTTGCTATTTGAGACAAACTCAGTCAACCATTTCTGGACTCAGTGTGTCAGCATTAACCCTTGCCAGGATGTCTTCCTTAGAGAATTTACTCTCATCAAAGCAAAAGAGCACAGGGTTTCACTGAGTCCTTGAGGTAGGAAGGAGAACTGTGTAAATAAAAGCCCTAATAGCAGCTCACATGTTTAATGTGCCAACTGTTCTAGAGAGGTGGGTAGAACCCTAAAAGACACAATTTACTTTTTCTGCATCTGTACAGTTCAATTAAACTCTTTTCAAAATGCTTAGATTGTATTCTAACTTCCATTTTCTTTTATGTACAACAATAGAATAGGGTAAACCTAGAGGAAATAGAAGCCTAGAGAAGGGGGTGAAAATTTAGGAAAACTTTGAGTCAAGTACTAAAATTCATTGGGAGCAGCAAAAGTCCATGAAAATATTTATAATTCAAGTCTTTAAATACTTAGAACTGGGTGTTAGTTTGTTTGTTTTTTAAAAACACATTATTATGGGAAATTTCAAATGTACACAAAAATAGTTTACAAACCCCCAGATACCCATCAGGTAGCTTCATTAATTTTTAACTCATTGCCAATGTGTTTCATCCAATTCCCTGTGCCTCCCTGAATTTTTTTTTTTAATTGATTTCAGAGAGGGAGAGGGAGAGAGAGATATAGAAACATCAATGATGAGAGAGGATCATTGATCAGCTGCCTCCTGCACACCTCCTACTGGAGATTGAGCCCGCAACCCGGGCATGTGCCCCCGACCAGAATCGAACCCGGGACCCTTCAGTGTGCAGGCCAACGCTCTATCCACTGAGCCAAACCAGCTAGGGCTCCCTGAATTATTTTTAAGAAAATCCCAGATATCTCATCACTTCATCAGTAAATACATTTTGTTTTTCACTTGTTTTTCATACAATCATCAGTTTGTTCTCCTTTTTCTGGGCACTTACGTTCCATACAGTCATCACAAACTCTGAATTAGCAAATACTGAACCCATTGCTCTTAGAGGAAATACAAGCCTCTGGTCACATTTTTGTCAATTGGTCAATATAGAACCTTGTTTTATGTGTATTCCTGAAAACCTGAACTGTTATTGATTGCTGGAGGCTAAATGTGGACAAGTCTGAGAGAAAAAACTCCAAGGGGAGCCAGTCATTGAGGGAGTCCTCACACTTTTGTGAGTTTTATCTCCTGAAGCTCTACCAAGTTCTCACAGTTATTATCAGAGGAAAAAAAATCTCCCTTTGCTTCCAGCAGGGGAAAGGAAAAGGAACCATTTTGAAATATGCCAGAGCACTCTGTTCTTCTTAACAAGCCTGCCCTCAGGAGAAACTATTTACCAGAGCCTAACCTGCTGGGCTATTCTTAGAGCCTAACTGACTTGGGGGGAGGGAAATAACCAACTCCAGTCCCCTCTAGCCATCCTGTTCCACCTAATGCGGGGGTAGGGCAGAGGAGGAGTTCAGACAGAGAAAAACTTGTAAAGTGCACAGTCCTGAGGCACAGATCTATTGTGCTCTAATCATAGATGTAGAATACTTACCCTCCCCATCTACACCTGACAACACATTAGTGAAGGCTTATTCACATCATGTCCAGCTATCAAGAAAGATCCTAACTGGCTATCAAGAGAAGAGAAAACTATAAGACATACTAAAAGGCAAAAAACACAGTTTGAAGAGACAGCAAGCTTCAGAACAAAACTCAGATATGGCAGGAATGTTGGAATTATCAGACCAGGAATTTAAAACATATGTAATTAAAATGCTAAAGGCTGTGATGGATAAAAGATAGACAACATGCAAGAACAGATGGGAAATGTAAGCAGAGGGATGGAAATTCTAAGAAAAAAGCAAACAAAACAAAATGCTGGGTATAAAACACACTGCAAGAGAAATAAAGAATGCCTTTGGTGGGTTTATGAGTAGACTGAACATGACTAAGGAGAGACTCTCTGAGCTTAAGGATACGGCAATAGAAACTTCAAAACTAGAAGGCTATCAGAAAAAAGCAACAACACAAAAAACAGCCGGGGAAAACAACAACAGAATACCCAAGAACTGTATGACAACTACAAAAGAGGTGACATACATGTAATGGAATACCAGAAGGAGAAGAAATAGAGAAAAGAACAAAGGCAATATTTTAAACAATAATGACTGAATTTCCCCCAAATTAATGTCAGATATCAAACTACAGATCCAGAAAGTTCAGAGAACTCATACTTCCCCTGAAGTAGTATAGTGTTATTAAAAAGTGGACTTGGATTAGTTGTAAATGCATATTACAAATTTTAGGAAAACCACTAAAAAAAGTAATAAAACAACTATATCTGATATGCTAGGAAAGGAGAAGAAATAAAGTTATACAAAATGCTCTATTAAAACCACAAAAGGCAGAGAAAGAGTGGAAGACACCCAGAAGTGAGAGTGCTGGGTCATATGGTAATTCTATTTTTAATTTTGGAGGGCTTTCCATGCTGTTTTTCTATGGTGGCTATCCCAATTCACATTCTGATCAAGAGTATACAAGTGTGCCCTTTTCTCCATACTCCTGTCAATACTTACGTTTTGAATTTTATTTTCTTTCAGTTTTAGTGAAATATAATTGCAAATACTGTATTTTATAAGTTTAAGAGGTACAGCATAATGACTTGACTTATAAGAAACCCACTTTAAATATAAAGCCCTATATAGATTAAAACTAAAAGGATGAAGAAAAATATACCACGCTAACACCAAACCAAAAAAAAGCAGGAGTAGCTTTATTAATTTCAGACAGAGCAGACTTCAAAGCAAGGATAATTATCTGGGATAACAAGGGGCATTACATAATGATAAAGGGGTTAATTCTCTAAGAAAACATAACAATTTTCACATGTATATGCCTAACAACAGAGCATCAAAATACATGCGGCAAAAATTGATAGAACTTCAAGGTAAAATAGATGAATCAATTATTACAGTTGGAGACTTCAACATCTTCCTATCAGAAAAGGACAGTCCCAGCAAAGACACAATTAAACTCATCAACACCTTTGACCAACTGGATCTAATGGACATCTATTGACTAATTTACACAATAACAGCAGAATAGACATTCTTCTCAAACGCACGTGGAACATTCACCAAGATAAAATGGCATCCCACTTTACTTAGAATAAAATTAAAACTTCTCCGTGACTTACAACAGTCTTGGGGAGGTTGCCCTTGCTAATTTCCCAAGCTCATCTGGCACTGCTCTCCCTCTCTTCCACTACCTCCAGGCATACAGGTTTTTTTTCTATTCTGTGGATTCCTCAAAACCATTCTCTACCTCCAGGCCATTTCACTTTCTGTTTCCTTTGCCTAGAATATTCTTTCCCCCAGATATTTATATGATTAGTTCTTTCTTGTCTTTTAAATCTCAATTTGAATCTTACCTAAAAAGCCAGTTCTTCTTGGTCTAATAGATGCCAAGTGAAATAAGCCAGTCAAGAGAATGACAAGTAGCATATTATTTCACTTACATGTGGAATCTAATGAACAAAATAAACTAACAGAGTGGAGACAGACTCATGGATACAGAGAACAGACTGACAGCTGTCAGAGGGGAGGGGGTTGAGGGCTGGATGAGAAGGGCAAAGGTTGATTAAGCAAAGGAAAAAAAGAAATACTCATGAACACAGACAACAGTACGGTGATAACCCGAGGGAAGGGGGTATAAGGAAAGGTAAAAGAAGGGAAAGTGGGGATCAATGGTGATGGAAGGAGACTTGACTTGGGGTGGCAAACACACAATAACAATATACAGATGACATATTGAAGAACTGTATACCTGAAATCTGTACAATTTTATTAACCAATGTCACCCCAATAAATTAAAAAAGTATTTTATTTTAAAAGAAAACGAGTTCTACTTGTGCACTGCTGGTGGGAATGCAGACTGGTGCAGCCACTATGGAAGGCAGTATGGAGGTTCCTCAAAAAATTGGAAATGGAACTCCCATTTGACCCTGTGATCCCACTACTAGGAATATATCCCAAGAAACCAGAAACACCTATCAGAAAGGATATATGCACCCAGATGTTCATAGCAGCACAATTCACCATAGCTAAGATCTGGAAACAGCCTAAGTGCCCATCAGTAGATGAATGGATTAGAAAACTGTGGTACATCTACACGATGGAATACTATGCTGCTGTTAAAAAGAAGGAACTCCTACCATTTGCAACATCATGGATGGAACTGGAGAGCATCATGCTAAGTGAAACAAGCCAGTCAATGAAGGAAAAATACCACATGATCTCACTCATTCATGGATAATAAAGACCATTACAAACTTTTGAACAATAATAGATACAGAGGCAGAGCTGCCTCAAACTGATTGTCAAACTGCAGTGGGAAGGCCAGAGAGAGTTGGGGGGCAGGAGGGAGGGGAGTAAGAGATCAACCGAAGGACTTGTATGCATGCATATAAGCATAACTAATGGACATAAGACACTGGGGGGTAAGGGAGGGTAGTGGTTTGTCAAGGGCGGGGGGGGGGGGAAAAGGATACTTATGTAATACCCTTTGTAATACTTTAAGAGGAAAATAAAAAAAAAAAAAAAAAAAAAAAAAAAAGAAAACGAGTTCTTTAAAGTCTTTCTGCTCTTATTTATAACAGCTTAGTTTATGTAATTGTGTATGGTGGTTATCTAAAATAAAATAGGAAATACATGAGAAGGATCCAGTTTGAAGAGATTAAGTTCAATTTAGAACCTGTTGAGTGTCACCAGCATAGATGGAACTGGTTCCCAGGAAAGTTACATAGTTCAATATATAGTTACCAGTGCATAGGTTGCAGCTGAATGCATGAGAATTCATAGATTTGTCTCAAGTAACCAGAAAAGAAAGACTATACAAGGATTGATGGTAGAAGACTATGAAACGCCACCCATTTCATTGATGAGTATAGGAAAAGATACCAAAATGGCCTGGGGATAAAAGTAGCAAGAAAATAAGTGAAGAAGGGGGACATAGAGCAAAGGAGAAAGACATTTTCAGAAGAATGAAGTGACAAAACCAATAAGAAATTAAAAGTATTAAAAAAAAAAAAAAAGGACAAACTAAAAAGCACTCATTGCTTTGGAACTGAGCGATCATTGATGGTCTGGGCTAGATCATCAAGTCCAATTGCAATAGATTGAAGATAAAGAGTTGGAGGAGATGACAGTCAACTATTTACTGAATGGTCGTCTTCTTCACCAGATTTTAATTCCTACAAGGGCAGAACCCAATCAGTCCAATGTATTCATGTTTTTCAGAACTCACCAAAGTGTTAAACATATAGTAGAAACTCCTACCCTCAAAATAAACAGGAGGGGTCAGGGAAGGTAAAGGGCAAATGAAGACTGGGGAGGGATGGAAGGAGAAAAGAGGAAAAAGTAATGGAGAAAGGAAGGGCGGGGGAAGGAAGAGAAAAAAAAGAAATGATACAGCAGTGGGTAGAGAGGACTTAATTATTTTCAAGGCAGGAACATATTGAGCATATTTTTATGTGCATGCAAGAATAACCAAATGGGAAAATTTAAGACACAGAAAAAAGACAAATAGAAAGAGCTCTGTGAAAGGGTATGAGATGGGATCAGGAAGTAGAGGAAGAATTATATATTCATAATGGAATGAAAATTAAGTAAGACTGGCAGAATGTTAAAAGACATAAATGACCTATCAAGGGTAATTTTTTAATTATTTCATTGTACTATTATTTTATTTGTTTAATGCAATTATGTGAAATAAATATATATATTCAAATTCATATTCTTGACTGAATACATAATAAGCCAGTTATAATTTGTACTTGTATCAGAATTTTTCTTTTTTAGAAAAATTTTCTACTTTAGCTATAAAACACATTACCTCTGAAGGTGAGGTAGAAATAGAACCACGGATAAGGAAAAATTATGCTTAATTTTCATATAACATAAATGAAAGAATTTCACTTAGAACTCATTTAGAAATGACTTAGAACTAATAAGTGAATTTAGTAAAGTTGCAGGAAATAAAAATCAATATTCAAAAATCTGTTGCATTTCTATACACTAATAAAAAAAAACCATCAGAAAGAAAAAATAAGGAAAACAATCTCAATTACATCAAAAATAATAAAATGCCTAGGAATAGATTTAAGCAAGGATGTGAAAGACCTGCATATTGAAAACTACAAGAAATTAATGAAAGAGATTGAAGACACAAATAAATGGACAGATTTATCAGAACAATCAATATTATTAAAATGATCATACTATTCCAAGCAATCTATAGATTCAATGCAATCCCTATCAAAATTCCCTGGGCATTTTTCAAAGAAATGTGTATAGAATCACAATAAAATCTCAAATAAGCAAATCAATCTTGAGAAAGGACAAAGCTGGCGGCATTACACTCCCAGGTTTCAGAGTATATTACGAAGCTAGAGCAACCAAAACAGTACAGTATTGGGATAAAACAGACACATAGATCAATGGAACAGAACAGAGATCCCAGAAATAAACCCACACACATATGGTCAATTCATTTATGACAAAATTGCCAAGAATACACAATGGAGAAAGGAGAATTTCTCCAACAAATGGTGTTGGGAAAACTGACAGACACATGCAAAAGAATGAAACTCAACCATTACTTTACACTGTACCCAAAAATTAAATCAAAATGGGTTGATGACTTGAACATAAAACCTGAAACCATCTAACCTAATAAAAGGGTAATATGCTAATTAGACCAGGAGACCTTCCAGACATCCTTCCGGACAAAGCCACGGTGGCGGGGATGAGGCAGAGGTGGTTAGGGGCAGTCAGGCCAGCAGTGGGGGGACAGTTGGGGGTGAGTAGGCCAGTAGGCAGGTGAGAGGTTAGGGGCCAGGGGTCCCAGATTGCAAGAGGGATGTCCAGCTGCCGGTTTAGGCCCGATCCCACAGGGCAGTCGGACATCCCCCGAGGGGTCCCAGATTGGAGAGGGTGCAGGTTGGGCTGAGGGACACCCCACCCCCCGCCGTGCACGAATTTTGTGCACAGGGCCACTAGTAAAACTTATAAAAGAAAACCTAGGGAGCAAGCTTCTTAATGTAAATCTTGGTAACCGTTTTTTGTAAATGACACCAACAGCAAAACTGAATAAGTGGGACTACATCACACCAAAAAGCTTCTGAACAGTGAAGGAAACCAACATAATTATAAGGAGTTAATATCCAAAAAATATATATAAGAAACTCATACAACTCAGTAACGAAACAAAAATATCTGATTAAAAATGGGCAAAAGACTTGAATAGACATTTTGCCAAAGAAGACATGCAAACGGCCAGTAGGTACATGAAACAGTGCTCAACATCACTAATCATCAGGGAAATGCACATCAAAACCATAATGAGATATTTCATACCTGTTAGGATGGCTGTCATCAAAAAGAAAAAACTTAAGTGTTGTCAAGAATATGGAGAAAAAGGAACCCTGGCTCACTGTGGGTGGGAATGTAAATTGATGCAGCCAGTATGGAAAACAGTACATAGTAGGTTCCTTAAAAAACTTAAACCTAGAACTATCATATGAATAGCAATTCCACTTTTGGGTATTTATCCAAAGAAAACAAAAACACTAACTTGAAAATATATTTGTACCACATTATTTACAATAACCAAGATATGAAAATAACCTAGGCCTATCAATGGATGAATGGATAAAGAAATTGTGGCATATATGTGTGTGTGTGTGTGTGTGTGTGTGTGTGTGTATATATATATATATATATCAGAATATTATTCAGCTATAAATAATTAAATCTTGCCATATGAGACAACACTGATGAACCTCACAAGTGAAATACGTCAGACAGAGAAAGACAAATAACATATGATCTCTCTTATATGTGGAATCTTAAACAAACAAACAAACACAAAAACAAGGTTATAGATACAGAGAACAAATTGGTAGTTGCCAGAGGTGGGGAGTGGGGCAGGAGAGAAAAGGTGAAGTGGTCAACATGTAAAAAGGAAAAGAAAAAAATTTTTTTAAATTAATCTCATATTTTTAAAATCGCTCTGCTTTGCCAGTATCGGAACCAATAGAGGTCAAGAGAAGAAATAGAAATAAGGTTTGTTATTTGTTATTTAAAAAAAAAAAAAAAAACAGAGCCTAGTCTAAGTCTCATCTATTTTAGTCCATGTCCTTTGAGGTATATAAACTTCTCCCCACCTCTAGAGGAAAAAAAAAGTGAATAGTTACTAAACTCTACTGCAGAGTTGTGTTAATGTAGCCAAATTTCTTGTTTACCAAAATTGAACTGTCATAACATTTGTCCTATCCGTTCCTACCTAGAGGACAAGGCTCTACTGATTTCTTTGTGCTTTTCTAAAACCTTATTTTGGCCTCACCCCTGAACCCAAGGACACAAACCTGAGCCTTACCTAATTTGTATCTTAGTTGAAAACAGGCAACAAGTACAAATTCATTTAATGCCTCAAAAACCAAGTGTCTAATAGGACCCGACATCCAATTTCTCAACTCTGTCTCATAGCTTATCTGTCAGGGCTGGCCTTAGAGGTCATTTTGGAAGAAAACAGTGAGACTCAGGAATTTGGAGTATCTTGATGATATGCCATTAGTGATCAACAAAATTAGGACTAGAAATTGAGTTTTCTGGTTCCCAAACCAATTCATTTCTCACCACCCATGGCGTGCGCTTTTAAAGTACTTGCAAATATTTACACGTGACTCGTGAATCCCTTCTGATCCTTCTAAACCAATGCTTCTCAACCTTGGCTGCACATTAGAATCACCTGGGAATCTTTTTAAACTCCTGATTTCTGGGCCTCATCCTCTGGAAATTCTGTTTCTTTGTTATGGGGTGGGGCTACAACATTAGTAACAAAGAAACAGAATTCCGGAGGATGAGGCCCAGAAATCAGGATTTTAATAAGATTCCCAGGTGATTCTAATGTGCATCCAAGGTTGAGAACCACTGTTCTAAAACTATTTTCTCATTCCACTTTTCTATCTTAATCGTTCCCACTTTCACTAATTCAGAAGACAGTTATCCTGTTTATTAGTAAGCAGAACCTACGTGCCCATTTTGCTTTCGGATCTTTTTATTGCTTGTCCATGTCTCCTGCAGTGGGGAGGGATGGCATTATGAACCAGGGGAGGCTGGCCTTGGTCTATTGAATTTGCAGAGCTAGTTTATCTAGAGAAAACTTTGAAATAAATGGCTTGTTAGAATTTTGTGGCTGGTTTTGTTTTATGCGCAGATTCCTGTCACAGGAGCAATGGAAAGTTCTGTGGGAGGAACTGTGGGTCCCATGCCTCCTCTGCACGCCCAGAGCCTCTCAGCCCTGATGCTTCCTGTTCCGGCGCTGTGTGGACTCTGACACTCCCAGGTGCACCCGCCTGTGCCTCGGGCACTCACCTCCACCTGAGGCACCCCGCCTGTGCCTGTGCGAGGCCCTCCTGGGCACCCCTTCACTCCCACCCCACCCCCAAATGCACACTCAACTGAAATGCAGGCGGCTTTTACGCTCCAGGATTTCTTTTGACCAATGGATGAAAGGAGCCATTTGGATAAATTTTTCCACCTTTCACTCCAGGCCCATCATGGCCCTGCACACAGTCTCTTCCAGACTCAAGCAAACCCTTTTCCGCTCAAACTCCAAGAATTCAGTTATTTGAGCCTTTGAAAGCCCACTCCTTCTCATTCTTTGGAAAGAATTAAAATTAGGTTGTTGAGAGAAGAATAAAGGAAGAAAAATAGTGGGGAATTGCAATGCTTTAAGAGCATGATACACCTCATTCATTCCAGAGAGGGGTAGCACTGGTGATAGGTGACACAACCAAAAACCATCCTTCACTTACACATCTTGGCACATTGAGGGAGAAATGGAGACTTCAACAATATGTCTTCAAATCCTCTTACATCCATTATCGCTCCCCCTTGTCCTCACTACTCAAGCTTCTCTGGTAAAACATCTCTGCCCAGCCTGTACTTTTAGCATTCACACCTTCCCCTCTCCATTTTTTATAATATTCGCACCATACCTTTTTTTTTTAAAGGTCCCTTCCCTCTACTTTCCTGCCTTTTGGGTACTGACTCTGTGCTCCTCCAAATCTCCACCACAAACAACAGTAGCACCTGGAGAAGCTTTTAAGTAGTGAACATACCTGAAGGTTGCAGGAGGGGTCAGGATCAGTGTTGTTGCAGTGGTTCTCAGAGCAGAGTCCCTGGAGCAGCATCCACGAGGGCTGGACCTTGATGGAAATGGAAATTCTCAAGACCCGTCCAGACCTACTGAATTAGGAACTCTGGGAGTAGGGCCCAGGGATCTGTTTTCACAAGCCCTCTAGGTGTTTCTGATGTGAGCTAATGTTTAAGAGCATATATATACTGGTAACCACTGCCACGTGATTCTCATTCAGCCTACCCTCACCGTATGTCAGAATCACCTGGGAGCAATTAAAACCTATAGATTCCTGGGACTTACCCTCTGAGATCAGTTTCAATGGGACTGTGATGGGCCCCAGTGTTTAGATTATTTCACTGTTCGTCCAGGGTACTAAAACATTGCAGTATCCTCAAATAAAAATTAAATAGGAAAACAATTTTTTCTATTGCGGGGGGGGGGGGGAGGAGGGGTTGGGGTGTGGAGGAGGGAGAGGATAGTGCTGATATAAGGGGAGGTTTCTGATTAAAGTTTGAAGTGTTTAGATATGTTTATAACGTTTAAGGTCATCATTAATATAGAGCAAGGCTGCATGTTCAATTTTTTAAAACATGCTTCAATGAAGTCCACAAATGGTCTTTAATATTTCTGAGCACATGTGGTAGAACTGCTTAAAGTAAGCAGAACTATTCCAAGCATCATGGACACCTAGACTGGCCACAGGGCACTTGTGGTTCACTGATGGCTGGCTGGGTGCCTTCCCCCTTAACAAATTTAGCAACCTTTTCAGTTGGTGCCCTGGGCAACTGGCCTCCTCACACTCCCTCTCGGCCCCCAATCCTTTGGAACACAGCTACAATTCTGCTAATGTCTTCAGACAAAGGCATCATTTTATTCAGCTTTTATTAATAGCAGCAAGTGTTAGAAACTTTGTAGACTGCACCCTGTGGGGAGAAAAGCTATAGACCTGGTGTGGATTTAAGCATTATGCCACCTCGTCAGGCCATTTTTCCACTTCCTTTTCATAAGGACCAAAATAGACAATGGGAAAAACACCAACTGCAATTTTCCAAGTGGAAATAAGACACTGCTTTGGGGTTCACCAGTAAAGTTTATGTTTAGATAAAATAACAAGCAGTCATACAAATCTCTACCTTTTCTGGCCTAACCGGCTTCCATTACCACCAGCTGATTTGATTGGGGAATTTTCTTTCAACCTAAGTAATCATATGGCATGTAGTTAGAAGTAGTATACCCTTCTTGATTTTAGAAAATTAAGGGTTGACCAATGGATTCAACTTTCAGTATTTTCATCTTGGTTGCATGAATTACCTTGATTTTCTCCTAGCAATGCAATTAGCCAAAAATCCCGAGTATTACCTGATTACTCCAGGAGCAATGACCAAGCTAATAGTTCAGGGAAAATCGCCAAAAGGCATGTGGTATTTACGAGGAACTTGAGTGCCAGCTTGTCTCGATGCCCAATGACAATAAAACATTTTTAATATCTATTTTATGCTTCTAGTAGGCTAAGTGAGCATAAAGGAAATACATGAGAGGAAGACTGGTTATCCTCCCAATGAAAGCACATCTGTTCTTTTGCTCATGATATTCTCAACAGTGCTGGGAACAGAAACTCACTGCAGAAACTACCTACTGAGAATCCCATAAAATCTGGAATCTTGTCTTTGAAGTTATCTGCAGAACTCAAGGAAAACAAAAGTTGAAGGAAACAGTATGGAGGCAATTTGAACACTGGTCCATGTCAGACACTATTGTGTCTTTAAACGCGTGACTAACTTGTCAGTGGCTTTAGACATGCAGTAGAGGGCTCAGTGAGGGGGGAACTTGACTTTTCCCCCCACAAGCTGTTGAAATACAGAGCCTGGAAGTAGCTGGGGAAGAAGTGGACAAATTTGCATGAGGCCATTTCAACCCTTTCTGAGTTTCCAAGTGACTGACACCTGTCAGAAGACCAAGCAGGACCTGGCCAAAGGCCCAGTAGCAAGACATAAAAATACGCACTGTGGTAGAGGCCAGACAAAGAAGGTAGATGACCCTGTCACCCCCAGAAAATGAAACATGAACTTCGGCCCCAGCCCTTAGCCGTTTTCTGTGTAGTCTGCTGATTAGTCAGATACATTGAGCCAAAGGTACAACTGGACTTTTTCTGCTTCAAAATTGCATGATTGTGGAGGAGAATTACCTCCTCCAAAGATGCCAGTGTATTAAGGCCCCCAAGAATGTTTATCACCAAAGCATATGTAGTATGGGAATTTATTTCTTGGCGCAAGTTATAAAAGTGAATGCCTGGGCTCTCAGATCCCTCAGATCACTGGGTTACTTGGGATGGGGGGTGGGGGTTCTTTACAATTTTTAATGCATTATATTTTCCTCTGCATTTTCCCCAAATCATATGCAGACTGCCAACCATACTTTTTGAATCAATACATGCGGCTTCATAGAAATGGGAACCAGAAAAAAAGATGTTTTGATGTTCTCGCATTTTTTAACCTCAGATTTTTATGCAATTGCAAGTATTATATGTACAACTTTGAATCCTGCTTTATTCATTTAACTATATCATATGAATACTTTGCATTATTAAACACTTTTACAAAAACATTTGAATGGCTGATACTATTCTCTCCAGGGGATAAATCATAGGTCTCTTAAACAATCCTCCAATCATTGACATCAAGCTAAATTTGAAGTATAAAAGTGAACCTACTCTTACTTCAGCTCTAAAGAACTAGGAACTAATCAGTGGGTACTGCTCTCAGAGTTGGTACCTAAAATGCTATTGCAATCAGTAAATTATATATCATGTCACACTTGATCAATTTTTACTATATTAACAGTGATTACATGTTTCTCGAGTTTCACAGGGAAATCAAATAATTGACCACAGCTGGCAATATTTTATTTTACACGGAACACCGCAGCTGGAGGAATGCCAGCCTAACCTTGAACAGGGCTGGAAATTGACTGCAAACATTTAGGGGCAATGTCTTGTGCTGGCTGACTTTCCCCTCCTTTGCTAACCTTTCACTGGGTGTCTGAATATTTTCAAAAGTGCTCATTGGCGTTACATAGCCTTCACCGGGGCCCACGGAGAGCCTAGGAGCCCAGCAAGCTTTATCCCCAAAATGCAAAACAACCCCTGAGCATGTAGGATATGTCAGAGGCACTTCTGAATGTCTGTGGAAACTGGAAGCGTTTGATCCCCTCAGTTTTTACAGCCTCTTGCAATCATTAAGCAAGGACAGTAACTTCAGAGAATGTGTTTTGAATACCAGTAATTCTTGCCACAGAATTTTTATAAGCAAGAATAAAAATGAGAAGAGCAAGAGAAAAAGAAAAAGTGTCCCTACCCCTGAGGTTTACAACCTCTTCCTGATACTCACCATGTGTTACCGAAATCAAATGATTAAACACAGAAGCGTTCTGAGTGTATGTGTGACGCAGCCGTATTAATATTAGGTTTATCCGTTTGGCAGGAATGTTATTTTGTAGTCACAATAGTTTTATTAGAAAGAAATGTCATTCTACCCACATAATCCACAGAATTTTAATCAACATGTTGTATGATTTAGTCTTTCATTTCCCGGAAGATGATTAGTTTTCACTGGGCACTGTAAGAAAAAGGGGGAAAAAATAGTCATAGGGAACATTTTCTAGGACATATTCTTGATTTACTAAAAATAGAGACAGATGCAAACAACCCAGTCTTATTACAGAGGCTTTTTACTTGACAGGACAAAGAATGCTGCTGTCTACATAGTAAAGCACTTACCATCCACACTTGAGATAACAAAATTAATCCTTAAAAAATTAAATTACTACAATATGTCATACCCTAATCTTAAACACATAACTAAGGATCAATTGGAGTCAGCTGATGAAAAAATATTTTCACTTCTAATAAATAGCATTTCCATATATTTATATATACAGAATATAGATATATAGAGATATAGATATAGATATAGATATAGATATAATCTATCTCACAAATTCTGGCCTTCTATAATATAATGTTAATTTTAAAACTTTGATAAATCAGCAATTTAAAACCTGTGTATATTTTTAGTAAGTGCACATCAACATAAGAATGTAAGTTATTTACTTTGAATTTTAAAATGTAGGTTTGCAATGTCTGTTTTCATGACAAACAATTTTCTAAGTTAAACCATTCTATTTTAGCTGGCTTTGAGCTTTTATTTTCAGTATTTTCAAAATCTTACTTTTAGAAAATGTTGAGTGACAGCTTTAAATATGCCTCCAGGTTCTCTGGGCCATTTCTCGTGGCCTCCGCTGGGTTAATGTGGATGTAGCTGCTACACACACTATACCCTCAGGGAACAGCTTTAGGGGGGAAAGAAATCTCATAGGCATTTTAGCCCAGGAATTATTTCAATAACACCTCAAACCCAGGTGTGGTTTGGAGCTTAGAGGAGTTTATAAATAATTTTAAGTGGTAAAATATATGTCAAAATCGAAACCTATTAGTAACAAGAGAATAACTTCACACAATTTTAAAAGCTGGTAACTTCAGTTTATGTTACCATGCCAGCAAATGCCACCTTTATTTTTTAAATTCAGCCTACACGTCTGTAGCCCCTTCCTTCCACGGGTGTCAAGTGGAACTGTTGTGTTGGTAGAGTGTCTTTTGTGGGAATTTAGTAACCTTTCTGCCACCACAATTAGAAATCACAAAGAGGTATGTATTCGTTCAGTATAAATTCTTAGCATTTACAGTTGGCCCAGGACTGGTAAAGTTATTAAACTGGTTCATATCTGATTCACTGTGTTTCTGCCTTGGTAAAATAAGCAATCAGCTAGCGTCCTCATGCTAAGGCTAGACACCAGTTTATAGGGCAAGAAGGCAACAGGCAATTTAACTTTCAGTGAAGTGTTTTTCCATTAATTGGACCACACATTCTCACAAACACCATTGCACTCAGTTTGGTGCTGAGAAGATTTGCAAGCGTTTTGTGTGTCTTTTGTTAGTTCCAACATACAGCTTATCCTTGATTTAGCAGACTACAGTTATACTTTTCTTAATTGCTTTTCATGCATAGTTGGGAGAAACAGCAGGCAGCCTTTAAGCAAAGGTTTTGTGGCCTAAAATGGTAGCTTAAAGTGCCTCCTGCCCTGTGTTTAATTAGCATGCCAAAGCAGCTCCAGACTGGAGAAGACAGGGTCAACCAAACTACACATACAACCAATTTTACTGACATACAAAACAAGGGCAAAATTATCTGCAATGAATTTATCCTGTGCACTTACTAAAGAATACGATAGACAGGGGCTGTGTAGCTAGTTTTCCCAAAGTTAAATCAATCTTTTCCAAAGTTAAATTTGGAAAGTCACAAATTTAAGCTCTTTTTCTTTCCATTAGTGGCTGATTAAAAGTTATCCATTTTCTCAGTCTTCAAGCTTTAACAAAAGCCACACTTGGCAACAATGAGATAAAGACCTCATATTCATTCAAGGTTTTTCTATTAATAAAAAGTGACCTTTTTCTGCCCTGATCGGTTTGGCTCAGTGGATGGAGCGTCAGCCTGCGGACCGAAGGGTCCCAGGTTCGATTCCAGTCAGGGGCATGTACCTCGGTTGCAGGCACATCCCCAGTGGGGAGTGTGCAGGAGGCGGCTGATCGATGTTTCTCTCTCATCGATGTTTCTAACTCTCTATCCCTCTCTGTAAAAAAATCAACAAAATATATATATTTTTTAAAAAGTGATTTTTTTTTAACCAAAGAAAGGCAAACAAAATAAGTATCCTATGAGGGTATTTTATGGATAATGCAGTCACCAAAGATATTTTGGAGAGCCACAAGTGTACTGAGTTGTTCAGTTGCTCATGTTACTGGAAACATGTACACAATGTAGGTAGCTGAGGAGGCCAGAGGGGCAGAACAGAAGCTCCTTGGGTGGAACCTGGCTCTGTAAGCAGGATCCAGGGGCAGTTCCCAGGCAGACGCAGCACATTCAGCCGGTGCCGCAACTGCTCTCTGGAGCCACGTGGCCCCTGTCACCTGGAAGGCCTGTTAGAGCTGTCTCCCCAGCAATTCACCCCGGAGACTGGCTACCGCAGCATGTATGACTGTCGGACCCTTTGCCGTATCCCAACCAGAGGGAGGAATGGGGCCCTTTTCAGTTTGCCTTGGGGTTGTTGGCTTCTTAATGACTTAGGTTTGACTTTGGACATCACTACAGGCTGATGGCTGCAGAAAGTCTGAGTTGGAGGCAGAGATGATAAAGGTTGTAACCTCACAAGCAAATAGCTTGGGGTGGCTGTTCTACCTGCTCTATTTAGTTTACATACCAAAAATTCTAAAACAGGAAGAATTTGAAACTGTATTACTTCTCTTTCCAGCATTATCAGCAAGGTCTCCTGAATCATCCCATTATAATGCTATCGTAGTCTTTGCCTCCTTTCCTACTGTTCTAAAATGTTTTGTCTTACCATTAATTTGTACTTCTTTAGGATTTCTACCCCTAAGTTCTTACGTTGGCTTTCCTGTTGTGTTTATTCTTTTATGCTGCCTTCTTTATGCCTACCTTTTTCTTTTCTCTTTTTTTTTTCTAAATGAGACTTCTAGTCAAACACTAGGTTTCAGATAAGCATTTCAGGAATTGTGTGTATGAGAGTAGTAGAGGCTAGACTCCCATAAAGATAAGATAAAAACTCCTAGATCATCAACTCTCATCAAAAAGAAGAGAAAAATCTGAAGAAAAGGGTTCTGAAAGAAGATAGAAACTAACTCATACAAAATTCATTCATGAAAAAGTTGATATAGAGTCGAATGCCAAGCTGACTCTGGCATTCTTCATGTTGCATAGCTACAGGGTCATTCCCTAAGAAACATACTTTGCAGCCTAATGATCTCCTTCCTGAATTCCAAAATTATTCCAATGCCTGTGTATTTTCTAAAATTCTAATCGATGAGCGAAATTGTTTGAGAATAATGCAACTTTTACTACATTTGCAACTACTGATATATATATATATATATATATATATATATATATATATATATATATACACTAGAGGCCTGGTGCACAAAAATTTGTGCACTTGGGGGGGAGAGGGGGGTCCCTCAGCCCGTCCTGTGCCCTCTCACAGTCTGGGACCCCTCGGGAGATAATGACCTGCTGGCTTAGGCCTGCTCCCGGGTGGCAGAGGGCAGGCCCAATCCCTAGGTGCAGCCCCTGGTCAGGCTCAGAGCAGGGCTGATTGGGGAGTTGGGGCGTCGCCCCCTGTCATGCACAGAGCAGGGCGGATTGGGAGGTTGTGATGCCACCCCTAGTCACGCTCAGGGTACGGCCGATTGGGGGGTTGGGACACCGCCCCCTGTCACACTCAAGGCAGGGTCGATAGGGAAGTTGCAGCACCACCCCCTGTCATGCACAGAGCAGGGCCGATCAGGGGGTTGGGGCACTGCCCCCTGTCATGCACAGAGCAGGGCCCATCAGGGGGGTTGGGGCTCTGTACCCTGTCACACACAGAGCAGGGCCGATCAGGGGGTTGAGAAGCTCCCCCCTGTCACGCACAGAGCAGGGCCGATCAGGGGGTTGAGGAGCTCCCCCCTGTCACTCACAGAGTAGGGCCGATAGGGGAGTTGGGGCACACCCCCCCCCCCCGGTCACACACAGAGCAGGGCAGATCAGGGGGTTGGGGCGCCACCCTCTATTACCCACAGAGCAGGGCCAATCAGGGGGTTGGGGCGTCACCACTGTCACACTCAGGGCAGGGCCGATGGGGAGGTTATGGCTCTACCCTGTCACACACAGAGCAGGGCCCGTGGGGGGGGGGGGGGGGGGCGCCACACCCTGTCACACACAGAGCCGCAGGGCGATCAGGGGGTTGGGGAGCTCCCTTCTATCAGGCATAGAGCAGGGCTGATCAGGGGGTTGGGGCACCTTCCCCTGTCACAAACAGAACAGGGCGGATATGGAGGTTGTGGCCCCATCCCCTGTCACACACAGAGCCACAGGGTGATCAGGGGGTTTGGGCGCTGCCCCCTGTCATGCTGATCCCGGTGCTGGGAGGTATATTAACCTTTTGCTATATAGGATAGAGGCCTGGTGCACAGGTGGGGGCCGGCTGGTTTGCCCTGAAGAGTGTCCTGGATCAGGGTGGGGGTCCCGCTTGGGTGCCTGGCTAGCCTGGGTGAGGGGCTGATGGCTGTTTGCAGCTGGTCACACACCCTTCAAGGTGGGGGTCCCCACTGGGGTGCCTGGCCAGTCTGGGTGAGGGGCTGAGGGCCGTTTTCAGGCTGGCGGGTGACTGAAGCTCCCAACCTGTCCTTTTTTTCTTTTTTTTTAATTCTTGGCCAGCTTTAGCTCTGAGGCCGGCTCCAGCTCTGAGGCCTCGGCTGCTGAAAGCAGGTTTCTGGCCTTGTTTACCTTCTGTATTTGAAACAATGTTGCGGTTCTGCTGGCTGAAGCCTAGCTGACTAAAGCAGGTTTCTGGGGTTTGGTTTATCTTCTATATTTGTTACAATGTTTCCTAGAGTTGCAGCTCAGAGGCCAGCAAGGCAGGCAGGGAAGCTTGGCCTCCTCCATCACTGAAGCAAGCAAGCCTCCCTGTTCGCGTCAGCTGCCTGGCTGCCAGCCGCCATCTTGGTTGGCAGTTAATTTGCATATCTCCCTGATTAGCCAATGGGAAGGGTAGCGGAGGTACAGCTAATTACCATGTTTCTCTTTTATTAGATAGGATATATATAGCGTAATATGCTAATTAGACTGGATGTCCTTCCGGACAAAGGGGGGATGGAGGGAAACCCAGGTCCCGGGTGCCAGAGGGAAACCGGTGCCAGCATCTGAAGGAAGGAAGGCCTACTCTTGCACGAATTTCATGCATCAGGCCTATACTGTGTGTGTGTGTGTGTGTGTGTGTGTGTGTGTGTGTGTGTGTATCATCTATATTCCCTAAGGAAAAAGTAAGAATTTTTTGAAAGACCTGCTTAGCAAATTACTTCCCCCTTATAATACAGTATCTTCATTTCATAGCTCTTTGAAATTGTCTCTCGTGCTATGGACACACACACAAATACGAATTTGTCAGGATCCTAACCCTCAAATAGTGTTTAATTATAGTTGACACTAAGAACTTTCAGTTACACTTGGAAGAAATTAGAGAGCCAATTAGCCAACACTTGTCTTTCTTGCTTCTTTGCAATATACATATATATTGCAAATATATATATTTCACTCTGGGGAAACAGCTTATAACTGAAGCCTCCCAAAGTTAAGGTCTTAATCCACAAGCAAACACAATGTTAGCCACATTTCGTGTATGCTTTCAAAGCCTAGTCTGCTCATTGATTGGAATGATTCAGTGGTGGTGCTATAATTGTTTCTCACAGACCACTAAGAAATGTAAACTAACTGATAACAAAGTTACGAGTTATTAAGACGGTGTACATATTTCACATACCTAATTCATTCCTGCACCCTGGAGTGAGATTAAGTGATGAAGAATAATGTCTCACTCCATAATCCTGCTCCTTTATCACCTTCAAGGGGATATTAGCATATATTTATACATATAAAGTCATATCCATTATAATATTAATAAATGCCTTCCTCAATATGCCTAATACAACATTTTGTGATTATTGCAACCCTCTGACAGTACTTCTGCTCAACCCCCATCATCTTTTTATTAAGAATCCTATAGTTCCACATGAAAGTAATTCTTCAATTGAGGATTTCTACTTATTCAAGTTTAGAGGCTATGTCATGTCTCAATTAAATTACTGAATGAAGAACCAGTAGAAATGGAGCCTTACATAGTTTAAAAATATGTTGCATTTACCAAATATATGTTGGTAGCTCTCAAATTTTTGCCTATAGCTTTCTTCTAAATTTCAGACTCATGTATTTGACTGCCCATTCAAAATCTCACTGTTTAGTAACAAATATCTCTAACTTAATACAACCAAATCAGAGCTCTTTATTCCTCCTCAACTTCATCCACCCAATTTTTTTTTCCTTTTCCTAGGCCTTCCCCACTCTAGAAAGTAGGACTATCATCAATCCAATAGCTCAAATCAGAAAATTACTTGGGTCATTTTTGACTTCACACTCTTCTCAGCTCCCTATATCCTACTCATCAGGTAGTCCTATGTTTTCAAAATCTAATATGTATCTTAAATCTGTCTACTTCCCCCCATAACCATAACCACCATTTTAATCCAAAAGCAACATCAGTCATCTCTCACCTGGAATATTGCAACAGCCTCCTTTCTCTAATCGTGCCCCCAACCCGAGATATCTATTCTCCTTACAGAGCCTGGGTAATCTTTCAAAAACATAAATCTGATCATGTCATTCTCTTGCTTGACAAGGTTTTACATATTACTTTGATTAAAACAAAATTCCATTATATGGCCACCATGGCCCTACGTGTGTGCCCTTGCCAACTTTTCTAAATTTATCTCCTACCTCTCCCCTCATCCTCCATTCTACTCCCTCCACAGGTCCTTCAAGTCGCTCGGCAATTTACAGCTTCAGGATTTTCAAATGTCCGCCTGGACCGCCCTCCTACATCAAACATGTTGGGCTCCTTCTCATCCCATTAGAATCAACCAAAATATTTCTTCCTCAGAGAAATCTTCCCTAACCACCAAGCACTCATCCAGATTTTGTGATCCCTGAAGCTTATACACTTGAAGGAAATTTTTTATTGAAAAATAATGTTTTTAATCTAAAGTTTGCAAATTTTACAGAAACACATGATCATGGAACTCCTCAGAACCTTGGGAGAGGCTGGAACAAGGGAAGGGTGCGGAAGCTTAGCCTCAAAGACTACTCTTTTCAGCAGGTCCTCTCCACTTCCACCTGTACCCCGACGGTCTATTATTGCACCCTATTTATGCTTCTTAGCACCTCTCACATCTGTCACTTGTCTTGTCTGTCTCCTGTGTCAGATTGTACATTCCAGTAGGGCAGGTGCCAGGCAAGAACACACTGCCAAACACAGCATCTGGCTCAGCAGCACTCGGTAAAGACTTGCCCGTGAGTGAAGAGTCCTTTGATAATACCGGCGCCAGATAAATGTAAAGAAGCATTTGACAATTTAAATGTGCCTGTCATTAAAGCAGGCTTGTTTTCCTTCCCTTTTTCCCGTGGTAAGAAGTTTACAGCATGGCACGATTCCTGGTGCAGAAGGAAGAATTCTAATGCCCTCTCTATCTACTCCAAGCCTCAGGAATTTTTAAGGCCACAGCCTAATTTAGAGACAAAAAAGCATTTGTCCAAGAGGGTTGGACTTGGTTACTTGGGTCAAAAACACCATGCTCTGTGTTTTGGAAGAAGAGCTGCCACATGGCTCTGGCTATGGTGACATTAGACAGGGGCCAGGGTGCCAGCAACTTCTGTGGAGCCCTCGACTCTTTCTGGGCTCAGTCCTGTCCCATCTGGACACATCTGTGCACCTGTTTTTGTTAGTCAGCCTGAGCTCATCACTGCAGGACATCCCCTCCCCCCGCCCCCAGGCTGTGGCCGTGAGAAGGGGGTCAGGGAAAGGGCCTGGAGTTTTATCTCCAAGGAGAGCTAACACCTAAACCCAGGTGTCTTTGGCACTAACACACTCCCTCTGCTTGAAGGAAAAAGTAGGACTTGAAGTTTTACTGATTTACTAATATGATATTCAACCTTGTCTGAAATACTTGCATATTTGGCTAACTGTAAAATGTTGAACAAGTCCTTGGGAGAAAAAAAAAAAAGCCTAACTTTTATCAAGTGCAACTAAATATTTCATGTAATTTAACATTTTCTTGTGCTAAAACCTGCAGTGTAACTTGCCAATAGCAGGAATAATGATTAAATTCTAGAATAAGCTACAAACAGAGATCCTTAGATGTCTTCCAGCATACTCTTTGTGAGTGGGAAAGATGATATCCCGTTCTTACCACCTTACACGGTTTATATTTGGTTTTACTTGGACTAGAGAAGAGTTAGTGGGGTTGCTTTCTAAAGAATGAGAGAAAAAATCTTGTCTGTGTTCCACTGAAAATCCCTCAAAGTCCTCAAAAAAGAATAAGCCACACCAATCCAGAAATGAACTCAAGGTTCTTTTGTATGTATAGGAACAAACTGCATTCCATCGTTGAGTGGCTCTGGATAGACATCATTTATTTATTTGTGGCAGGTTAAACAGGCAGCTGGAGTGTATATTTTATGGTTAATTAACCTGAGCTAGGTTAATTATGGTGGCAATTAAACCTCAATCCTATACCTTATAGATGGAACCTCACTGTGACTATCTGCAAATCCAAGCTACAGTATGTCAAACACGAACTTCTGACTGGGAGCAGTTTCAGAACCAATTTACATTCAAATAAAAAGGCACTCCAGTGAGAGGCGTATTAAGATGTTTAAATTATGGGGTGTGTGGGATTCATCAAGCAAGGAAGGCTGTTGTAAATCAAGCTTATGGGGAATGGGTTAAACACACAAAAGGGTTTTAGTGCATGAGCAATACTTCCTAGTATCTTTCTTTTCTTTTCTTTTTTTTTTTTTTTTTTAGCAACTGAAAAGGAAATGTTAAGGAAATAGCAAAGAATAAGTAAGGTTTTAAAAATAAAAACTACCAATCGTATGTATAGTTTTTCACTCTTACTGGCACGCCAGCTTTAAAAATAGGGGATATTGGCATGCAGAACAAAACACATTTTAATACACCAAACTAGAATGAATGGGAGGGGAGGCAAGAGAAAACCGAGGCCAGCAGTTTGAGGGACTTTTGAAAAGAATTACCCTTTGTTCTTGCTTCTTTTGTAGATTCTACCTTCTTGTATTATATGTGGATTTTCCCTGCTGGGTTATCCTATTCCACTCATTATCTTCAATTCCTAGTACTGAGCCTTACCACAAAATAGGTGTTTGTTGAATGGGTGTGTAAGAATGAGGTGGTGCTCTCTGTCTGTCTGGATACTCGAGCATTCATTCATACAGAACTTTATTCCTAAAGAACGCGCCTCTATATGAACAACAACAAAAATATTAGTGGGTGGTCAAATGGATTCTACGAAAAGTTGATTAAGTGTGGAGACTATATCTCCCACTCATGTCTTTCCCCTTTAATCCCCTTTTCTCTGCTCTAGACACTGTGTACTCTTGTGCCAGTTGCTTCATTGGTACTAAAAAAATAGACACTGGATGTATTTTCTAAGCCCTTGCATTTTAAGTAGATTCCTGAAGAGCACAATGCCTGATCCAAAAGATTAAATCTCTGATGTAAAATTTTAGGCCAAGTCCGATTTAAGCACAAGTCTAACCTTTCTTAGTAGTTAAGTCTCCAAGCCACCAAATGTTAAAATAATTCTAACCAGTTATTGAGCATTTGATTAGATACACAAAAGTAGTCAAACTATACCCTGAGGGCCAATCCAGCCCACCTCTGTTTTTTGTAAATAAAGCTTTATTAGAACACCACCATGCTCATTCATGTATGTATTGTCAATGTTTGCTTTTGAGCCTCAATGGCAGAACTTGTAACAGACTGCATGGCCCATAAAGCCTTAAATATTTACCATGCAACCCTTCACAGAAAAGCTTGCCAACCCCTGGGTTAGGTTGTTCCCTTTTCAGCTGGCTCTTTGGTTATCATCTAATTTTCCGTTATGTACCAGTCCGAGCCCTTATGAGTTATTCTTATTTCCCAAGTTTCAATAAGAGCTGTCTCTGTTTAGAGAACCCTGTGAGTAGCCTGGAATGCAGAGCCTGCACTCTTAAAACATAAACACTTTGTCTCCAAATAATTTTAGTACTTCTGGAACTCCTAGGAAATGAAAACACCAAGAAGCTCCTCTGACAACATTTAGCTCTTAATGAGAACTTAATGCAAGTGGCCTCTTCTTTCGGGAAGCGAATCTTTCGGGGAAGCCACACTTTACCCATAACATTAAGGGACAATTGCTTTACTTTTCTCTTTTATGTGAAATAACCTATTGCTTACAATGGCTAATAGTAGCATAACAAAGCCTGATTTCACTGAAAATTTCAAAGGTTATCAAGTGAGTGAATCTGGAAGATGACCTCTCCATAGAACTAACTGGCATAAAGATGTTGAACTTTCGATAGGGTGACCACCTTTTGTATTTAAAAGTGGTTGGAGAAATATTTTGGTTTCTTATTTCCAAAATAAATCATAATATTCGGAATAAAACAAATTTGAATCAGTGATATACATTTTGTAGAATTGAATACTATGTCGTTTTTCCAGAATCTTACCTTTTTAAAAACCAAATGAGTATCCATCAGGTCTCCTGATCATGCTTCTTTCTAAGCACTTCTGCCTCGCTAGTGGAAGAAAAGGAGAAAAAAAAGTTTCACTTTGCAACTTGAGGGTGACTTGAGGGAATTTTTTGAGCCTGGCACCTTAAAGGTGAGGGGGAAGAATGGTTCGGGGAGTAGGATCTCTTGGAAGCTATTTTTTCTTCTTGGGTGGAAAGCACTCACGAGAGCCCTGTTTGAGAGCTGTGTGCCTCCAGAGCGTGCTCAAGGGTAAAGGTGGAGTCATTCTGATACCTATTAAGTGCCTACCATGCTCCAGGCGCTGCTCAACAGGCTCTGCCCAGCTCCGCTCACCCGATCTTAAAACTGAGAGAGCAAGCTCAACAGCCAATAAGCTGCAAATTGGAATTCAGGTGCCCTGACTTCAAGGTGAGGCAAAGGGGCCATTTGGAATGACTGAATGGCTCAAAGCACTGCCCCTAAGGGAAAGGAGCTGGGCAGCTGCAGTCCGGGCTGACGGCATTGTGTGTGCAGAAGCTTAGAACAAGGCTGCCTGAGCTGGCGATCTAAAGGGAATTCAGCTGTGCTTCCTGGATACCGACCAGTGGATCTAGACTAGAGAATATCAAACGTCCCCAGCCGGTTCAGAGAATAGAATGTCGGCCTGCAGACCAAAGGGTCCTGGGTTAGATTCCGATCAAGGGCATGTACCTCGGTTGCAGGCTTCTCCCTGGCCCTGGTCAGGGCGTGTGCAGGAAGCAACCAATAGATGTGTTTATCACGTGGATATTTCTCTCTGTCTTTCCCTCTCTCTTCCAATCTCTCTAAAAATCAATGGAAAAATATCCTCAGGTGAGGATTTTTTAAAAAGGAAAAGAATATCAAACAATTCCTTCGGTTTGCTGACTGCTTGATTTTCTAGCAGATCTGAATGCACTACTGCAGGCTTTTGTTTTATTTAATTGCCCAAGCAATATGAGAAGTAGAATAGGTAAGAATGACCACAAAGGAAGAGAGGAGCGTGTGCAGACGAGACAATGAAGTCTTTGTGGATATATTTTTGAGCTTTTTTAAAGCTTTGCTAAATCACTTGAATGATAGGTCACAGGAAAGAATCTTTCACTAGGGATTTTGTCCAGATTCATCTATTCTTTTGCCTAATCATGTCAGAGCTATTTGCTTCAAATTCTGCTCTTCTATGCTGGTCCAGGGATTCCATCTCTGGGAAGCCCTGACTCCCCCAGTCACCAAAACCATGTAGAACTAAAGGCACTAGAGTGAACTGATCAGTTTTGTTATCTTTATTTACTGTCCAATATAAGTAAGCAATACTTGGTCATAAACTATTGACCATCTCAGAGCTATCCTGAGTGTCAGACATCACCCCGACCCGCCCTTGCTGAAACCCCAGAGTCTCCTAAGATACAACCCTACACCTTGATCTTGGTTCATGATGTTCAGCTTGTGTGCACAGGGTGGTGGCTGTTTGGAAGGGCGGCCCCCGCACTGCTGTATAATGAAGTGGTGTCACCCCCTCCACCTCCTTGTGGTTAATGGGAAGTTCTTTTTGGCATTTCCTTTCATTTCTGAGTCAGTCTCCTCACCAGCGCATCAATCCTTTCCTTTTGGCCTGGACAAGCTTCTCTGAGCACATCCTTTCCTTCTTACAGCTCCTTGAGTTCTCAATACCCACCATTCAAAGCAGAAACAATGCCTGGTGTCTGCACTTTACCCAGAGAAAAACGGCTTTAGTTGTCTTTCAACATGTTAATATCTAACATAATGAAATCGCTTTTAAAAAAGCAGGGGCGGGGGGGGGGGGGGGGAGTTGGCGAGGGGAAGGGGCAGGGGGCTAGGTGATTTGGCTCAATGGATAGAGTGTCAGGCCTGCAGACTGAAGGGTCCCAGGTTTGATTCCAGTCAAGGGCACATGCCCAGGTTGCGGGCTCGATCCCCAGTAGGGGGCGTGCAGGAGGCAGCCAATAAGTGATTCTCTGTCATCATTGATGTTTCTCTCTCTCTCTCCCTCTGCCTTCCTCTCTGAATTAAAAAAATATTTTTTTTTTAAAAAAAAAAGCAGGGGGCATTAGGTCATAGAGAATAGTTTTCTTTCTAGACTATGGAGGACTCTGGTGGTGGGAGGGATAAGGAATGATTTAAGAATGAGAAATGAGAGTTCCCGGTGGACAGTAGCCATTCTGGTTTTATTTGTGATAACAATCAACTTTTTGTTTCATCTTTGTTGAATACTATTAACTCCATACTTTTCTCTAAATTCAAGGAAAAACAAACGTAGAGGGGAAAATACCATTTTTTTCTACTGAGAATCACATATCTTGAAACTATTAATGCCAGAAGCATCACTTTAGTTGTTCATTCACCTCATCCTGTATGAGATTCCATTGAAATTTTGATTTCATAGGTGAGGATACTGAAGAGAAGAAGTGACAGTATTTGGGGTCAGAGTTGGGATTTCTGACATAGGCAGTAGACCTCAACTTAAGGGAAAACATGTTAGTAGCTACTACATGCTTGACAGTATGCTTTTTTACAATGTCAGGATGCATTTATCTTTTTATCAGCAATTACAGTGGCGGGAAACACAACTTGGGAAGTAAGAACAAGAGGGTCTGGCCTAGCCAGTTTGGCTCAGTGGATATAGTCCTGCATACTGAAGGGTCCCCGGTTTGATTCTGGTCAAGGATCCCTGGCTCTGGTCGGGGCTCGTGTGGGAGGCAACCAATCAATGTGTCTCTCTCAGATCGATTTTTTTTTCCTCTCCCTGTCTCTCTCCCACCCTTCCACTCTCTAAAAATCAATGGGAAAAATATCCTCTGGTAAAGATTTTTTTAAAAAGAAGAAGAAGAAGAGGGTCTGCTATTTAACATAACTCTGAAGCTCTATTTTTTAAAATATTATTGATTTCAGAGAAGGGAGAGGGAAAGAAACATAGAAACATCAATAATGGGAATCATTGATCAGCTGCCTGCTACACGCCTGTACTGGGGATTGAGCCACAACCTGGGCATCTGCCCTGACTGGGAATTGAACCATAAACTCCTGGTTCATAGGTCGACGCCCAAACACTAAGCCACGTCAGCTGGGCAACTTTGAAGTTCTAAATCTTTGATTTTGTTTATCTATGAAATAAAAATAACAATATCTACTTCACACTTTCAATGATTACATGAGTTAATACACACACGAATGTTTTCTATAGCGTTCTACTTATCCTCGAACACTATTACCCCCAAAGATATAATTATCAAAGGTATGACTATACTGTTTTTTGTTAATACAGTAAGAACAATATTTAAAAATTCTATCAAATGAGTTTCAGTAACAGTATTAGAAATATCTGCTTTACCTCATTTTAACCATGTTCTTGAATGCCTGTATTATTTAAATATTAAAATGCACCACCTAAATAAACACCAATCTTGAAATACTTATTTTTCAGTCAGTTTCCTTGTTGAAAAATAATAGCAAATAATTTCTTGCAGAAGGCAATAAGTAGTACTATTTACTCACAGTGATTGTAATTTTTGTATTTGCCTTAATACATAACAGATGTGCAAAGCCATGGATTTGTCCCACCCCAACTCCAAATGCTCGATACAACATATGGCACTGAATCTGTATGTGACACAAGAAAGTATTTATGTGTTCATGAAGAGGATCCAAGTTTGCTATTATTTTGATTAGTTTATTCAGCATGTATCTAACATTTTGTTATTTGGTTAGGAAGAGTCAAATCCTAAAAATGAACATAATTTTCCAAAGAAAATTTAAATTAACTTTATAGATCTCAAGATTACTAACAAGGATGCATATATATTAAAATTCTAGTGGCTTTGAAAGTTGGTACCTGCCAGAAAAGCCTGTAGAGAGGACTGAGATGTATTTATTTTATATTATGACAATTACAGAGTAGAAAAGGTTCTACTAGATTAGAAATGTGACCGTTATGATAAAAATCATGTCACCTCCCAAAAGAGGCCTGCACATAATCCTACCTAATAAAAGAGAAACATGGTAATTAGGCATACCTCCGCTACCCTTCCCATTGGCTAATCAAGGTGATATGCAAATTAACTGCCAGCCAAGATGGCGACCGGCAGCCAGGTAGCTTGAAGCAAACATGAGGCTTGCTTGCTTCAGTGACGGAGGAAGCCAATGTTCCCTGCCTGCCGCTGTCGGCCTCTGAGCTTGCAGTTTGAAACATTGTTACAAATATAGAAGCTAAACAAAACCCCAGAAACCTGCTTTCAGCCAGCCGGGATCTCAGAGCTGGAGTTGAAACAGTGTTTCGATTATAGAACCCAAACAAACCAGATACCTGCTTTCAGCAGCTGAGGCCTCAGAGCTGGAGCCAAGCCTCAGAGCTAAAGCTGACCCAGAATTTAAAAAAAGAAAAAGAAAAAAAGGAGCGGTTGGGAGCTTCAGTCACCCGCCAGCCTGAAAACAGCCCTCAGCCCCTCACCCAGACTGGCCAGGCACCCCAGTGGGGACCCCTACCCTGAAGGGGGTGTGACCAGCTGCAAACAGCCATCAGCCCCTCACCCAGACTGGCCAGACACCCAAGCGGGACCCCCACCCTGATCCAGGACACCCTTCAGGGCAAACCAGCCAGCCCCCACCCATGCACCAGGCCTCTATCTTATATAGTAAAAGGGTAACATGCCTCCCAGCACCAGGATCAGCAGAGCCACGAGGCCTCCCAGCACCGGGATCACTGTGACAGGGGGCAGCGCCCAAACCCCCTGATCGCCCTGCGGCTCTGTGTGACAGGGGGCGGGGCCACAACCTCCCTATCCGCCCTGCTCTGTTCGTGACAGGGGAAGGCGCCCTAACCCCCTGATCAGCCCTGCTCTGTGCCTGATAGAGGGGAGCTCCCCAACCCCCTGATTGCCCTGCGGCTCTGTGTGTGACAGGGTAAGATGCCCAAACCCCCTGATCAGCCCTGCTCTGTGTGTGACAGGGTGTGGCACCCCAACCCCCGCCCCCCCCACGGGCCCTGCTCTGTGTGTGACGGGGTAGAGCCATAACCTCCCCATCGGCCCTGCCCTGAGTGTGACAGGATGCGGTGCCCCAACCCCCTGATCCGCCCTGCTCTGTGTGTGACAGGGGGCGGTGCCCCAACTCCCCTATCGGCCCTACTCTGTGAGTGACAGGGGGGAGCTCCTCAACCCCCTGATCGGCCCTGCTCTGTGCGTGACAGGGGGGAGCTCCCCAACCCCCTGATCGACCCTGCTCTGTGCGTGACAGGGGGTGGCGCCGCAACCTCCCCATCGACGCTGCCTTGAGTGTGACAGGGGGCGGCGCCCCAACCCCCCAATCGGCCCTACCCTGAGCGTGACTGAGGGTGGCATTGCAACCTTCCAATCCGCCCTGCTCTGTGCGTGACAGGGGGTGGTGCCCCAACTCCCCAATCAGCCCTGCTCTGAGCCTGACCAGGGGCTGCACCTAGGGATTGGGCCTGCCCTCTGCCACCTGGGAGCAGGCCTAAGCCAGCAGGTCGTTATCTCCCGAGGGGTCCCAGACTGCGAGAGGGCACAGGCCAGGCTGAGGAATCCCCCCTCCCCCCCGAGTGCACAAATTTTTGTGCACCGGGCCTCTAGTTTATTAATAAAGATATTGCAACTATCAACTGTAAAATCAAACGCACTTTACTAGGCTTTAAAATAACTGACAGAGCTTCATGTAGATGAGCAAAATCAAGCATTGCCTGTATAGATCATTAAAATGGAAGGTGGCAAAGAACAAACAAAAAAACCCACTGCTGAATCTAAGAATCTGGTCCTCTTTTGCTTATAAATATCGTAATTGTATATGTATTGAGCATAAATTATTTCAAACTCTACACAAAGATTATCACATCCCCCCCCCCCCCCCCCCCCCGCAAACAAACAAACAAACAAACTGCAGGGGCTGGAAACTTTCATTGTACATCAAAATATTTAATCACATGAAATTCACCATAATATGCTTTGGAAGAGTTGTTGGCATTTTGTGGATGTGAGAAACCATTCCTTTCGGTCTCCTGCAGTCAGTTTTTGCCCATCTTTCCATCGCCAACATGAAAAAGGCCTGGGTAAAACAGGCCTCGGTCCTTGCCGCTCAAGTTGCACGAATCTCCGGGGGAGAGATCCCGAGATGCAGTTGGTTCTTCCGTGCGGCACTGCACTCCTGCTCTGTGACACCCACGCTCACCTTTTCAAGGCCACAACAGCAGCATCTAGGAAGAGATGGCCCTGCCTTAGGCATCTGAGAATAAAGCCCAAATGGCAGAAGGCAGAATTGTCTGAAAGCAGCCACAGGGCGGCACAAAGAACCGCAGTCCTCACGCAGGCAAAGGGGGGAACCTCCTTCCACGAGTGAGGAAGGTGTTGGGGTGCAGGGTCTGTCAGGAGACAAGGATGTTCTATTACCTCTAAAATAGAACTTAGATGAGTTATTATTTAGCACTTCAGGAATAAGTTTCATTCTTGCATGGTTGTCCTTGTAGAAGGAAACAGCACCATTTGCTTCAGAAGTGTTTTATTTTCAGTATATCATAGCTTGGAAATTTGGTTCTACTAATATCAAACATAAAAATGGGAGGGAATGAGACTTTCCAAAGATTGGCACAGGCTCTAAAGAATCACACCGAAGGAAGTAAAAGCATCACTTGCTCCCCACCCCCACCCCCCCACCCCCCATGGTCCTTGGGGATCGCACTGCAGTTTGGGTAACGAGAAAGTGTACTTGTTTCAAAATCAGAGTATTTGGTTCAAAAGTCAGAGTAGCCTCTCTCCTGAAAACCATAATTCCTTTTTCTTCCCCCATTACCTTTTACTTTTATTTACTGAAGTGTTCTACAACTTCTTAGTCAACTTTGAAATTTTTTACTTGGCTGGGCAATCTTGAATTACCTTTAGGTTACAAAATAGATTTGCCTATAAGTACCCTCTTCTAATTGTTTTCAACTTTTTTCATAATTCCTCTTATTAGACCAATTTTACTGAGCATTAAGCAGCACAAATCCAAATGATAAAGTACAGGCCAGTGCATAGGCCTGTAATTCAGTCCCGCTGAATGTGAGTGTGCAGACACACACAACCCTTGCACAATTTACCATCCTGCAAACTACAGCATTATGTAGAGCTCCGTACCATTTAAAAATAACACATACACACATACATTCTTTTCTCGGTCAATGCAGCAAGTCATTTTTAAAAGAAATAGAAAAAAAAGACTCACGCCAATGCGTTTGTTTAAGATTAAGCAGAGCTATGCTGATAACAGATGTCTAGTTGTAATTCACTTCCCTAATGCTGACGAATAGATGTATTCATAAACAAATCAAATGAATTGCCAAGAGATAAATGCTACTGTTAACACCCCATTAGCTACTGGTTTCAGTTGTGCTTCTCAATCAGGCAAAATGTTCTTTCCCCAACTCCTCTATTTATTTTGCTTCCTGCCAATCTTGCAAATAATTCGTCTTGTGTGTCTTTTCCTCATAAATGCTTCCTGCAGCTTGATTGCTTTGCCTATGCAGCATTTTATTTCAAACTGCTATTTTACCTTTGTAAACATGTAGGACTTTCTAAGCTTGAGGAGAATGCCCAAAAGGCATGCAAAAACGAGGCTGTAATTAGATCAGCCGAGTATATTGTACAGCTTATTTAGCTTTCTCTCTTGGTATCCAATGTTGAATTCCCAGTCTCGGCGCAGAGCAGTAAATGAACATTTACTCCAGCAAAGAGGTCCTGGTATCAACATGTTTAATTTATTATTATTGCAAAGAACAGTTTTCCCATGACTAGTGAAATAGAATACATATAATATATTTAAGGATCTGCACCCAGACCACAAAAAAAACGAGGGTGGGGAGGAAGAAAGAGAAAAGCAGAAAACAAAAGAGAAAATAGAAGTAATATCAGTTACCACATGAGTTTTTGTGGTAAAAAATAGAATATGACGTGCAATAGTGCAATTTTCCTTTGCTAGTCCAGCAATGCAAGTCTTAACAGGAAGTCCACCAATGTTCTTTCCGCATTTCAGGATTTAGTTGCGTGCTTGCCGTGGGTTAGAGTTCCTGCCAGACTTCTGACTCTGCGTGGAATCACTGTGGCTAGAATCACTTTTATTCAGTCCAAGGTGACGGAGCTTCATATCCCAGCGCTGTGAGATTTAAAACAGAAAGTGGTCGCATGCGCATGTTACCAGGGCTGTCATTTCTGATTCTCACAGCTGAGTGAGACTGCAAAGTCAGGTCTCAGCAGCATTTTACTACTTTCCAAAGGTATAAGCTCTATGTCCCAGGGTAACGATGAAATTGATGCTGTATGAACATAATTCTCAGATTTTAAAAAGCACAAACCTGGCTACCTAGATCGATAATGCTTTCATATCAAACCTTCAGCTTAAAATTTCCATGTCAGTAAATGGTGACACAAATCTCTGTTGCTACCTGTGAAGTTTCCTGAGATAAAAAATACAAGCCTGGCCCTTTACAGGTGGTCAGCAAATGGAAGATTTACATAGACAATTTGAAGGAAGAGCTATTTTTCATCTTCCTCTCTTATAGCATAAAAGGACATATAGCCCTTTTAAATCCATGTGATTTGAGCAATGAAAGAAAAAGAAAATTTAGGTTGGGAATAGGGTCTCTTAAAAATAGTTTTCTAAGTGGTACCTACCAAGGGCAATGAACAGCAGAGACAAGTTTCTGCCCTCATTCTCAGTTTTACAAAGCCGTCATTACCAACCTTTTTAATAACCACAAGCAAGTTTACTAACGTTTCAGATGAACAATGTGATGATGTTTACATGGAATGTAATAAATTAAAAGGGAGTTACATTATGAGTATTATAAGCAGTAAAAAAAGAATAAAGACTATAGCAATACTTCTCAAATTTCAATGAATAGAGAAATAACCTGTGGATCTTGATAAATTGCAGGTCAGATTCTCATTCACTGGGCCTGCAGTGGGGCCCAAGATTTTCATATTTAACAAGCTCCCAGGTGCTGCCAACGTTGCTGGTCCAGGGACCACACTTTGAGTAGCAAGGAGTGAATATCAAATTCTAACTCCATCGGTTACCATGCAAAGTTTCTTAAACTTACTCCACCTCCTTTTCATCATCAACACATTGAAATTAATAATAGAATCTGCTTATAAGACTGTTCTGAAGAGTAATAGATGAAAAATGTATAAAGTGCTTAGTTCATAATAAATTATCATTTTTCAATTATCAAAAGTAATTCATTTTAGACACTTTATTCCACAGTCTTATTGTTTTTTCATATTAAAAAAACAGTCTGATTCTCAGTTCTCCAAGGCAGGGCAAATATCTTAATTTGAACAACCTACTATAACAGAGACTTAAACAACCACTTGCATGGAAAAACATAAAAAGGTTTTTATTTAATTCTTGATCTAGCTACTGAAAGCAAAAAAAATCAGTTAAATGAGCAACTCTTGTGTTAAAACACACACACACACACACACACACACACACACACACTAGTGTCCTCCACAAAACTATTTTTCCCATCCTCAAATTAACTGGAAAACTAAAGATCTCAATTATTCTTTTTTATAATGAAAGATTATTTTTCCTCCCCCCCCCCCATCACTATTTATTCCCTCTGCGCCCTCTAATAATTCTAATCAAAAGAGATTTTTCCAGCCCAGCCGGTGTGGTTCAGTGATTGAGCATTGACCTATGAACCAGGAGGTCATGGTTCGAGTCTTAATCAGGGTACATGCACGAGTTGCGGGCTCAATCCCCAGTGTGGGGCCTGTAGGAGGCAGCCAATCAATAATTCTCTCTCTTCATTAAAATTTCTATCTCTCTCTCCCTCTCCTTTCCTCTCTAAAATCAATAAAAAATGTATATTTTTTAAAGGTTTTTCGACAATCAAGTTTACTAATAACCAAGGACTTTAGTCCTAAGTAGCTACATATGAATTAAATTGTTGAGCATGTTTAAATCTAGACTAAGAATACAAATAATTTCACAATGAAAACTCTGTGAGTCCCCTATAGAAAGCAATAGAAAATATGTTTGCCTTACTAAGCAACAGGACAAACAAGCCATGCATCCTGGGTCTTTACATGATGATAATTGTTTTGGTACCAAAAGAGAAGCCCTGTTACATGCTTTGCAGCAGGGATGTTAAAAGCTCTTCCATCTGGTACAGGAATTTAGGACACATTCCTGTTCTGCATTAGCAAGCAGAAAACCAAATTAAAAGGACAGTAGAGATTCCAAATACTGAAGAAGAGCCACTTTTTAATAAACACCAAACTAATTGAAAAGAGATACAAATAGAGAATTCTCACAAGTCTAAACTTGAAATACATCTCACTTTTGACAAGTATGGGCAGGGGTGGGGGGGGGGGGGGGGTAGAGCTTACTGGAGGGCAGTTTCTCCCTGCAAAATAATACCCTCTACATTGTTGTAGGTCACTTGAACTCGAATGTTTCTGCTGCGCCGAGTGCCAGATGTATAAGGTAAACTGCCTAGGGGTTTTTTAACTTACCCTGTAAATGTTTCCCAACCCTTCAAACTCACAGAAGGAAGAGGATGTATTATGTTTGGTACAATTTCCACTCTCCCCACCCCCACCCCACCCACTACACACACACACCATTTTCAATTCTTTGCCCCTCTATATATTCTCCCATGTTCTTTGACACTGATTTGCTTAGTATAGTAAGAAGAAATGGAACCTTCTATTTGAAAGGTAATTTACAGTGCTTTTTAAAAAATGCAACACTTCCAGAATTTAAGGTTCACTGGCTCAAAAATAAAGCTACATGACTGCTCTAAGGAGCTTTTATATACAGATGAATGTGGCTTCACCTTGTACATAGAAAATGGTGGCTATGCATTGAGACAATATTGGTAGTTTCCTACTCATTCTTTCTTCTCTTCTGTGACTCACAGAACTGCAATTTGCTCAAGGACACAATATGCCCAGCTAAACAAAACTACAGTTCCCAGCCTCTCTTGCAATTAAGGACCGACATGAGACCCAGTCGGATGTAAATGTTGCTAGATGCAGCACTTGGAAAATCCTTTTCACCTCTCTTTTCTTTCTCCCTAAAATGTGTGATGCTGGAGGTGGGCAGCTCTCTTGTGACCTCCAGGTGAACATGAGTATGGGAGGAATATCCTTAAAAATGGCAGAGCAGGAAGCTGGAAGGAACCGGGCGCTCTAAAGATAACGTGGAGTCACCCTACCAGGACTGGACTAACTACAACTAGAATTCGCATTGTGAGAAGTTAGGCAACTATAGCTACATTTCTGATATGCATACAGAGAACTTCCTAAATGAAATCAATATTAAAAGCAAACTCAGTCCTTGGAATTTTAAATATATATACATATATCAGATTTTAAGATTTCTCATGGAGTTGAGCGCAGCCACTTCGTTTGTGACAAATGGCTGGTTTTCTGTGTATCACTTTAAACATAAGACAGAGGCTTACCTTAACTTTTTTACCCAGTCGATCCTTCCATTTTTCAGCAATAGAACCCTCCACCAACAGTAACCTGCATTTTTTAAAGCAAGCACGTTTGAAAATTAAAACATATTAATGAAAATTACAAGAAACCATTGCAAAGACTTACCTGCTTATTCTAGAATAGAATGACCACGTTTTAGAACAGTAATTTTTTTTTAGGATAGTAATTTCTTTTTAATCTTTATTGTTGAAAGTATTACAGATGTCCCCTATTTATCCCCACTGACACCTTCTAGCCCTCACCTGCCTCTCCGCCCCAGGTCTTTACCACAATATTGTCTGTGTCCGTGGGTTATGCATATATGCATACAAGTTCTTTGGTTAATCTCTTCCCACCCACTCACCGCCCCCCACCTCCCCTCTGAGATTCTACAGTCTTACAACAGTAATTCTTAACCATTTGGGAGCCTTGGACCCCTTTAAGAGCAAATGAAGTGATGACCCCTCTCCCCAGAAAAATGCACACCCACAAATTATACACATATACCCTACCCAGTACTTGCAATTGAGTGGCCCAACTAAAAACTATCTGTAATCCATTAGTAAGCAGACAGATCCCAGGTTAAGAATCCCAGAGTAAGGTCTCTAGAGAAGGACAGCAGGATAGGATAGGCAGAGAAATTGTTCTGAATCCTTAACCCTTTGCGGTTCAATGTTATTTTTGGAATTTGAACAGTCTGGTCCAAATTAATTGACGGGATTGAATGTTGAACTTTTTATGTTCTTATTGCTCAATGTTGGACCTGCTCCCTAGCGCCTGGTCTGTCGAGTCAGCCTCGAGGTTGGACCGAAAAGGGTTAAGGAGCGGATTACCTGGAGCGCTCCTCATCTTCATAGCCCATGATGATGTACTCCTCATTAACATGCAGTGGAGGACACAGGCAGCCAGAGCTGGTGTACAGGTTAACTGTGTCCCTTGGAATGTTCACCAGGGAAGACTTCAGGATCTCCTTCACCTCGACCACTGCAGTCACGTCATGGCACTTGGTCTTGACCTCTTTAACTTTAGCCCGAATGACTGGGTAAAAGACAATGAAGCTGATATGGTCATGTGATCCACAAGAGGTGCCACCTTTGTCTTCAAAAGAGACAAGTAGGCTACTATCTAGTCCAGGGGTGGGCAAACTTTTTGACTCGAGGGCCACAGTGGGTTCTTAAACTGGACCGGAGGGCCGGAACAAAAGCATGGATGGAGTGTTCATGTGAACTAATATAAATTCAAAGTAAACATCATTACATAAAAGGGTACGGTCTTTTTTTTTTTTTTTTTTTTTTTTTTTTTTTTTTTTAGTTTTATTCATTTCAAACGGGCCGGATCCCGCCCGCGGGCCGTAGTTTGACCACGGCTGATCTAGTCAGTTCTTCTCTACTTGATGCTCAATGAATGGAGAGGAAAAGTCAGCCAGATTTCTGTCCTAGATGTTAGTGACACACTGCACAGCACACCTGTCCCCTTAATGTTCAGCCCTGATCGCCTTCCAATTAGTGTACAAATATAGTTGTGTGTGTATTTCATTGAGAAAAATGCATCTATATAATCAAAGGTTGGGTCAATTTGATGTAATTTCCCTCCAAAATTTCATTTGGATGTGTGAATACGGTGTCCGCAGTTTCCACTGCTGCCAACAGGAACTTAAACTTTATTAATTTCACTATATGTAAAGACCTAGTACTTAAATAAGCTTCGTTTTCTTGTCAGTATTCTTTTATCGGGTCCATTAATGGATTCTCTAAGGAGTTGGGGGTCTCATTAGTGTTATAAAGATGCCCTGTTCTACTGTGTTTCCAAACTGTTCCTGTGACCTTTTCACCTTCCTCACTTTAGCTCCCTGTTTAGACACCAGTGCCTTTTTCCTTTTGTTTCAGTACAGATTTTCTTTCATACGCTCCTGTAAGCATTCGACTGTTGTTTTTTTAGTAAAAACAGTCACCACTAGATCTTGCTTCCTCCATCCTCTTTGAAGTCAGACCCTCCAGCATCCCTTCCCCTCCTGTGCTATGGAATACAGTCTAACGTGTCGGTGGCATTCACCTACCACTCTCGATGGATATACCGACACCCAGTTTATCTCACAAGCGTTGGCTTCACTTCTCAATATACAGACAAACTGCCTTAAAAATAATCAATTCAGTGGCAAAGCTGAAGTATTTGACTCATAATCTAGCAAGTACAGATCTGCTTCTTTTCTGTATTTCTCCTCTTTGGAGGGGCCAAATTCTTTAGATTCCTACTTGTGGTAAATGAGCTCTTTTTTTTCTTAAAAGGGGAGTTTGAAAAAGACTGCGAAGTAAAAAATGTCAATTTGTAAGAAGCCAGTGGCTCTCTCCTAGGCACCCTCATTGCTCTAGCTCAATATCCATGGATGTTATATGGAGAAAAATATGTGTCCAAATGAATCCCCTTTTTAAAAGCCCCTTAGGCACATATCAGCAGATCACTTTCATCTGAGTCACCACATATTTTAGAAGTTTTGGACTCAAAAAAAAAAAAAGGGAAAAAAGTAACCCATGAAAATTAGCCAACTAATAGCTGCACCCATGCCCCAACTCCATACAGAAACTTATCTAATTTTCCACCAGTACAATGCGCATACAATAGAAATTAAGTTACTAATTCTAAAAAATTTAGGACAAAAACCTCATTTTTGCTTCACAGGTATTTTAATTTTCAGAAAATTGGGTGCCTCAAATATGAGAACTTATAGCAAACAAAATACAACTGCCCCTGCTTGGTGTGACTTGTGAGCAAAGGCATCCCTTTCTGTCAGTGTTCTATTCTGTATTTTAACAAAAGATAAGATTTCCCGTTTGGAAATGTCATTTTGGAGAATCAGATGATAAATTTACAACCCAGCCAGCAGACATTTTGGGATCCTGGTTTATGTGAATGTGCTTCGCAGCATCCATCAACTCTTAGAGATTAGTGAGCTGTGCAAACGTTCTCAGACTAATGATTTATTTACCCAGTGTGGCTACTATTTTCATTAGAAATTTTTAGCACACATACCCCCTCCAAAATAAATATCTCTCTGCAAGACTTACTTTATTATTCAGTAATTTTATGAAAGCTCAAGAAATTTTACCTGAACTAATTCTGAATGAAGCAGAGGGTTTGTCTGAGTTATCAATTGCTCCCACCCCCACTTTGTTTTCTCAATAGACACATAGATATTTATGAAAATCAATATATTTGGGGATTTTAAATTTTTTTCAGATGGTGTTTTCTTTTTCTGCTATTTAATCATTGGAGTGCCTGCCTTCCCCACAGAAGCTCTAAGTAAGACCCAGGCAAGTGAAAATCCTTAAACTGCAGGCAACCTGATTATTATTGTTTGGTTATGAGAAAGTATCTTCTTTCCACTGATTGTGATCTGTATCCCATTTGATGTGACAGCATTCTTTCAGCAACCTTGTTGAAAATATTCTCTTTCCATGACTTGCAACCACTAGTATTTTGACTTTCAACAAAAATAATAGCAGCACTACGAAAGCTGAATAAAGTAAAAATTGATTAAGTCAAGTAAAATAAATACAAACTCAACTGAACTTCAAGCACCTCTCATGCTCAGTTCCTCCTCAGGCTCTCGAGTGGGAGAGTCCCTCCCACCCAGTTTGAAATGTATCTCTATACTTGGTTACATGATTCTATGATACAGCATTGCTACCTGATATGCTTCAAAATCAATGATTTGTTAAGAATCTTGCCCACATCAGACATTTTAATTATTTGGGACAGGTATCCTCTCAAAAGTTGTCCTTATTTATTTGCTTTTAAATCTTATTCTTGAACTGCTCACACACACACACACTTCTTTACACAACAGTTTATAGATCAACCATGAAGTTATCCTTACCATAGTTGTAATTGTTTCGGAAATAGGTCTTCTGTGTAGCTCTAATAGGCTTACATTTGCAGCGTTCTGAAAAACATAACATTTTATCTGTAAGCAAAATTTCAACATTAGCTTTCATTTATTTATGCACACTTTTTTGGTTGGTTAGATTCAATTTGGTGGCGATAAGGCTCTTTAGAGATTCTGTGTGCCTGATCTCTTTGTCTGGAATTACATTCATCTTCATTCTCTCTGCATAGACTTTTTTTTTTTCAGTATCAGTAGACTCCGAAGTTCCTACCCTCTAACAAATTACCCAAATCCTGAGGAAACACCTTCACCACCATGCATGAGGAGAGCATGACCCCTGCATCCTGAAAGAGGATGTTTTGTGCTTATGAAAGTAGACTCAACGCCTAGTGAGAGGCAACTTCGTTCTTATGCTCAGGTAACTGGTTTACCCCTCAGAATACCCCTGCATTCATATACGCCTTACAGGTGACACAGCACTCCTCCAAATCTTAGTTCCTGGACCGACAAGCTACTCAATGAGATAAGCAGGTATTATTATAACCTAGTGCACTTTGTGAAGTTTTTAAGAAGAAAGACTCAGCCCCTTCATAGGCAGAATACCTGATATTTAACTCAATGGCATCTTTACGTTTAGTGGAGGAAATTACTACTTGCATATTTTGAAATGAGAAGCTTCATGTTGTTTAAATATCTGGTGAGTAGTGACCAGGACACATTTTATGTGTAATACAGGTGTATGTCATAGAAATTCTAATTATCTCAAAATGTTACATATATAGGACAAATCATTTAACATCTTGGAAATGGACCACTATATTGTTTACAGGTTACTTAGCTGAAAAATATATCAAATATGCATCATAACATGGTAGGTTGTTAGTCATTAAAGTCAATATAAGAACAGAAAATAACACACAATTACTTTAGGAAACATTTTAGTTTGTGTAAAGGTTATTTTTTTAATAGTGCTTCAGAGAAAGCTTCATTAAAAATGAAATGGTAGCCGAAACCGGTTTGGCTCAGTGGATAGAGCGTCGGCCTGCGGGCTGAAAGGTCCCAGGTTCGATTCCGGTCAAGGGCATGTACCTGGGTTGCGGGCACATCCCCAGTGGGAGATGTGCAGGAGGCAGCTGATCGATGTTTCTAACTCTCTATCTCTCTCCCTTCCTCTCTGTAAAAAATCAATAAAAAAAAAAATAATAATAAATAAATAAATAAAAATGAAATGGTATGTGTTTCTTCTATTTTGACACAGAGAAATAAAGAAAAAAAAGAACACATGAGTCACAGTAGGAAGCCAACAAAAACATTTTGTTTAAAAAGTGTTTTGTGTTAGCATTGAGATGAATAAAAGGCAGAAGCTTTTGTTGACTACGTTATGTTTTCACAACAAAATAAATTTTAATTGCAGTCGAACTTGTAGAGGACATGTTTTAAAGTACCCCAGTCCCAAGGAGAGTAGAACCGTTATCACTTTTTAGATTCTGGAACTAAGCACCTCAGACATGTCCTGTTCTGCAGAGCAATAGCGGCAACAACTGTTGTTCTCGCCCACAGGAGAGGTGAGAAATTTCTCATTGCTATGCATAGCACTTCCCCTGTTCTGCAGATAATTTTTCACACACAATTTCTGCAGAATAAATATTTCAAGAAAATAAATAATGGGTAATATCGGTGCTGGTTGCTATTTTAAAGAATAATAGCTTTCTTATTAGCAAAACATTTACATTCCCGTTAAAAGAAAATGGAAGTTATCTAATTCTACTGTTTAACTTTATTTTGTACAGAAATGTTACACATTTTTTAAGGAAAGATGTTCTTGAGATGAGACTATTTCTGGAGAGTTACAAATTATCCTCACCCATATATAGATAGGGCATGTGCTTTTCTGCATTTAAAAATAGATATCTAATGCCAGGACCGGTGTGGCTCAGTGATTGAACTTTGACCTATGAACCAGGAGGTCACAGTTTGATTCCAGGTCAGGGCATATTCCCGGGTTGCGGGCTCGATCCCCAGTAGGGGCATAAAGGAGGCAGCCGATCAATGATTCTCTCTCATCATGGATGTTTCTATCCCTTTCTTCCTCTCCCTTCCTTTCTGAAATCAATAAAACATATTTAAAAAATAAAAACAGATATCAAAAATAATGCATGTAGATAAATAACTATATGTTTGTAATTCTTCAGAAATCTGCACATCTATATATATAAAAGCCTAAGCAACCATTCAACTGGTAGCTACGACACACACTGACCACCAGGGGGCAGATGCTCAATGCACAGGCATGGAAACATGGAACAGACTGATGAATCTCAGAAGGAAGAGGGGAGGAGAGAGGGCGGGAAGAGATTAACCAAAGATTTTATATGCATATTAGAGGCCCGGTGCATGAATCTGTGCACCTGTGGGGTCCCTAGGCCTGGCCTGTGGGGATTGGGCCAAAACTGGCAGTCTGACATCCCCCGAGGGGTCCCAGATTGCGAGAGGGCACAGGCCAGGCCAAGGGACCCCACTGGTGCACAAATCTGTGCACCAGGCCTCTAGTGCTCTAATTAAAATAAAATAAATAAAAATACTCTTGGCAAAAATATAGTCACTGGACTGAGTCTAATATGTCATTACCATATAACTTTGCTTGAAGCACAAATAGATTTCATAAAACTTCCCAAGCAGAGATTTTTCAAAAATTATATCATAAAGGAAGATTTCAAGTAAGTATTTACATAACTAGATATACACAACTACATATACATAGTTAGACCATTTCCTACTTAATGAGCTAAGCAATTATATTCTTGGGACAGAATTTTGTTCATCCTCAATGCACTTATTTGTGATGGCCTCAGAAGTGGCAACGCCATACCATATATGTCGCCCTTTCCATGCTCTAATCCCTAGCTCTTGCTATAAGCAATTACCTGTCTAGTTGAAGTAACTAGTAGCTCAATGAAATAACAGGGTAATAAAGAGGAGTGGAATTTTATACCTACAAAGTTCAAATGTGTAAGGACTTCCTTTCACTTATTTATATTCATGAAAGTATGTCTTAGAACAATAGATCTGGAGGATTATCCTTTTCCTAATGTTCACTCACATCTACATATATATTCCCCCAAGCCCAAAAATTGGAAAGAATTATAGAAGGACACACTGCATACATTTTTTGTACCTGCCACCCTAAATCAGACTGTACCAACTTCTTTTTCTTTACTACCAATAGTTGATTTCTTAGACTTTTATTGCGCCACTAGTATTATTATTATCTCTACTTTAATTTAATTTGCCAATAATTTTGCTAAATAGTCTTCCTCTCCAGCTTCCCAATGGCACAAGGTTTTTAAGTTTTATAGTGGTAAAATAAAATCTATTTACTGCACTTTGCACAAAAGTAATTAGAAATTAATTTGCTTGCATTCCACTGTTGAGAAGAAAAGCTTGTAAAGAAATTGCCTTGGTGTTCTTATCTAAGAAAAAAATATGAACAAGGAGCTGGCAGCAATAAAATAAGTGACAAAGAGTTCTTCAAATGTAGGGAAGGTTTTAACATGAGTTCATCACCCTAGTACAAATATGAGTTTGCAAAATTAACGTGCCCAGCACTCCACAGAGCAGACCATGGCCTGCACTTCAGGGAGATGCCCTTCAGTGCACTGTGGTACCTGAGAGGAAAGTGGTCGCACACTTTGTTCAGTTTTCTGCTCATAAATATTGGCTCATTTATTGAAAACACATAAAGATGGTATTATTTTAAAGGGTCATGTTGTCTTACAAGCTCTAAAGAATTTTAAGTACCTGATACAAGTATGCAATTTGACTCTCACTGGACCTTCACTATTTAATGCAACCTTGTTTGAGTTCAAGCTGAAGTGTGATATGACTTTCAAGCTAACACTGACCTTTGTTTGAAATTGACTTCTTTTGGGTGTCATCCAAAGCTGTAAGACTATAATTAACTTTGCCAGATTTCAAAACTCTATAACCTTCCATGTACCATGACTTCGGAATACTACTATCCATGAATGAGTATTTTTCTGCTTTCTTAGGAAAAGACCTTAGATCTGTGCTCAGGATTTATTGTCAAAAAGAAGGGGAGGGGGGAAGAAAATACAATTCTATTTATGTTATGATTCTCACGGTAAGTCTTTCAAGACTGACTCTAGTCAGACCAGAGTTTAAGTGATTGTAATTTACACCAAATGCATTCAGCGTATGTTTCATATCCTGGCATTTGACCCTAGAATCACCCTCATCCTCTTTCCCTCCATTTTAAGATACATTAGAGCAGACCACAAATTTTAAAACACGCAAAAATAAATTTTTATGACTCAAAAATCTATATCCTTAACTATGACTTCTTTATTGAGATCCAGATCTATATTTTTAACTGCCTGTAAGAGTGTCCATAGCATGACCTTAAGTAGTTTTAAATATGTCAATATCCATCACACCATGAACTTGTCTTCCTCCTATGGAAACGGTCTTTTCTGTCTCTACAACTCCGGGATAACCATGCTTCTGTAAATGTGAGATGGGAAAGGAAATGAAAACTAACATTTGTTTAGCCCTTTTAGTCACTTACATGTTAATTCATTCTACAAATATTTTATCGTGCACCTTAATATGTATGATATCTAAGAAGTTCATAAAGGAGAATGAGAAAGAGCATCCAATGACAGGGAGTCAAAAAGCTGAAAGAAGAGGGTGTTCCAAGAAAAATGGAAAGCAGTCCTCTGTCAAAGAACCTCCAAGCTCAACTGAGTTAAGAGAGAAAAGTGTCCATTAAATTCAATCGGCAAAGAGAGAAGGGGACTCAGGACAAAGGGAAGGGGAGGACTTTGAAAGCCAGGTCATCCACTACACAAGCAAAGAAAGGAAAGAAAGATCCAGATGTTGACGGGCTTATACATCTGATGGTGGGATGAGGAGAGAGTTTCTTCTGATGGCTTTTACTTGAGCTCATTAAAGGATGAAGTAACATCAGCAACTGTGGGGAATGAGGGACCAAGAGAGGCAGGGTCTAGTATAAGGAGAGAATAAAAGATATACAACAGTTACTTTATTAAGTAGAAAGGCAAACTTTCTAGAGAATAAAGGCAGGATTGCTAGGCAATGTTAATTGTGTGTTTTAATTTTTATCTTGAACTTAAAAGTGAAACCAGTCACCCCAATTGAGCTATTTTCTCTGACAACTAGAATTGAGACTTTGCCAGTTGAGTATGGCAGAAGAAAAGAAAGGCAAGGGAATTGAGGGTATTTTCAAGAGAATGATTATTACAGTGCACCATTAAATCTCAGGTAGACAAGGAGACTAGTGAACAGATAAATACACAGTCTCACTGGAGCAAAATTTTAGCAACGATAATACTAGAGCAAATCTGCTGAAATGAAAAAAAATGGTAGGCAAAAGAGGGGTACTTAAATGAACATTAGAGTTCTGGCACTATTGCCCGATGGCAAAGCCCAGAATGTGCCCAAGAAAATGGATGGCTTGGGTAGAAGAGACAAACAGGTTTGTGAAATGAAGAAGTCCTTGCACAGATGGATTATCTACTTTAAAATCAACGTCAACAAAATGGCAACATGGATGGGTGCCATTGTGGAGCTTGTCCAGATATCCCGTAATGCAGTGGTTCTCAACCCTCTGGCCCTTTAAATACAGTTCCTCATGTTGTGACCCAACCATAAAATTATTTTCGTTGCTACTTCATAACTGTAATGTTGCTACTGTTATGAATCGTAATGTAAATATCTGATATGCAGGATGGTCTTAGGCGACCCCTGTGAAAGGGTCGTTGACTGCCAAAGGGGTCTCGACCCACAGGTTGAGAACCGCTGCCTTAATGGAAGGTGAGAAATACATCATTTGGCCTTCCAGAAGGTCAGTTCACTACTGTTCTAGAAACAAAGCAATTATAAAACATGCCTAAATTTCACTCTAAGACCATCTTCCCTCTTCCAAATAGCAAGTCATAAAATGAACACCTTATTGAAATATAGAGGAACTTATTCCTAGGGCATAACATATAACATAGAACCCTAGTGTCCTGATCTCAATGATGAAAGAAATTTTAGCGACAACAGTGCATATCCTGCAGAATCAGAAACCAAGTAGATCTATACTACAAAGTAGGCATATACTACTAGAAGAGTCCAGGAAACACCATGGTTAAAAGGATGGACTTTTATTGTCAGACACAGCTAGGTTTGAGTCTAGGATCCATTCCCTACTATTTAACATCTAAAAAGTGGCAAAATGTAAAGTTACTGAGAGACTCATTGGGATTCCTAACCCATCATTTATAAAGACTATCTAATGCAGTGATGGCGAACCTATGACACGCGTGTCAGAGGTGACATGCGAACTCACTTTTTTGGTTGATTTTTCTTTGTTAAATGGCATTTAAATATATAAAATAAATATCAAAAATATAAGTCTTTGTTTTACTATGGTTGCAAATATCAAAAAATTTCTATATGTGACACGGCACCAGAGTTAAGTTAGGGTTTTTCAAAATGCTGACACGCCGAGCTCAAAAGGTTCACCATCACTGATCTAATGAGTAAAAAAGGTAGTATTTTTCCAGGTTCCTCACCACCTACAGAACTGTGATACCTATCAAAAGTAAGCAAAACAATGAGATTTTTGCAGTAGTGCTTGATTCTGCTGTTTTGACTCAAGTAGACCACAATAATTTCTATCCTGATGTAGGGAGTCCATTTAAACTATCATGAACATATCCCAAATTTGAAGGATCAAGCTTAGCAAGCCAAAATAACCATACAAGTGGCCATTCTAATCCTATATAATAAAAGGCTAATATGCAAATCGACCGAATGGTAGAACGACCAGTCACTATGATGCGCACTGACCACCAGGGGGCAGACGCTGAACACAGGAGCTCATGGCTGGCAAGCACAGCGATGGTGGTGGGAGCCTCTCCCACCTCTGTGGCAGTGCTAAGGATGTCCAACTGACTGCTTAGGCCCACTCCCCACCTAAGCAGTTAATCGGACATCCCCCAAGGGCTCCCAGACTGCGAGAGGATGCAGGCTGGGCTGAGAGAGTCCCCCCACCCCAGTGCACGAATTTCACGCACTGGGCCTCTAGTGATATTATAGTGCTGAAGAATAAGACAAAATGATCAGGCCTTCACCACACTATTGTCTGTGTCCATGGGTTATGCAAAATGCTCAAAGTCGCTAATCATCAGAGAGATGCAAATTAAAATGACAATGAGGTACCACTCCACACCTGTCAGCATGTCCACCATCAACAAATCAACAAATGACAAGAGCTAGTGAGGATGTGGAGAAAAGGTGACCCTATTACACTGCTGGTGGGAATGCAGACTGGTGCAGCCATTATGGAAAACAGTATGGAGTTTCCTCAAAAAATTAAAAATAGAACTGCCATTTGACCCAGTGATCCCACTTCCAGGAGTGCTATATCCTAAGAAACTAGAAATACCAATCAGAAAGAATATATGCTCCCCTATATTCATAGCAGTGTGATTTACAATAGCTAAAATCTGGAAACAGCCCAAGTGCCCATCAGTAGGTGCATAGATAGAAAAGCTGTGGTTCGTTTACACCATGGAATACTATGCAGCTGCAAAAAAGAAGGATCTCTTACCCTTTGAGACAGCATGGAGGGACCTGGAGAGTATTATGCTAAGTGAAATAAGCCAGTCAGAGAAAAATAAATATCACGTGATCTCACTCATATGTGGAATCTAATGAACAAAATAAACAGGTCAACAAAATAGATATAGAGATATAGAAGCATGGAACAGACTAACGAATCTCAGAGGGAAGGCATAGGTGGGTGGAGAAACAGATTAACCAAAGAACTTATATGATAAAAATATTCTTTATCTTGATCTGATTAATAGCTATATGGGTGTATGCATTTGTTAAAATTCAATGCAGCATACATTAGTGCATTTTACTATAAGTAAATTTTACCTCAATAAAGTACTATTAACATAAAATCCATATAAGATATTTCTTTCATTTTTCCATAAATTGAACTGTATCACGACTTAGCAGCTGTTCATTACATGTTTAAAATAATATTTATTCCCTAAAGATAGACACAGGGAAGAATATCCTATTAGATTTTACTTTGGATTAGAGCAGTATGTGGAAATGCAATGAAGTTGATTGCTGAACCGAGGTAATATAATAAGGCTTTAAAAAGCAAAAATAACATTTGCTCAATTTAGCTGAAAAAACAAACCTCAAATATTGTAATAAAGGTCTCAATTCATAGTTATTTGAACTCTGTAAACGGGAATTACTTAAGATTGAGAGGACTAACTCTATATTAATAAGAAAAGGAAATTTAGTTTACTCCTTTAAGATTTATGTCCTTGGAAAGTTTTAAACTGCCTTTCACAAGGTGTCTGGATCCAAGAGTTGTTCACGATCAACAAAATATAAAGTCAATGCAATTTGCCTGTTTTTCTCTCATGAAATCTCGAAGTGTGATGTTTTGTGATGAATTCCAAAGAGGTCAATTGACAAAAAAAAAAAGTAGGCTTCATAGTCTTTTGGAATACAATGTTTCTACTTAATTCCAAGCACATAGAAAAGAGGTGAAAGAAAAGGGAAGTGCAGACAACTGCTCACTCCTTCATACCACGTCCTTGGCATAGAACACGCCTGGTATGAGGAGGTGGTCATTCCATTTGTGGTGAATGGTCAGGTGGATGAAGTCTCAGTGCTGGGGATCTGGGAAAACAATTGTACCACATACTAAAAAAGAAAGTTGTGAGAAGGAAATTTTTAATGAAAAGTTTACTTTGTTTCTTAAATATGTTGTATTTGGAGCGCAAATAGACTGCCCAGGTGGACGTGTTTGAAGTGTGGTACTCTACCTGGGAGAGTGATCAGAACAAGTCGTAGGTGATGAGCCTATGCAGCTGGATGGACCCTGATAGGAAGAGATCATTGTAAGGAGAAAGGAGCAGGGGCCAAGCACAGAGCCTCGGGGAATGCCCACCGCTGGGCAGCAGGAGAACCAGGACAATACGGGTAGCTGCCCAGGGAGGAAAACTACTGCAAAACAACAACAAATAGATATGCCACTATAAAAATAACGTTTTTTATTTATCCTAATTTTGTCTCCAATAAAAGGGTAGATGTTTTCCCAAGTCAATTCAGCCTCTGTGGTCAGCAAACATTTGCACCAAAGCGGGGAACCAACCAGATTCCTTCCCAAAATCAGTAGGAAGCCCAAAGGGCAGAAAGAAATTGGAAGGAAAGAGAGAACGGGTCTATACTACCCACGCTAGGCTGGCAGAGGCCATCCCCCCTGGGTGCCTGGCAGGTGCAGGTGACCAGGAACCTTCAGTTCCTCAGCGGCTGCCACTCGGCTGCCCAGAGGAGCTTCTCTGAAGGACCTTTGAAACAGGGCCAGGAAGAGGGTAGTGAAAACACTGGAGTGCTTACCCAGCTTACCCTGGGGGCTACCACTAATGCCCTCATTTGAAAACACAGTGGTGGGCAAAAGTAGGTTTACAGTTGCTCCTATAGAAAATGCAACGATTAATAAATTAATAATAATACAAGAATAAACTCTGTGTTTCATGTCATCACAACTGTAAACCTACTTTTATCACAAGGGAACCCCGAGGTCACTATAATCTGATTTTATATTAGGAGGCAGATCCAGAGAAGTTATGTAATTTGGTCATGATCATATAATTAATTAGTGTCAGAAATTACCAACTCTATCTCCTCTCTGGGAAATTTGTGTTTTTCAACTATAAAAGCTCATAAATTGGTCACCGTCACAAAGTAGAAGACTCTGGGGATTCTTTTTCAGGATTACTTTAATAAAAAATATATCTTTTAATTGCATCATTTGATTACCTGCCTCAATTTTCTATGTTGATTTGACAGACCTAGTGATTCAATGGAATAGAACTAAAATTGTTTTTCTCCACATTCCAAGTTATGGAAACAAGAGAGAATGTTCTCCTTATTATGATAGTGAGTTTACACTATCATAGTGAGTTGCTCAGACAGAATTATTATTTCCAAAAAAAGAAAAAGAAAATTGTTAAGTTTAGAGGCACAGGATAAATTAACCAGAGTGAAAGCATTCCTTTTCCAAATTTCAGACAGAAACAGCTTGACACTTTTGAAAGACGGGTTATGTGGATTACAATGTTTTTATGTCTTCCTCATTTCCTGTTTTATCATAATCAACCTCAGCTGTTACATTACTCCAAAGAATAGCATTTTGACAAATTATATTTTCTTTTCAGAACGTGCGAATACAAACAGAATGAGTTTGGTTTTGTTTGCTGGCTTTTCATCACTCCCATTATGCCGGAGAACAGGAAAACATTATGAAAGAGGAATAGTAAAGACTGAAGCCAGGAACGTTACATTCGTTCTAGATAACCTGACACATTGAACTATTTCTGTGTATTATGTGTAGTGTTGCCGATGTCTTCTCTGTTTCACACGCTGAAGTGCTATGTTATTCTAACCACAGCTTCAGGACAAATTGATAGCACATGCACACACACGGCCAAAAGTTTTGACTTACCCAACGTACTGTGTATTATACAAGTGAGCTTTTTGGTTTGTTTTGACCAAATACAATAGTGGGCGCAATCTTTAAAACAGAACTATTGCTGAACACTAATGAGTTTTTAAAAGATAAATGTTTGTTGGGGCGCCTTTGGTAGACATTATCTCAGTTCAAACACTTCTCACTCTGCTAAGAGTCAGTGGAAATCAACAGAGAAAATTGGTCCAATCTAAAGAAAATAGATGTTTCGAACCTGTTTACAAACTTAGTAAAATTAATTTTAATTTGTAATATTTATACGTGTTATAAATATTATTTTATGTTCTGCTTCCACATATAAAACACCCTACCAGGCAGTACATACAGACCCAAATCAATGAATTACTAGAAGAAAATGAATAGAAGTATATAATAATTAATTACAGTTATGATGTTCTTAAAGAAACAAATGCAGCATGAGTTGTATTAACAAGAACTGGAAACAACCCAAAACTCCAGAAACATGGAATGATTAAAGTGTCATATATTTATATGATAGACTACAATGGAAATTTGAAAATACTGCTCTACAGCATAATAAATAGCAAAGGAAACCACAAACACAAACGCACAAATTACACGCAGACCATAGGATGCCATTCATAAAAGTTTAAAATCAGGCAAAAGTTAATATATGCTGCCAGAATTCCTGCCAGTGGTTATCTTCAGGAAGAAGCATGGAAGTTATGATTTGGAAGAGGCACAGGGAGGCGTCTGGAGTGGTGGTAATGGCTATATCTTGATCTGTGTGGTGGTTACATAAGAGTGTTTACTTTGTGGAAAGGCACTGAGCTGCATGCTTTTATGATTTATGATCTCTCTGCGTATATGTCATACTTCATTTAAAAGTTTATTTTATGATAAGACGGAGTAAGTAGATTCCATCATGTCTTTCCCGCTGAATAGAGTTATAAAACCTAAACAAAATGCATGAAGCAGCTACTTAAGGACTCTGAAAAGTAAATAGTAGCAGGAAGATGGAGAAGACGACCAGTACCATCAAACTGGTCATGGATTCATCATTTTCCCTTCTGCTAGGCCCCAGCTGAGGGGCTAATTAAAGCTCAATCATCAGGTCCCAGCAAAGCACATTTAAAAGAGCCTAAATAATCAATTGCTATTCTTATTGTGTTTGCAAATAATCAGGCCAAACTGAAACTGGACTTAATACAGTAAATAAATTGGTCTTAATTTGGCTCTTTAATGAAAATGAGGGTGATTTTAGGGGGGAATTATGTTTTAAAGGACTCTATAACACAATTGTAAATAGTAGACTCTAGTTCAATTAAAAGCTTTATTTTTCACTTATGAAGATTTGTAACACAGTTTGTCTCCACCAGGTTACAAGCCCTCTTTGTATTCAGGAGATACCACCTCTAGACACCATCACCATTTCCTTCTGGGCCCAGGTCTCATGGTCCCTGTGACAGAGAGCAAGGGTGTCTTGGCTCTGAAGGAAAACTTTGCCCCTCTTCAGCAGGAACAGCTACAGAAGAGACCTGAGCCCTTTTTCTCTGAAAGAATTCAGAACCAAGATCCTTAGGGGGAGAGGGGGTTAGGCAGTTAGACATGAGCGAAGCAAGGATGATGGGCCAGGTACAGAAAGTCACCAGGGTGGAAAGCCCTGAGTGCCTACCACAGGACAATTGTAGGGTGACCTTCCCTCCCCTAGCACATCGCTGGTCATGCAGTTTGGACACCCTGACTTGTCCTCCCTAGAGATAACATCTAGGCCTCAGCTGTACTTCAGCTCTGGGCCCAGAAAAGCAGCAAAACCAGACAAACAACGCCAGGCGCCCAGGCTGACCTCAGGACCAGCTGCACTGAATAATGACCGTCGGGATCCTGACCCTGAAAGGACACACCTGGAAAGCTGATGAACTTTCTATTGAGATCTTCCACTGGGACCTCCCCTAAAATCTCCAACCTTAAAACCCTTAGCACAGAGGACCCTGCTCTCCCTCCTGGGAGCACACCAGCGCCTCTCCCTTCTCCCCTCCCCTCCCCATCCTCCTAGGTGTGTCACCTTTACCCTCCACTTCCAAGCTCCAAGGGCCCTTCCTTTACTTCTATAACTTATTTCCTAAGCCCATTTCTTCCATGAATTACTTCTACCTCTGGGACTTTCCAAATAAATGTTCTTTTACATAAAAAAGTATAGAATTCATAAAATTCATAAAATTTTTCATGACCAAAAGTAAAGGTCAATTTTATTACATGCTAATTTTAAAAATAAAATTAACATAAATAAAAAATAAAGTGTATAAGCTTACTTTAAGATGTAGGGCACAAATGTCCCCAACCAAGACTTCAGTATCTGGGTTACATCAAAGATCTGACTACAAATGAAAACCAGGAAGGTAGTGATGTACTCACCACTGCTCGCCCCTCTACAGTTTCCATTACTAGAATCCATAGGAAAATCTGAAAGGTGATAGAATAAAGTAAGAATCATCACATATTCATTATTACTTCAAGAGTCTATATATATAAAAAGCTAATATGCAAAGTGCCCCCTTGGGAGTTCGACCAGGAGACCGGGAGCTTGATCGCTCACTATGATGTGCGCTGACCACCAGGGGACAGTGTGGAATGAAGAAAGGCCCCAGCCGGCAGCCAGCAGCTGGAAGGCTCCTATCGGCCCTGATCGCCAGCCAGGCCTAGGAACCTTACCCGGGCACGAATTTCATGCACCGGGCCTCTAGTTTCCATATAAAAATCTAATTCAGTTACAGTTATGATTTGGGTAAGAATGCAGGAAGTAGATTCTTATTAGTGCCATGAGGTTGCCACTCTATCATTTATAGGTCAAATAAAGACAAGACCTATTCTTTCATCTGATTGAAAGGTAATTTATTTTTTATGAATCCTCATCAACTGTGCATAAAATTTCAGGATTTAATAAATTTTTTTAGGTTCACCAAATTTGTGAATTATGAGCATCCTACACAATAAAGCCCATGCACATATTAGGCATTTGCCCAACACTTACCTCTTGATGACTAAAAGAGCCAAACACACCTCCTCAATAAATAAATGTCACACTTTAATGGAATACATTTAAATTCTTAGTGCCTAAAGGGGAAAAAACATTCAGAAAGCACTCTCATGCTCTTTGTTAACTATAAACAGTTCTTCAGCAGGATTACTCAAACCAGTGCAAATAGACATGGTAATTGGAACTTACCATTTGCACTTTTCATAATCCCGAAATTCCAGAAAATCGTAATGATAAATGATAACGGAAAGTTCTTCTGTGTTCTAATTAGGAAAGCAGCCTAATGAATAACAGAGGGCCTCAGCAAGGCACCATGCTGAGAGATGCCGTACCTACCTCTATATTTTGATTGACACTTCAACTCAGTACTTTTAAACAAGTTTTATATTTGTATTAACACTTTATGATAAATGAGTTTAATGCCTGTGTTTATCCTAATAGAAAATAATGTTCTTTTTCTATCTTTTCTTCATAGGTCATATCATGAATAAGTTAAACTAGGAGGGTTAATACCAAGTTAGGACAAAAGCACCAAAAATCACAATTAATGAGCCATATACTATTAATTTAATGCCTTTTATTCTATCCAATGACTTCATTCACAATAAATGTATCCAAACAATGTGCCAGTGGTTTTCCCATTCCTGAATAAGTCCAATAATCATGTGATGATATGCATGTGATTTATATGATCTCTTTGTAAATAGAGAAATCCTGTTAACCCACATTTTAAATAATTGTTTAATGTTAAAAGGTTGAAATAAAAATGAAAAATAAAGCTCTTCTCTTGGAAAAGAAAACTCCTTTGGTACAGCTGAATCTAAGAAAGTGGTTTTCTTCTTTCATTCTTATTCACAGAAAAATATTTCTACACTCTTAAGAGTGCTTAAATGTCAATTGTTAGAATTATAAAAAAAAAGAGAAACAATGTTCTAATCATAAATAACTCAAAAGTTGTTTTTAGAAACTTAAAAATTCTAACAAAATCATCCTCAATTAAAATGGTAGGTTTTCTTGGTTGGTTTTATGCCCCAGGTGTCTCGAGTAGGGGTCGTAGAGATTTCCAGAAAGGTCCCAAAGGAGCCGGGAAAGGTAGGGAGGTTTTCCTAGGTAGAGAATAGCTTGTGGAAAGGTAAGGGGGTCAAAAGCCACAGTACGTGGCCGAGGGACCTGCAAGGTTTCCAGCGTGGCTAACACTGTGGTGTAAGCTAAGAGAAGTGAAACTGGAAAGACAAGGAGGGATGAGACCGTGAAGGCTAGAGGCATAGAACAAACATTTTAAGCAGCAGATTTGCATTTCGGGAAGATCGCCCTATTGGAACATGGAGGGACAACACTGGAGGTAAGTGAGTCAGCTTTCATTCTACGGCCATAACCCACGTGACAAACGCTGAGATTCAAACTAAGAAAGTAGCATTAGAGAAAGAGGGATGGGAATGGATTTCAAGCAGATTCGGCGCACTTATACCTATTGAATATCGGGGATGGGAAAGGGAGTGGAAGCAAGACTGACTTGCAGGCCTACAGCTGGAGTGGGGCAGTGCCTCATAACAACAGAGAAAATGCTATGAAAGAATAGGCCTGCGAGGGTAAGGAAATGGCGAGCTTACTCTGGAGCATGCTGAGCCCGAAAGGCTAAGGATTAGATGTGAAAATCTGGAATGCACCTTCTCTGATATCTCAAAAGAAGTAGTTTTATCTTTTGAAATCCCTTATCCAGGGTTGTTTTTTATTCTCTTAAAGTATACAGACAGTCCCCCAACTTACAATGGTTAAACCTTACAGTGATGTCAAAGTATTACACATCCAGTAGCAACTATCCTACAAAGTTTGGATTCTGGTCTTTTTCCAGGCTGGCCATGTGCAGTACGATACCCTCTTGTGATGCTGGGCAGCAGCGAGGAGCCGCAGCTCCCAGTCAGGGGGATGATGTGGGTAAACAACAAACACTACAGTGTACTGCGTTGCCAGCATTTTTTGGACAGTCTGTGCTGAGCACGTTTGCGGCAGGCTGGCCCAGGCTATGATGTTCATTATGCTAAATATAGTAAATGAATGTTCCACTTACACTATTTTCAACTTAGTATGGGTTTATCATAACCCCATTGTAAGTTGATGAGCATCTCCATATAAAAGGGCTTTCACGATGATAAAAACAATGCTTTAACTGCAACCTGATGGTCAAAAGAGAGATTCTCTCTAAAATGAGGAATCACTTCTCTCTTCATAAAGAGGAAGTGTAGTGTAGAATGGGTTCTGCTTTGAATCTTCTTTCTTGTAATAGCTTTATGCGTTTGGATACATCACTTAACTTCTCTATTTGCTTCAGCTTTCTTTTCTGAAAAATGGATATAATAGTACCCCCCATGACATAGCTATTATATAATTAACAAATTAATATGAAGACACACTTAAAACAGCACCTAGAACACTGAGGTGTAATTAGTTCTTATTTTATTGCTGCAAATGATCCCTCTCCTGAGGATGATACGTCCTTTCCGCAATCACATTGTTGTTGTTAAATGTTTACACTGTGCTTTACCCTTTATCAGTCACGTGGATATTTCTTTTTGTTCTTCACAATCCTCAATGTTAGTCAAATGACTTGCTTAAAGTAAAACATTAATGGCAAATCTGGAATTCCAACTAACGGCCTATAACTCTAGAGCTGTGATTTTCTTCAAATTGAGGAAAACAGTCAACTCTTAATTATTCTAAGTATATATCTATATGGTGACTCTTGATCTCCTCTTCTTATACATCCAGTAAAAGGAGAATGGCCAAATATAACAGTCAATTTTGCTACTTATAGCAACAACTATTTGGAAGTTTGTCAGGAACAAAATTAAAATGAATTATTAAAATAAGATTTGGGGACCACTGATAATTGGATTAACTGTAAATTAAATAACACTGAGATATTCTTCCCTACCCCATTCAGAGCGTCTGTCATGATTTTACATGATGAAGGATTCTTAAAATCGTGTTTTCTCTCCAGTTTTAATCTAAAATTTCCATTTCTCCTTTCCAATCCATTTTCCTCCTATCACACTAAATAAGTCTTCCTTCTGAGTGTTTGGCCCCTCAAATATTTGTAGACCAGGGCTGAAGAAAAGGCTGCCTGTTCCTCAGAGAGTGGAGAAATGATTAAACAGCAGTTCATGCATGTGAAAGTTGGCCCAGCTCTGCCAGGCGAGACAGGGCCTGGAGAAATGTGTTGAGCAAGAGCTGGGGTGACAAGTTAACACCACTACGGAGACCAGCAATGACTGAGGAGTGATTATAAAGCCCTTGGCATGGCACGCCATGGGTGTTGTATAAATAGCTGTTAAATATCATACCGTAAATTTTCTTAAATACATGAGTGCTCTGCTTCTGATAAACCATCGGTAACTAACAAACAGCCACCAGGCTCATTCTCTTCCTGTTGCTCCCAAAGGAATGTGTTCTCGAGCCTGAGGTCCAGGTGGATTTGTATAAAATGAAAAATTATTAAGCTTCTATGTTCAGAAGAAGATCTGCTTCCCCAGGTAGGTCCTACTGTGAAGCCTGTTTTCCAGAGCTGACCTGACTGACCGAAGCTCTAGGCTAGGGTGAACCTTCAGTGACCAACATACCATTTCAAAAAACAAATGAACACACACAAGAAGTATCAATTTTCTATAACAATGGTAATCATAGTAGAACAGCTACAGCAGCAGCAACAACTTGTTAAGAGCCATGAACCAGGTGGTACATCTGCTGTTTAATTTCATTTTCACATGCCTGTCGGAGGTAGACAGCACTGTCCCCCTGATACAGGTCAGAAAACTGAATCAGAGAGGTTATATAATTTCCTTCTGATAACAGTTGACATGAAGCAGAATGAAGATTCAACAACTGGTCTGTCCATACCCTTTACTCACCATACAATATTAATTAGCCGGCTGAATGACTAACTTGAACTGATAAAATTCTCATATAGTAAAAGTAAGATGTGGAAAAGGAATAAATTTAATGTGAATTTATTAGTAATGGTCAAGATATAATATTTGTTATAAATATATGTTTTGCCCTTAGTATTTCAAAAGCAACAAGCAGTTTGAAGCAATACTCCGTTTCAGTAAGACTTGGCTCTGTGAGATGTTCTAAACGTGTTTGCGGAGTCATACTGTATGTGCTGCGAGGAAGCAGAGCCATGTGAATGGCAGGATTTGAAAACTCTTCTTGGCCTGAAGGAATGTGGAAGGTGGCCCCGTTTTTATTCAGGAAGACCTTATTTTTATAGTCAGCTGGATTCTAGCTAGAGGACATAAGGACTCTGTTTATACCTGGAGGAAGGGGGGGGGGGGGCAAGCCCAGCTCCGTGAACTATCATCTCCCACTGAACCGAGGAGTGTATTTGCATCGTAAATTAAACTGGCCACATGTGGTAGTTCCTAAGTAATTCCAGGTGCCTGACAGTTTGACCCAGGATGGGGAATGTACTTTTCAGCAAACTGGCCTTGGAAACCAAGGGGACCCTTCAGGCTAGAATCCACCCCTCCATGCCCCGTTCCCACGTCCCCTCCGGCTCCCTCCTGCCACAACAGTCTGAATCACACTGAAGGTAAAGGCAGCGGGGGAAGGGAGATCTTTACCAAAATATGGTTCCAACTGCCACCTACCCCTACTTATTTTTCTAGCAAGGATTGCGTCAGCAAAGCAGATAGAGTGGCATTTTAAGGTAGCTCAGAAATCAGGTCCATGGACTGGCAAATTGTTTCCATGCATGTCCTATGTACGTGAGAGCTCCAATGAGGCAATTGTTCTGTGTCTGGTCCACAATGATAGGTAATTCGGGGACACTAAAGGAAACTGCTCTGAGAGCCATCAACCTGGCCAAACCTCTCTCATTTGAGGGCCATCTCTGAGAGGCTTCAGAGCAAGTCTTCTCCTTTAAGGGGAGGACTGCATTTCACAGGAATCACAGGCACCTCACTCCTAGCCCCTGGCCTGAGAGGAGCATCAGCATTTAACAGATTCTAAGTACTTGGCAGCCCAGGGCAGCAGCTCACCCAGTTCTTCCAGCGTCTGTACAGTGTGTGACAGTACTGAGTGCAAAGGCTCCAGAGTGCGCTTTTAGCCCAAAGATTAATTACAAATTCATTTCTTTCTGATTATTTTATACAAGCAGTTCCTGGTTCTTGATCAAAGTCAAGAAAACCATAGGTATATTCAAAGAGTGATACACTAAGTGAAGTGACCATCAAAAGCTCTTGAAATCTTTCTGTTCAGTTTTGGTTTTGTGGCTATTCATACAAATACTTTCCCCCTCCCCACTCACTTTATATTAAACGGGTAATGTACACAAAGAGCACATTTTTTTTCAAATCAGTTATCTGACACCCAGGAACTATTACCTAGAAATGGACTGAGGACATGAGCTTAGGCTGAGCACGTTGAGAGGCAAAAGAAAAACTTTATGCCCAAGAAAAGAACAGAAAAGGAGGCAATCGAGTCTTCACAACCAAGAACAGAGCTGACCTGGGGAGGGTATGAAAGAAGACCAATCATAAAAGATTGGGTTTATTTTTTAAAGGATACGAAGGGTGACGTTTAAGTTTGGGTTAACTGGCAGGAGCGATACTGAGTTGGCATTAAATGGACCACAAGGAACACCAGGTTCAGTTGGGGTCTTAAGAGTTATGACTGTCATACTGAGACCAAACACCAGTGAGAAAACAGCTTGTGTTTGGTTCTATTAAATGTAGAACAGCAATAAAGCTTTACGGTAGGGAAAGGCTGAAATCAATGTGTGGTTGATGTACACACACAAAGAGCATGAAATAAGGTACTAAAGACAAATTACTCGCAGAAGGTAAGAGTGGGGTAAGAGGTGAGATTAAAAATAACATTACATGAGTGTGTGATGACACGCCTTAAATATAACTCCTTTCACCCCTATGTCATTTACAAAATGACTCGGAGGCAGATGGGAATGTGAAAAGCACCCAGCAATGTCACTCCGCCAGCTCTGTGGCAGGAGCAAGTCGCAGGAGCTCATCAGCAGTGCATAGCAATGTTTCACAGCTGTTTCAGTCCGGAATGGAAGGGCAATTTATCTCATTGAAAGGTGAGGGAAATTTAAGGTGAAGGTAATTGCTCAAATTGGATTTTGAGCAAACACATACCCCTAACGTCTGTGGGTCCGAGTAAGGTTACTGAAATTATCTGGGCATTGTTAATGACTAGAAGAAAATGGTGCTTCAGTTTTCTGTTTACACCATTCAATGTTGACAAGCATCTCTAAAACATTACAGACTGAGAAAACGGATGGTTGAGAAAGCGAGGGAACCGGCCAAGAAAGCTCAGTGACTGTAAACAAATAAGCATTTTAAAAAAGCATCACTACACAAGACCTGGACACTTCCACGTGCAAGGAGTGGAAAGTGAGGGGTGCGTTTGGAGTAGAAGTGAGATGGGAGTGGAGGAACCAGTGTGTTTTGGAGAAGCACATCATCTGTTGGAAGACAGTGCAGCAGTTGGGAAGGGTGATGAGGGGAAAGAAACGGAGGTTTAGAGAAGTGGTCGGAACAGAAAAGACAGGATTCGAGAGTAAAGGACTCCGAGTGGCTGGCTGTGAGGCAGGGAGGGAGGCTCGCGGCGTCAGGACTCACCGGCGCCGTCGGCAGTGACGATCGCCTCGGGAGAGATGCACACGCCGCGGTCATACACCGGCAGCTCCTCGCAGGCCAGGCTCTCGGGCCACGAGTGGCGGTACTTGATGAGGATGGGCTCACAGCCCTGCCGGGCCCGCTCGCACACCGACTTGCAGGGCTTGATGGGCTCGTGCTGGAAGTCAATGGTGCAGATGGGCGCGTACATCGCGCAGAGGAAGAAGAGCAGGTCGGGGCTGCAGTGGGTGCCCAGCAGACCTTCGAACTGCTCGATGGCCAGGATGGCGTTGGCCTGGGTGCTGTGGTGCAGGTGGTTGGGCATCTTCGTCATGTTCCAGGGCAGGGACTTGCACAGGGGGATGCGGACAGGCTCGCAGGCTGCAGCCCGGGCTCCGGGCACGCGGAGCAGGCAGAGCGCAGCCAGGGCGAGCAGCCCGGCCCGCAGCAGCAGCCTCCCTCCCGGGCGGCCGCAGACCATGATCCCGGCGGGACGGGGCAGGGAGCAGCTGCGCCGAGCACGCCGAGAGGCCGGCTCCGGCGTCTCCTCCTCCCCCCTGGAACTGGACGCGGCGACCTGGGAGCCTCTCCTCCCCCCCGGCAATCTCCCGGCTTCCGAGGATCAAATTCCCCCAATGGGGTCCCACGAGCTCCACCGAGCTCCCGCCGCCCTGGCTGCCCTTCCCGTCGTCTAAGCCTCGCGGGGCAGCGGCACCTATTTATTTCCCGTCCCCTCTGGCAAAACTTCAGACTCCGCAGATGAACCCGATGAGAGGAAGCGAGGGAGAAAGAAAAACAACAGTAGAACTCAACGGAGGTCGCTGGTGCTCCGGGGTGGCGCGTCCCCTGGCTACAGAAAGGTGCTAAAAGAAGCATGAAAGTCTCCGCAGGGAGGAGGAGGGCGTGCGGAGGCCGAGCAGGGAAGGGAAACCAAAGAGAAAAGTCCCCCGGGGGGCGGGGCGGTGTGCAGCAAGGGTTTGCAGGTCTTGCAAGCTGAGCCAAAAGATCCACTTTTCGCTGGGAGCTGCCGCGGCTGCAGCGCCCGCAGCCGGCAGGAGGGCCGGCCGGGAGGAGCCTCGACGGGAGGTCTGCGCCCGGGACCCGCGGGTCTCCGCCTTCCTACCTCCAGGCCAGGGGGGCAGCTCCGCCCCCGGTGCAGACCCAGCCCTCCAACGCCGGCCCCCCTCCCTAGGAAGGAAAGGAGCGAGAGAAAGACGGGCTGTGGGTTGGAAGCGGAGGGGAGGGGGAGCCTGGAGCAGTAAGGACGCGATAAACCGAGACGGCTCCGACTGGAGACCTGCACGTCTACCCCACCCCCACTCTGCGGAGCCTCCCGGGCTGGCCCCGATGGAGAGCCCCCAGCCCCTGACTGAAGAGCCACCCCAACTCCCAACTGAGGAGTCTCCCCAGTTCCGCACTTGGGAACCCACCCAGCCCCAATCTCCCTGGTAACGGAAGCTACAGCGTTATCGGTGGGAGCACCACAGTTCTGCAGAAAGTCAGACAGGAAGGGGAAGGACTGAAGCAGTGTCACTTTGAAGGTCCAAGTCGCAGAAAACATGGACCCTTGTGGCAATGGTGGAGCCTTAACCAGAGCTCCTGGCTACAGCGGTCTGCACTTTAGATAATTAGGTGGAAGGAAATTGCCTTTCATTTAAAAAAAAAAAAAAAAAGGACGAAGAAGAAATGCTGAAAACAATTGCAAATAGGCCACCAGAAGCAAAAAAATAAAAATTTTTTCTTTCATTTTTCTTTCTTTGCCCTGCAGACAAAACCTTTGAGTTTTGCTTTTTTTTTTAATCTTAAGAAGGAAAACTAATTGCTTTAAAGCACTTGAACATAAAATGGCACTTAATATTTAACTCTCCTCACCAACAATTTCACCTAACACTTGAGGGAAACGGGTAGGAAAACTACACCACAAATAATAAGGGTGATGATGGTGACAGCAATAAAATCCTTCCCATCCAAATGAGCTCAGGCTAGAGAGGAAAATAGAAAACAGACCCCCTCCGGGCCTCCTCCTGCCACTAATGAGCCGCCTCCCCCACCCCCTCCAGGGCGTGTGGTAAATGGAATGACCGGCAGAGGCCCGCACCCTGCCCTCTCAATGGGAAATCGCAGAGCAAAGGGACTGCAGGCTGTCAGAAAACACAGCCCTCATTGAGAGGCGAAGGAAACAAAGCCCAAAACAAAACAGGAAGTCACCTTTGCTCTCCATCATTGAGATATTTCACTGCTGAAATCCATCCTTTCTCCGCCGATAATAAGCAGGAAAAGGACGCCGCCACTTTAGAGCACACAGTGAGATGTCGGTTGCCATTCTCCAGCCCTGACTTGACAGCACTTATGAAACCTCGATGCTAACTTGAGATTATGAGATTTTATCTCTAAAATGACGATAATCAGCAATGTGTGCCTGCAGTAACATTTTTCGATCCCCACTTAGGGGGATCGAAACAAAACAAAACTGACGGTAGGTAGGGAGTCAGTCCGTGTACAAACTGCCTGGTCTACAATCGTTGTCATTTAAAAAAAATAAGAAAGTCAAAAATTATTTAGCAAGTAAAATTGAAGTGGAAAAATTTTAAAACAGTCAATATTCGAGCATTTGGGGCCTATTCTGTATTAAGGAAATGTAGGTGGGATTTTTAATAAATTAGAAGGAAGAAGTGAGGGGTAGATAGAATAGATTCTTTGCTAAAACATTTTCCTGCTATCTTAAATCTTCACAGTGTAAGAAGAAATGTAGATAGTTGGAGAGCCAGTGTCTTAATGGTTCTCCAACTGTCTACAATGAAGTTCGTTTTTCTTCCCCTTTACAAAAGTCAGCTATCCCCTTTGTCTAACATATTCCCTCACAACTTTTCTCTAACCCAAAACTGTCTTTACCAAAACTCAAAATAAGTTTCAGTGCCTCCCAGAGGTCTTTTTGGCCATTTTTCTAGCAAGTGTCCCTTGAACGTTCATTTTTGCAAACCGTTCTTTAGCACGTGGCAATTGATTGCTTCAGAAAAAAATTTTTTCATTACTCAACTGGATGTGCGCTGCCTTCCTTAAGAGCATGTATGACTTCTTAAAGAAGAGAATTCTTCTTCTATTTCTTTTGAAATAGGCATTTGAGAAATGTTGGCTGGTGGCACTTAAAAATGCAGTATTTTAAATATTAAGTATACATGTCTTAGAGATGTAAAATCTAATTGAGTAAATAGTGATAGTTAAGTTTGAAAAGTAACCTGTATGGTCCTGGCTGGTGTGCTCAGTGGTTAGAGTGTCAGCATGTGCACTCAGGTTCGATACCCAATCAAGGGCAGTGCCTGGGTTTCAGGTTTGAACTCCGCCCCTGATCTGGGCGAGTGCGGGAAGCAACCAATCGATGTCTCTCACATCGATGTTTCTCCCTCTCCCTTCTGCTCTCTCTAAAAATCAATGAAAAAAATATCTTCACTCCTTGGGTGAGGACTTAAAAAAAAAAAGCTGTATGATCATGAAGGAAACACAAATTAGACACGTCAAAATGAGTGCCTTCAAACAAGCCCACATTTGGAGAAAACCGAGGGAAGGGTAAAACCTGGTGCCCCAGAGGAAATGGGTCACAGGGAATTTGTTTCTCTGGGGCTCCAGTGCATACGGTTCCGTTTAACTGACAGAACACTGATCTCTGTGACTTGCACATGGGTTAAATGAAAGATAGCTGATTGCTTTAGTATGGCCCCATATCTGGTGAAGAAATTTCAAAGTACATAGTGGGCAGACAACACACAAAGGGCTTGGAAGATTGGGGTTTTTTAATGAGATTTTGATGGGCATAGCTATAGTGATCGTTTAGAACTCATCTTTTAGAACTGAGAATGAAAAATCAGTGAGTTTTATGCGCTGGGTTTTATATTTGAGAAAGTTGTCAAGGTGGCAAATGCAAATTATTAGTATAACAACATCCCACTGACAAAATATTTTATGGAGACTAGATTCCAGGACCTCAAACGGCTCTCCAAGGCACATCCAGAGGGCCTCTCTCCAGGACACTTCCAGCGTAAGAGAAGAGCTTTGGCACAGCACCCGCTGAGCAGCTGCTTGGGACTGTGGGTCAATCCCGGCCTCCACAGCCGCTTAGGGAGTGTGCGCAGACCCAGTCATGACCGACTGCCCTTCTGAGAATGTATGGTAGCACCATGGTCAGTGGCAGTTCATTTAACTTCCTAACAAAAGCTCCTGTAGCAACGCCAGGATCCGTCAGAAGGACTGTGGCCAGTGCCATTCTGTACCAACTGAGGACCGGCCATAGGTACTCAGGGAGCAAAGGAACTGGTGTTTATCGAGTAGCTACTATACGTGAGGCACATGAACTGCACGATGCTTTGCCAGAGGTATTCGTTCCAAAGATGAAGAAACGAAGTGGGATGAAAAGCCCAGAGGGATGAACTCCTTCCCCACAGCTCGCCCAGCTAGCTTTAGGCCCGCTCTCTTCACAGTTCCGACAAACAATGCTTCCTGGGCAGAAAGGAGCTGGGAACGGAAAGGACCAGGGTTTTCTGTGAGCCTGGGTCTCCGCCGGAACCCCAACCACACTGATTGTCAGGGACTGGCTGTGCCTGCCCAGGAATAGGATGCACAACCTTGCACTCCACATGGGAGGCCTTCCTGCTTCATGGCCTTCACCTAAGCTATCCTGTGGACCTAGCAATTCTTCAAATTCCACCTGTTAGCGATATCCACATGAGGGCAGTGAGTCTCCAACTGTAGAGTGCCACAGAGCCCCTTGCAGGGCTTCGGAGAACACAGATGGCCAGGCCCCGTCCAGTTTCTGGGACAGTGGGCCTGGGGTGGGGCCTGAGAAACTACATTTAATACTTCTCACATGATGCTGCTACAGCTGTTCAGGGACAACACATTGACACTCACCCTTTCGAAGTAGATATTAAGCCCTGCATCACCCTTAGTAAACTCTTAACGTGTTATAAAGATTTCATGACTTTATACCCTATTTATCTCTTTTAACAAGGAATTTAGAAACAAAATTTTAATAAAGTAGCCTAATAGCTAAGTGACACTCTAATGGCGTTGGGGGAGAAGGGAGAGAGAGAGAGAACAGATGCGTCTCTTAGTTACTCAGAGGCCATCCTCAGAGCCCCAATGAGACTTGACAAGGAAATCAGCTGTCTCCCTGGCCCCAATGTACTTTCCTAAGGAAAATAGCAACACTCCAACCTCATTGCAACAAAAGTACAATAGATCCAGCATCAAAGAAGTTCCAGAAAGAAGCATAGTATCTTAGCAATGGAATGAACCTTAGCAATCTAGTCCACCCACCTGTTCCCCGTCCCTAACCTACCACCCTCCATATTTTAATTTGAAAAGAAAACACAGAGATAAAATTTCTTATGCAAAGTCATGAGTCAGTTAGTGGCAGTCAATGGTGCCCAGTTCAATGTCTTTATACCATCCTTCTTCTCTTTTGGAAGTGTGTGGTTTTCTTGTATTTGGAAACACCAAGTGCCTGTATATAATGTATATTATAATTAAACATAATGGTATTCAGTTTACACAAACCCTTAAAATCACCCAAATGTCCCAAACAGCCCAAAAAGATTTAGGACTCTGGAAGGGGAGGTGTGGGACACATCCAGGAAGAACCCACACTGTATCTCTCCCTGTGTCTAATTGAAACCCAGCAGATACTGAATTTTTTCCTAATCTCCCTTTGACAAGATTTTATTACAGACTAGAGGCCCAGTGCACGAAATTCGTGCATGGGGGGTTGTGGGGGGGTGTCCCTCAGCCCGGTCTACACCCTCTCCAATCCAGGATCCCTCTCACAATCCGGAACCACTGGCTCCTAACCGCTCACCTGCCTGCCTGCCTGATGGCCCTAGCTGCTCTCCCCTGCCGGCCTGATCCCCCTAACTGCTCTCCCCTCCTGGCATGATCGCCCTAACTGCCTAACTGCTCTCCTCTGCCAGTCTGATCCCCTTAACTGCTGGCCTGATCACCCTACCTAACTGCTCTCCCCTGCTGGCCTGATCCCCCTAACTGCCTATCTTCTCTCCTTTCCCCCTGCCCCCCGGCCCAATCGCCCTAACAGCCTATCTGCGCTCCCCTCCTGGCCTGATCCCCCTAACTGCCTATCTGCTCTCCCTTCCTCTCTGCACCTTTCGGACCCCTGGCACAGGTGTGCTGAGAGCTCTCCGCTGCAGCCCTGCCCCCTCCCTGATTGGTCATTATGTGATGGTGTCCTGGCCAATTTGCATATTCCTCTATTATTAGTATAGATGATTTCTAGAATACCCTTTCTACTTTAGGCTAGACCTACATGTTTTGCTACATCTTTCATCTTAACAGATCTTTGAAAGCTTTGTTTTATTTCTCAGTTCCCCCTCTTACAGTGACAAAGGAGAAATCAAGAGGCACACAGGTCAATCCAACTTTGGCTTTAGGCCTAAATTATAATATAAACGACTGAGCAACTGACTTTTGCCATCAAGGCCAAATGAGAAAATGGTCTTAAAATGATCCCCACAAGATTAGAAATCCTGTTGTTGTTTTTTAAAAAAATCAGAAAGAAGCAACAATAACCTGACTAGTCCCCTGTCATTCATGACTTGTTATGAATCGTGCATCTCATGTTTAACCTGAAAGAGGAATCAGTCTCTTCCATGGATGTATTAATAATGAGAACATGAATCTGCCAACTTGGCCACTATATCAATTACTAAAGCCAACAAATGTTTTAAAATCAAAACTTTTCCCTCAGTTTCAAAGAGTAAATGCTCATCTGAATCTCAGAAATAGCTATTGAAAGATTTTTAGGATCAAAGTGAGATACTTCAAAATAAATTACCCCATGTAAAGGGCCTAATTCTCAACAGGGATCCTTCTAGTGCTAACTGGACCTTCCCTGGGCCTAAGCGTATTACCTCTATAACACCAATTAACTAATTTCCCACATGTGGGAATCCTGACATGCTGACCTTGCTAACCAAAGAACATTAATCATCCTATGCGATTTTCCCCCAAGATCCTTTCTAATTGAGGCCCTTGACCTTCCAGATGTCTCACTCTTCCATCACTGGCTAATAACTCCACCTCTGGCTAAAACTCTTTCAATCTTTCTCTCCAGTCTTCCAACATGAAGAACTGGATCATTACAGTGTAACTCCAGCCAGGATTGTGGAAGCCACTCACTGCTAACACCCTACCACTCCTACCAGTCTCCACGTGTTTTGTTTTGTTTTATATCCTTAGTTCTAGGACTTCTGTTCAGCTAGTCTTCAGATGGTTCTCCAGGTTGATTGTTCTGTAATTTAGTTGTAATTTTGATGTAATTATGGGAGGTGGTGAACACAACATTTTCCTACTCCCCCACTTTCACTGGAACTCCTTGACCAGATAAGATATATGATTTGATAGGACTTTACATGTAGGTATTCCAGGAAACGACTCCCTCCACTCTAGTTACCTGTGAAAGGTAGCATGGTACATGGGAAAGATTCCCAGAAAGAGAATTAGGGGAAATGTAATATGGAGTGACATCACTCAGTTATTCCATCTGAGGTGGCAAAGAGAACAGGGACAAGAAATTTGTCATCCTTTCTCGATCTGATAAAGATAAAAACCTGGCCACCGTGAAAACACCACCACCATGAGTATCAACTAAGGCCACCCAGATACTTTCTAAGTACCAAATTATCTATAAATCCTTCATCAAGTTCAGATTTTGACTTTTCACTAGTAATTGCCAAACAAAAACAATTTTAATTTTTAGATATTTTTCAAGTGTAAGTACTAGCACTCTATTTCTTAGATTTTCTATCTTCCCAATTTTGAAGCTAAATTGATTTTAAATTGTAAACAAAATATAAACTGCTTTGAGTGAAAATAGATTATAGGGATTCAAGAGGGCCTTAGAATGGTGTCCATTGGAGCACAGTTATAGTTTTCTATAAACAATATAAATGTTTTAATGTTCTGACAATGATGATGGTGGTGGTGATTAATACAACGACAACACAGCTATTAAGTTCTAGAATACTGTGTTGAACAGGACCAAACTAGACAGGATGAAACTTCTTTTTGGAAGGCATAGAATATAATGTCTGAAAAAAGATTAAAAGAATATTGTTATCCTGGAAAAGGTAATTCATCTATTCATTAACTGAACACTTATTACTCGCATTCTAAATGCCAGACAGTTTAGGTTGTGGAGATAACACAATAAACAAAGTCTGGACCATCATACAACTTACATTCTAATATATTTTCTTTCTACAAAATGGAAAGAACTGTATAATGGTCAGTCCAATATCTTAACTGAGGAAAGACTAAGTTGCAGCATTATAGTACAGCAAAGAAGACTTACCCTAGATCTGAAGGATGTTCTAGGTAAAGGTCGGTAAATTCTTGAAATTAATCCCTTAAAAATTGTTACTGTAGAAAAAGAAAACACCTTTCTCCTCAAAGAATTTAGGTGACACCACCCTGCAAGCCAGACCACAAATGTCACCGTTTTCTTCAGAAAAGCCCTAATCTTAGCATAGAAGGAGGAGGGCGCCCCCCCCCCAGGGGGGCGGGGCTTTGAAAGAAATGGCATGTGGAAAATGATTAAATTAGCATTTTTTATGTTGTATCAAGACTGTTTTTAAAATACTGCTCACATTTCACTGACATATTTTCATGTTGGTATATATTTATTTAGTCACTTTCATATAATAAGAGCCTAAGTGTATATATTTGCCATGAATATTTGTCCCACAGGTGACATACTTAATGTTTCATTTCACCAAATTATAGGTTCATGTTTTCCTTTTATTTTTGTTTCTTGTCCCACATCATTCATGGACATGCTTTTTTGCAGAAAACTGCATTTCCTCTTCCAGATATAACAGTTTTAACCATCAGTACTTGTGAGACCATAATTGCCAGGTTTGCACAGGGCTCACTCAGTAGCACGTCAACTCAGTGGGTGCTGCCTAGTGTTAAAACATCTCGTAAGGTGAAAGGTGAGGTGGGAAACTCCGTAATGCTTCACATCTGTTATGCATTTTGTTTTAGAGTTCTGTTTTTCTCTAAAGAATGGTCAAGCCAACAACAGTATTTAAGAAGAACCAACTAGAAAACCATAAAATTGTAACACCCAATTCCTATTAAGATTTTGACAGCGGAACCAAAGGCAATCAAGAAATTACTTTGCATAGAAAAGAGGTCAATTACATTTACCAAACAAAAGTTAACCAAATCAGTCAGTCAATTGCTTCTCTCCAGCTATTGCTACCTTTAGGAAAACACAGATTTCTAGGTTCTGTTTATGAATAAACTTATTCTATATTTTTAACAAATGTAATGTTCCTTAGGTATTCACACATTCCATAGTTCCAACCTGAGTACAAATTTACTTTTTCTTTCCTGACTATAGAGAATTCAGATTTGTGCCATTCTTTTTTTTTTCATTTCTGCTTTTTGAATGTGTATAATGAATATTACTATTCTATCTCTAAGGCTACTATATGTGATTAAAATAAATTATTAGAAGAAAATGGAGAAAAAATGTTTGTTGGATGCCAAGCATGAAGCTCCCCTCCCCTTCCACCTCAGGTAGGGAGAGAGAACAAAGGAAAGAACGAAAAATGAAAAGAGATGCAGCAAAAACAGGTTGGAAGGATGATAGGTGTGAACTTAACGCGGGGTGGGGGGCGGGGATGAAGGTATTTCCACAGAGAGGAGGAACTGTCCACTCTTCTCCCCAGAACTAAGAACAGGGGAGGGACCTGAGAGGAAAAACAATTTTTCTGAGCTGTGAATTTGAACAAAGAAAGCTTCTGGGCTTTTCTCTCTCCTGTGAAGCTCTCCAAGCCTAGTCTGTGCCCCATGAGGTCACATCTAGGAGTGGCTCAGCCATGCAGGCGAGGCCTGCACTGATCCATTACCTGTGACTAGGTACTTACTTCTTAGTAATCCCGGGGTCAAAAACTGACACGGTTCACCCTAGATCTCAAGCCACATTCTTCAATCAGCTTTGTTAGTAACAAATCATCAGTTTGTCTGCTATAACTTATTGTCCAATTGGTTCCTGATTTGGGTTGGTAAGAGAGGGGTTTGTTTACCAGAGCTTCAACTAGTTTTCTCATATGTGCCATGACCTTCCAACCAAATGTCCTTTTTTCTTGCCTGTTCTTTGCCTATCTGTAAACAAAGATACCCTAGAGCAGTGGTCGGCAAACTCACTAGTCAATAGAGCCAAATACCAACAGTATAACGACTGAAATTTATTTTGAGAGCCAAATTTTTTAAACTTAAACTATATAGGTAGGTCCATTGTTATTAACTTAATTAGGGTACTCCTAAGCTGGCCTTTGCTGAGAACATAGGAAACCATTTGGCAGACTTAATTAAATGAGTGGTCAGAGCAGGTTTTCTTTTTAAGATTATTCTCGTTGCTGCATTGAGAATGGTCTGAGAAGGAATGGACAAGAAAGATTTGGACAGAGCAGTCAGGTGGTGATAGGTAAGAGAGATCATGGTGAACTGAAGTGGTGGTAGCAATAAGATAGAAGGAGTATTGGACAGGTGTGGAAAGTATTTCTAAGGTAGAATTGATAGGTCTTGCTGATGGGTTGAATGATCTTTTACCCTCACTGCATCTACCCCCTTGGGCATTTAACTTTGAAGTGTCCTCTGCCTCTGTCTCTGGACTTGACCATGTGCCTGGCTTTGGGTAATAGAATGAAGCAGAAGTGCAAGTGTGGTGCTTCGATAAGTCTACAACTCGAGAGGCCTTGCTCTTTCTTGTGTTTCTGTCATCTCCATGAGGACAGTCCTGAGGTAGCCTCCCGGCATGGAACAGATACGTGGCAGAGACTTGAAGTGCCCAGTCAGCCCAGTTGAGACTCGTCTAGAATCTCATCCTCTCCTCTAGGGCCTAGAGGATTGAGTGCCACATAAATATAAGATGGAACAGATGCTGTGCTGAATAATCTTTTCTGGCCCCAGAAAACCCCAGACTGAAAGTGCTTTTGAAATACGGTATGTTTTCATAAGGCCAAAATCGTGTTACACTTTTTTAATAATGAGTACTATTTGGGAATCTGATCTGTACTGTGACTGCAGCCACACGGTAGCTAAGATTCTGAAGCACAAACCCTGAAAACCACTGAGCTTCTGTGTGAATCTCCTTGTAATTCAGCACGTATCCTACCACATTTATCATTTACTGCCACTAAGACTCCTGCTGTTGGATTTGCAGCTCCCCACTGGTAGAAGTAATGAATTCTGAGCATGCTCACGTGGGCCCGTGAACCAAGACTCAAGTCAAGATATAAATATGTTCCCCGTGATATAGAATGGTTACAAAGTATTGATGCCTTAGGGGTAAAAATTCCTATGCATTTCAATTATCAATTAGTTTATAAATTGATTCTAAAATCTCCATCTGGGGAATCCTTAACTGATCTCTTCCGATTTCTCCTTTTTTTTTTTAATATCCACATACAGATAACAATAGCATGTAATTCCAAGAGAATGGTGATTAGCATGAAGGCATTTTAAAATCCTTTATTGTTTGGAAGGATTATTTGATTTTCTAATTATTAACATGAGACTGTGTTAGCTTAAATGTGTCCTTCAAAGTGTCTAAGGTAACCACTACAAAAAAAAAGCAAGAGCGTATAACTTTCAAACCAATAAAGGGGAAAATATAAGAGGAGCAGAGAAGATAATAAAACTAAAAACTTCAAAATGTATCTCTGTAGTTGAGAGCAGACATGGCCTGAAAATTATTTATGTTTGCAAATATTCCAGAGAACACATAACCCCTCCACCTTGTGACCATCAAACCCCACTCCCTCACTGGGGAGGTCAGTCTGTTTCTCTTCCCCTCTCTCACCATACATACACATATCTACACTAATAAAAGAGAAACATGGTAATTGGCGTACGACCGCTACCCTTCCCATTGGCTAATCAGCGTATCCTTATGCAAATTAACTGTCAGTCAAGATGGCGGCCGGCAGCCAGGCACTGAAGCGAGCAGGGAGGCTTGCTTCCTCCAGGAACTGCAGACTCCAATGTTCCCCGCCTCACTTGCCGGCCTCTCAACTGCAACCCTAAGCAACTATTGCTATGTTGCAAATAAGAAGCTAAACAAAACCGGCTTTCAGTCAGCCCCCGGACCGCAACATTGTATCCATGTTTTCAGCAGCGAGGCCTCAGAGCTAAAGCTGGCCCAGAATTAAAAAAAAGAAGAAGAAAACAAGGAGCCGTTGGGAGCTTTTAGTCAACTGCCAGTGGGAAAACAGCCCTCAGCCCCTCAGCCAGCCTGGCCAGGCACCCCAGTGGGGACTCCCACCCTGATCCAGGACACCCTTCAGGGCAAACCAGCCGGCCCCTACCCATGCACCAGGCCTCTATTCTATATAGTAAAAGGGTAATATGCCTCCCGGCACCGGGATCAGCAGAGCAGCAAGGCTCCCGGCACCGGGATCAGCGTGACGGGGGCAGTGCCCAAACCCTCTGATCAGCCCTGCTCTGTGCCTGATAGGGGGGAGCTCCCCAATCCCCTGATTGCCCTGCAGCTCTGTGTTTGACAGGGTGCAGCGCACCAACCCCCTGATCGGCCCTGCTCTGTGTGTGACAGGGTAGAGCCATACCTCTCCATCGGCCCTGCCCTGAGTGTGACAGTGGCGGTGCCCCAACCCCCTGATCGGCCCTGCTCTGTGGGTGATAGAGGGTGGCGCCCCAACCCCCCTCCACGGGCCTTGCTCTGTGTGTGACAGGGTAGAGCCATAACCTCCCCATTGGCCCTGCCCTGAGTGTGACAGGGTGCAGCGCCCCAACCCCCTGATCTTCCCTGCTCTGTGTGTGACAGGAGGCGGTGCCCCAGCTCCCCTATCGGCCCTACTCTGTGAGTGACAGGGGCGAGCCCCTCAACCCCTTGATGGGCCCTGCTCTGTGAGTGACAGGGGGCAGCGCCCCAACCCCCCTGATGGGCCCTGCTCTGTGCGTGACAGGGAGCAGCACCCCAACCTCCTGATTGGCCCTGCTCTGTGCATGACAGGGGGTGGCGCCGCAACCTCCCCATCGACCCTGCCTTGAGTGTAACAGGGGGCAGTGCCCCAACCCCCCAATCAGTCTACCCTGAAAGTGACTGAGGGTGGCATTGCAACCTCCCGATCCGCCCTGCTCTGTGCATGACGGGGTGGCGCCCCAACTGCCCAATCTGCCCTGCTCTGAGCCTGACCAGGGGCTGCACTTAGGGATTGGGCCTGCCCTCTGCCACCCAGGAGCAGGCCTAAGCCAGCAGGTCGTTACCTCCCGAGGGGTCCCAGACTGTGAGAGGGCACAGGCCGGGCTAGGGGACCCCCCTCCCCCCCGAGTGCACAAATTTTTGTGCACCGGGCCTCTAGTATACCTATATCAATGTACTACATTCTTTTTATGTTTTCTACTTCTTTTTAGATCAATGTTATGTCTACATTTTAAGCACTTCGAAAATGCAATTTATTCATCCCTATGATTGAATCTATGTATTAACAAACAAATGTTACCAAGAACAAAAAGCCAGATTGAATATAGGTGAATTTTGACATTATATTGTTGATAGTATTAGGGCTTTTAAATATATTTTTATTGATTTCAGAGACAAAGGGAGAGGGAGAGAGAGATAGAAACACCAATGATGAGAGAGAATCATTGATTGGCTGCTTCCCACATGTCCCCTACTGGGGATTGAACCCATAACCCAGGCATGTGCCCTAATCTGGAATCAAATCATGACCTCCTGATTCATAGGTCAATGCTCAACCACTGAGCAACACTGGCTAGGCAGTATTAGGACTTTTAAAACCTATTTTCAATGACAAGCCAACTCTCAAATGTAGCTTGCAGCGGTCACCAACCTTTCGGACCTCACGGAACACCAGTTGGCGACCCCTGCTCCAAAGGTTTCCTTAAATCACTCCTTTAGATCGGAAGTATATACATTAATTCTTTCATTGATAATGATCATGTAGGGGAGAAAGAAGAAGAAGAAAGCAGGTCATTGAAACATGTGGAGAAACCTAGGGCTGGGAATCAGTGTAAGAACCTTCCCAGCCAGTTTCATCAGCTATTTATCACCACCATCTCTTCCCTCGTTCCAACTCTGATTAGATGGTCCTGATTTGTCAAATGTCACACCACGAGGTTAGAATTAGATTCAGTGTTTCATTACTATGGCCCCTAGGAAATACAAGACAGTCTATACTTGTGAATAACGCCATCAACTAGAGCTAAGATCTGCCCATGGCCTTTCTCTATGCAGCACAGCATGATATGATGAGAAGGCAGGAAGCTTAGAAATTGGATTAAAACATGAGCAAAATTCAACTCTTTAGAAAGGCACTCCCGTCTATTCTAAAGAATTGAATTTTTACAAAACAAAACAAAAACAGACTCATAGAATCAGAGATCAAACTGATAGTTGCCAGAGAAGAAGGGGGGGAGGTGGAGATTGGGTGAAAAAGGTGAAGGGGAATATAGTCAATTACATTGCGATCAGTTTGCAGTGACAGGTAAGTACTAGGTTTAGTGTGGTGATCACACTGTAAGTGTATAACTGTTGAATCACTATAATTAGTACACTTGAAACTAATATAATATCGTATACCATCTATACATAAATTTAAAAAATAAATAAATAAAAGTTTTTAAATTGAGGGGGTGGGAGGAGGTAGAAGAGGGTTAAGGTTAATAAATGGTGATGGAAGGAGACTTTATTTGGGGAGGTGACCACACAATATAGTGCACAGATGATAATAGAATTGTACACCTGAAACCTATATCATTTTATTAACCAATGTCACCCCAATAAATTCAATTTTAAAAAGTTTAGAATTTTAATGTTCAAGTTATAGAGCCCTTCAAACTTTATGAATATCCAGCAGCAAATTTTAAATCCATTTGATTTAAAGTAAACTAATTAGAAAAACTCTAAAGAGCTAGACTTTCCATTACCATTTGATTAATATACCACATTAAATATTCCCCCAAAACCTATAAAATGTTACATGGATTTGGAAACTCTCCTAGATTGCCATTTTGTTTCATGAAGGCACATTGAACCACACATTTAACTTATTTTGTGTATCTGATGCTCTTTGGTAGATGTGTATTAGGCAGTTTTTTTAGACAAACATGAAATATCAAGTGGCTAAGCTTAAACAAAAACTTATTGCTACCAATTAAAGGTTCCTCACTGTAATGTTTTGAAAATGTTCCAGAAATCTAAATTTCTTTAAAAGAGATTTAGCCAAACCGGTTTGGCTCAGTGGATAGAGTGTCGGCCTGTGGACTGAAGGGTCCCAGGTTCGATTCCGGTCAAGGGCATGTACCTTGGTTGCAGGCACATCCTCAGTAGGAGGTGTGTAGGAGGCAGCTGATTCATGTTTCTAACTCTCTATCCCTCTCCCTTCCTCTCTGTAAAAAATCAATAAAATATATTTTTTAAAAAAATAAAAGAGATTTAGCCAGTCAGTGTCACTGTATTTGTCCTTACAAGTTAGGGCCCCAACTATTCAGAAAGCAAAGAAACAAAAAGTCTTTTAGATGAACAATGTCAAAAGTTCTGTATTTCATTTACCTCCTTTTGGTTTTGTCAGGTGGTAAAAACATGGAGTGAACACTGAAATTTATAAAAACGGTCACACTTTATCTTTTTTTATTAGAGCATAATTTTTTCTGTCATTTTTCAGGAATAATCACTGTTGTAAGGATTAAATGAGGTAATATGTGTAAACACTCAGAATACTGCCTGGCATATAAGATGACCTAATAAAGGTTATTTGTTGTTGTTGGGGATTTGGGGTGGGAGGAGGTGTCTGTATTTTTCCTTGAAAGCTTCTCTTTCCATCCTACAAACCCTCCATCCCTTTGTCAGGAGGGCACCTTACCTGTTCAAGCATCTCCAGGTTTCACTGTATCTGCTCTGCCCAGACATAACCGGATATTCCCCTTTCGTGCCCCATTCAGAATCATTACCTGTATTTCCTCATCAAAGGAAATAGGTAATTGATGATTGCCCATCCTCCCTGTGTAAGGGCTCCTTATCTCTACTAGAAACACAGAGAACTAACTTCAGATTTCCCCCACATAATAATCCTGTGCCTCTCATTGAGGAAGTTTCTGGCTTTGGATGAGGCAACTTGCCCCAGGGTACCCTTCCTGACGAAGGAGACCACCTTCGTGGTTTCTACAAAGTGGGTGGAGGAGTCTGCACAGCTACATTGAAAATTCTCTAAGCCTTTTCACTCTCTGCTTCCCCTGGACTGGAAAGTGTAGGCAGGTCTGTGATCTGCGCTCTGTCCAGGTGGGTCCAGGTGGAGCTCAAGCTGGTCCCACCCACCCTCCTGGTCTGAGATCCCCAAAAAGCTCCATGACTCAGCTCTTGCTGAGGACCTTACAGTCCTGGGTAAGCATGCTGGATGCTGGGGGAAGAGAACTTTTTATCTCCACTATGGAGAACAGAGAGAAAGCGACCGACCGCTTTATGAAGATGATAAATTTGTTCATTCAACCAATATGTATGAAACATCTACTCTGTTCTAGGCCCTGAGTTTACAGTGACGAACAGGTCAGACATGACACTGGCCCTGTGGCCCTGGGAACCCAGTGAATCAATGCCATCATTAGAGAGACCTGACCCCGCTCCATCCCCAGGCCCTATTCCCTCCACAGGGAATATTGAACAAACCGTTAGTAAGCCCTAGGATTCCACACACAACAGACCCCTTTCGCTCCCTTCGTCCCTGTCCTCCTGCTTTTCTCCTTTCTTCCCTTCTCTCCTTCCTTTGCCTTTTCTCCCTGACCTTCCTTCCCATCAGGACTCTGTTTATTACTCTACTTTTTTAAAAATATATTTTCTTGATTTTTTACAGAGAGGAAGGGAGAGGGATAGAGAGTTAGAAACATCAATGAGAGAGAAACATCCATCAGCTGCCTCCTGCACACTCCCCACTGGGGATGTGCCTGCAACCAAGGTACATGCCCTTGACCGGAATCGAACCTGGGACCCTTGAGTCTGCAGACCGACGCTCTATCCACTGAGCCAAACTGGTTAGGGAATACTCTACTTTTATCTAACTAACTGCCACACTATAACTCAGCCCTCATTCTATCATTCTCCAGCCAGTTCTAAATGGAGCAGTCTTTCTTAGCTCTGGGATAAATAGCAGCTGCTGAGCTCTGCCAAGGTAGGATTCAGGTGGCAGGGGAGGGGCTGTCCTGGCTGCTTCCTAGAGATGTTGGTCTTTAATAAATACTAATGGGTTGCAGCTTCAGTTACTAAATATCATTTTCTTTATCTCAGTTATCAGGAAAAACAGACGAGGTGTGGAATTCATGGTTTTGCAGGTGGTGAAGACTGATCTTCAAGTTCTAAGAATTACACAAACGTCCTCTTTTATATAAAACTAGAGGCCTGATGCACGAAGATTTGTGCAAGAATAGGCCTTCCTTCCCCTGGCTGCTGGCACTGGCTTCCCTCCAGCACCTGGGACCCGGGCCTTTGCTCTGGCCGCCGCCTTCCGCCTTCCACCTTCCGCCTTCGCTCCTGCCTTGCCGCCCTCCTGTAGCTCCCTCCACTCCCTGCCACCTCCCCCGCCCCCCCCCCCCCCATGGCAAGGCAGAATGCCTGCATCATCGCCGAGGTGCACATCCCATATAGATACACACAAGTGCACACACTCGCACACTACAAACCTCCAGACCATCTGCTTCCTCGAAGTCCCTTCAGCACTGGGATTGCTGGGAGCATGACCCTTGGCCAATAGGCTCAACTAGGTGGGCAGGTACTCTCATGGTAATTGTTATCACTTTCCCACCCCTCTGTGAGGGAGTGCATGAATCAATTAAAGATTGCTGGCTCTTTTTAAAAAATACTTGCTTGCCCTAGCCGGTTTGGTTCAGTGGATAAAACGTTGGCCTTTGAACTAAAAGGTCTCAGGTTTGATTCCTGTCAAGGGCATATGCCCGGGTTCCAGGCTCAATCCCCAGTGGGAAGCATTCAGGAGACAGCCGATCAGTGATTCTCTCTCATTGATGTTTCTATCTCTCCCCCTCCCTTCCTCTCTGAAATCAATAAAAATACATTTTTTTTAAAAAAACTTTCTTCCTTGGAACTGGATATAGTCAACATTTCAATATTGTTCAATCTATTCCTTCACTCAGCTTTTTTATTTTGAACCAAAGATGTCATGTATTTATTACTGAACCTACCTACTCGTGCACGAGCATAAGGGCAAATTCTCCCAATACAACGTGCCCAACTGTCCCGTGGCAGTTTTTCAGCTTGGTATGGTTAAATGCTAGTGACCTTGATGCAGCATCATGTCAGCCATCGGATGTGCGATTCCTCAGGGACCCGGCTTGGTTCTTCTCCAGTGTCTCCTCTTGGAGTTGTAATGATTTTATCCCGAGTTTTCTTTTGAATTCATAGGAGAATAAAATGACTCTGCTCTGATTTCTTGGCTAGAAGTCACTTGCTCCTAAATGTCTTGTAAAAGAAGACAAGGAGCCTTAGCTGGTTTGGCTCAGTGAATAGAGCGTTGGCCTGTGGACTGGAGGGTCCAGGGGTTCGATTCCGGTCAAGGGCACATGATTGGGTTGGGGGCTTGATCCCCAGTGAGGGCCATGCAGGAGGCAGCCGATCGATTATTCTCTCTCATCATTGATGTTTCTATCTCTCTCTCTCCCTCTCCCTTCCTCTCTGAAATCAATAAAAATATATTAAAAAGAAAAAGAAGAAGACAAGGAGCCCTAGCCAGTTGTTCAGTGGTTAGAGCACTGCCTTGCACACCAAAGGGTGGCGGTTTCGATTCCTGATCAAGGGCTGTATTTGGGTTGCAGGTTCAATCCCCAGTCCTGGTCAGGTGCAGGTGGGAGACAACCAATTGATGTGTTCCTCTCACATCGATGTTTCTCTCTCTAAAAACCAATGGGGGGAAAATATCCTTGGGTATGGATTAACAACAACAACAAAAAGAAAAGGATAAAAGAGATGACAAGGAAAGGAGTCAACCACACAACCACATGGTGGAGAAAGGGAGAGAGGCAATCAGTTATTATTTATTACATCCATCCAAACGCAGGTCCCTGTGTCAAACCAAAATGGGTTAGACACAGCCTTCCCATCAAGGAGTATGTACTCTGGCAATAAAGATAAGAAACACACTATTTGGTCAATAAGTAAACTGTATACTTAGAAGATATAAATTGTTTATCACACAAAGGGGGAAGAATCTGATCTGAATCCAGGATATATCTGGAATTTGCCTTCTTAAGTTAATTCATTTTATACATTTGACAGATGTGAGTAGTAGGCCAAAAAAAATGTTTTACATTAATAGCTGGCAGCAGAATTCTTAGAAAGGAAATATCCCTGCTTAGGAAATAGCCTCATAAACACCTTGGATGAATGACAGAGCTAAAGGTGAGCAGCTGTCAAGACAACCAACAGGAGTGTTGATGACAGAAGAAAGAAGAGATAGAGAAGAGAGGAGGGCCAAGCCACCTGGTGGCAGGCCAGATAGCAACAGCAGTGGTAACAATAGTAAGAGCAAAGTAATGGCTAACCACTTACTGCCAGGCACTCTTCTAAGTGTTTTTCTGGTTGGTCTCACTTAACTCTCACAACACCCCTATTATTTTGGCATTATTATTCATCTTCATCTCACAGAAACCAGAGCCCACTTTTCAGAAATAGGCAAGGCAATTAATTGGCTATTGGAAAATCATGAATATCCAACATTTAATTTATAATGTCTGTGATGTAAAGCCCTCTACCTGAAACTTCAGTCAAGTTTTCTACATCAAAATAACTTCTGTGCGTAATTTATGTGTGTGTGTGTGTGTGTGTGTGTGTGTGTGTGTATGGGAAGTAAAGAACATCTCTGGGTGACAAGTCAAGTTCAAAGTGCCAAAAAACATAGACAAATTCATGGGATGGTGAGACAATTCCTTAACAAATAATTTAGCAGAAGCAGGAGACTGGAGCCATAGGTAGCCATGACCATAGCCCCTCAGCAATTCATGGAAATGTGTTAGGAGGCATTGGATTTTCTGCAGTTCGTGGAATGGTGCTGGACTCTTAAGGAGGCAAAATGGCCCCCACTAACACCTAGTGGCATCGACACAATGAAGTCCCAAACAACTGTCTATTCCACTTCCTAAAATATATTTTCTGTGTGCCAAGTTCCGTGCCAAATGCTGAGATACATTATCTTATTTAATTTTCACCAGAACACTGTGAGGGTTTGTTTTTTTATTTATTTCATTTTCCCCATAACCATTTATCCCTCTTCCACCTTTACCCATCCTCCTCCACCCTCGCAATCACCACACTGTCATCCGTGTCCATGAGTTCTCTCTCTCTCTCTCTTTCTTTCTTTCTTTTTTTTTCTCAATCTTTCCAACTCCCCAACTCCCCCACCCCACCCAGAGCTGTCTGCCTGCTCTCTATCTAGGAGTCTGTCTCTATTTTGCTTGGTAGTTCAGTTTGTTCATTAAATTCCACAGATGGGTGAAATCATATGGCGCTTGCCTTTCTCTAGCTAACTTCACTTAGCTTAATGTTCTCCAGGTCTGTGCATGCTGTTGCAAAGGGTAAAATGTCTTCCTTTTCATGGCAGAATAATATTCCTTTGTGTAAATGTATCACAGCTTTTTAATTCACTCATCCATTGATGGACACTTGGGCTGCTTCCAAATCTTGGCTATTGTAAATAATGCTGCAATGAACAGGGGGTTACATATATTCTTTCACATAGTATTTCAGGTTTCTTTGGGTAAATTCCCAGGAGAGGAATCATGGGTCATAAGGCAGTTCCATTTTTAATTTTTTGAGGTAACTCCATACTGCTTTCCACAGTGGCTGGAAGATTCCCACCAACAGTGCAGGAAGATTCTCTTTTTTCCACATCCTCGACAACATTTGTTAAACACTGTCCAATAGCAAAAAGATGGTAAGTAGAAGAACTGGATTTGAACCCAGGGCTTTCAGGCCCCTGGCCCACTTCATTCAATACCACCAACTCCAGGAGTAGTATTCTCCTTTTACCACCTATAGCTGAAGGATGATGCTACAGGCTAAATGGAACTACGGTTCCCTTCCATGGTCTGTTGACCTGTTTAGAGAAACACAGCAACGTTCCACTGGAGATAAAGTGAACAACGTAAGGAATCACAATTAGAAGCTGACTGTTGAAAGGGTGACTTCCTCTTTCTCTTCCACTGGTCAGGCTATGGAAACCTCCGCGAACCTAAAATAAAGGGAGAGGAACAAAGAGCAAGAAAAGATGGAAGTACAGAGAAAAGAGGAAATTAAAGGAGGAACAGAGGCGAGCAGAAAGGAAGACAACAGAGTGACAGAGGTGAGAGCATAGGTACGGAAGGCAGACACGACTCAGGGGCAGCAGGCTCTTGGGATGCCAGCCTCTGCCCAGGCCATTTAATTTTCTATCATTAAATCCTTTCTTCCCATATTCATTTTCGTGTGTTTTTGTAGATATTCTACACCAATGCAATGCAGGTTATTCCATTTTACAGCAAATCTATCCTTAAATGTGCAGCATTGTTGTTACAGCAACCACTTAGAGCTAGTTCCTCTTAGATGCAGATGGTTTGTGAAGATGCTAGTAAATAATATAGGTTATTACTTGAAAATGTCACAAGAATTAAGGTTGGGTAAATTCTGACATATTGTGGACTTTGCAAAAATGTCAAGCTACTTTTGAAGTGTTTTGTGTTTAGCGAAATGCATTTTCCAACCAGTATAATTCTCTTAACTCAATGAGTATTGTTAGAATATTTAATCTATGTGTTTTTAATTAATTTATACTTTACTCATCAACTCTATTTAAAGGATATTTTAATATCTAGGAATATGTTAGTTTCTTTTTACAGTTTTCTCTCTCTTTAAAATCTATTATGTCCTGGTGATAGGACTTTACCTTGTACAAAAACTCTCATATATTAGAATCATTTTGAAACCCTGAAATACAGAAAATTTTGAACAATATTACAAAATGAACCATGGAATTTTAAACTAAAATAAAAGTTCTTTGAATATGTAGTTAAGTGAAATTTTGGCAAAACAGCTAACAGAAAGAAACATAACTGGGAAGTCAACTGACTAGGAGTCTATTCTTGGTCTTTGCTTGACCTAATCTTAGCTTCCTACTTCAGCCAAATATTGAATATTCTTCACTAAACCAAACATAACAACCCTTTTCATTCCCCTGCCTAATAAGGAAGACACTGTTAAGAGGGTGTCTGTGTGGCACTTGGAGCTGTTCAGATAAAGAACAGCCTATGAGAGCTACACGAGTGCTTGGTAATGAGGCAGGGAAGCAGGCCCCTCCGGCCTGCTGAGGGAAGTACGAAAAGAAACCAGCTGTCTGGAAGTCAGTGCCATTGAATAGCAGAAGCCTTTCAATTTTGACTCAAAAATTCACCTCTGTGAGTTTCCCCTAATAAACAACAGGGAATTAGTAAAAATATGCTATATGAAATATTAAGCAAAATTTTATTTAAAAAATAATTTAGTGGACTATTCATTGGTAGAAGAAAATGAGATGTAAAAGTGCTCATAATATGTTCAGTTTTAAAAAGTTATCAAATAGTGTATATGGCATGATTTCATAGAAGTGTATATAGTTATAGATACTGAGATAGATCAATAGATCAATCTATCAATAGATGAATGTATAGGTAGATGTAGATATATTTGCAGATATAAATGTAGATATAGAAATATATATATATAGTTCTAGAATGTTGTATATGTATATCTATATGTTTATATCTAGATAAAATGTTAATAAAGATGGAATTTGGGGTGATTTAACATTTGTGCTTTTTGTTTGTATTTTTTCTGAATAAACGTGTTTTCTTCAATAAATATGTTTCCTTCAATAAACAAGTATTACTTTATAACATGGAAAAATTATTTAAGTAAATGACAGTAGGAGAGAATATTATATAAATCAATTAGTAGACTACCATATTCACTCCAAAAGAAAAAAATTATTATGCATATTTTTATGCATTTATACTTTTCAAGCCCAAATTCCATCAATGTAGCCTCATGCCCGTTGGGCTCCGTTGCTAGCAGAGCTATCACCCCAGTGCCACGTGGCCTGACGACATGGAAGCTGAGTCACAGCTGCCACCCCAGGTGTCGGGTAGGGACCAATTGGAAGGGCAGGTTTTGATCTCCTGGGCCTCCCGAGGTCTATCTGATTCACACGAACTCCAGGGCACGGAGCCACCATCATCTGAAACATGACATAAAGGCACTGCATGGTTGCTTTAATGTACTCTAAATGCATCTGGAAAACAGCTTCAGATTCTGGAAGGGAAGGAATTCCACACTGTACCTTTATATGCCAAGCAAAAGGGGAGCCAATCCCACAACCCAAGTACCGATGGCCGGAGAGCACAGGGAACAGGAAAATTTGTTTTGGCACCCAATTCCCTCTTGTTTTATCCATCTAGGGCTGCCTCCCTCGTTTAATAACAAAAGAGGAAATGTGGTCACTTCCAGAGTTAGCTATTTCTAGTGTAATATTCTCTCTGTAAAATGCTAGCTCTTAAGAAGAATGCTTTAGAGAATAAGTGTGGACATGCTTTTTTCCAGTTATAGAAGATTGGGGTTCAACCTCATACATGACAGAAGGCCTAGATGCTGTGCATGAAAAATAAAGGAAGGAACAATTACTGAATCCACGTTCCCATTGTATTTAAGCTGCGGTACATTCTAGAAAATAGCACGTAGAAATGTATATCTACTAAAGGTTCAGCATGCAGGTCTCACGGAAGGAGACTCTCTTTTATTCTTTAATTTGGTTTGTGAGGTTTTCTCCCACTTTTATGAAGCTCTGCCTAATTTGTTCCTAATGTATCTATGAGGCAGCATTTCCTTTAGCATCAGGAGAAATGTGCCTCAACTTAAGACTGAACCCTTCAGTTAATCATTCTGCAGCTTCTGATATTTCTAGTTTGTTCTCTGACTCATAAAATGCCTCCCTCTGATTGTAGCCACATTCACAGCACTCAGAGCAAGGGCCATGAATGAAATAGAGGCGGACTGTTGAAAGGCTGATTCTGAGCTTCTTCTGCCTGTATTTAAGACTGAAATCCTGAATTTCTACTTGTATGTCTATCCCTTTTCAGACAGAATTAGTCTTCCATTTGTCTGGAGAAATGTCCCCTTTCCTTCTAGAGTCACAGCTCTGGTGGCAGCAGAACCAATGATCACTACTCTCACATGCCAAACCCTGCACTGGAGATGCATAAGAATCCTCAAGAATTTAAAACTATTAAACTGGAATCTTCTGTAGTGTCCAGATAAGGAAGACATCTTACAGGTCTCATCTCATTTGCATCCACTCTTGATCAGGTCATAGGCTGGAGATGGCCCTACAGGCAAGAAGGAGAAGCACCGCCAAAGCTGGATCTGAGGTGCACAGGCTGACTTGAACAGAAAGAATTTGGTACAAATCCACATACTATGGTGCCTCCAGTATACACTCTTTAAATAAATTGGATTCAGAAAAATAATATTGTTTCTTCTTATCTTTCTTTTTTTAAAGGTCACTAATTAAAGAATAACTATGTTGAATATGTCTTGAATGAGCTAAAAGAAAGACATGGTGTGTTCTTTATTCAGATCCTTGGATAAACCTCTCCCCAATCCCCAGACTCATTGAAAAAATATTGAGCCAATAAACCAATAGTTAATAAACTAAATTACAGGGTGGGGCAAAAGTAGGTTTACAGTATTGAATACACAAAAGTTTATTCTAGTATTATGATTTATTAATTATGGTATTATTTTTCCATATGAACAACTATAAACCTACACAGTTTATTCTAGTATTATGATTTATTAATTATGGTATTATTTTTCTATATGAACAACTATATACCTACTTTTACCCCATCCTGTATTTCCTAGTTAAGTCACCTAACTTTTTCCTATTCAGACTAATACAATACAACTTCTTTGTTGTTGGTCTACTTTGCTCATGGGAAATCCCATCACTTATAACTTTTCACAAACTCAGTGTCAGGTGTGTCTTTTCTCTTCATGTCAATTCACAGTTGATTGTATCCTCCCGGCATTGCAGACACAAGCTGCTCTTAACAAAGCAGTAGCAAGTATACAAAACAAATTATTACTCAGCAGCAACTATTTAGTAATGCATAATTTAAAATGTGACTTACTGTTTCCCCACAAGGTTACATGACTACTGCAAGCACCATAAGATATGTTCACTGACAGTCATAAGGGGGAAAGTTATTGCATATTTGTTTCAGCTGAGATCTTCTTATGTAGCTCCTCCAGTTAGACAAAGCAAAAAGAAGTTTAACTTCCTTAGTAACTGCTCAAACTTGCAGGTAGCTAATACAGAAGGAAATAGGTAAGTATACTGTACCCTCTGGGTATTGGGATATCTCTTGGTTTGTATTTCTTAGGTGATATTTAATCATTTCGCCTTTTTAAAAAGTTATTAGTTGTGAAATTTCTTTTCCTAAGGAAAAAATCAACTAACTTCTTAAATTTTTCATCATTTTGCACTAGCTCATCACAGTGGATTTCCTAAGCCACCTTTAGCAATATGCACTTGCTTCTTAAAAGAATAATAATAAAAATCATTTCTCAAGCACCTCAGTCTAAAGTTCCAGCTGTATTTGGTTACTCTTTGGATGGGAAATAGGCTGGTTGCTTTTCTTCTTGGCTTCTAAGCCTTGCTCCTGAATCCTTTCCACACACACAACTCGTATTTCAAAGAGAAACCCCACTGGGAAGCTGGGCGATCTGACTGTGAGAGAAGGAAGTTATGCTAATTTCCCACCGCCAAAGACACCAGGGAGCAAACAAATACAGGCAGTTCAGGCTCTGCCCTCTCACCCCTCTTTCCCTCTCCCCAATACCTGGTGTCTATGTAAGAAACGTCCAAACCTATGGAGAATTTCTAGGAACTTATTTGAGCCAAACTGATAACAATTGCCAGGAATTGAGAAAATGCTCCAGAGAATGGCAGTTTTGCAGCTTATTTTATACATTCAAGTCAAAGCAGGAGACGCAGGAGGGATTACATGCAATTCTTTGGCATTACCTACATTCCTATTGCCGTGCAAAGATCAACAACATCCATTTCCAGAACTTTTTCATCTTCCCCAGCTGAAACTCTGTCCCCATTAAACATTACTCCCCATCCCCTTTACCCCCCACTCCCAGCCCCTAGCAACCACTGTTTGAGTACTCTAAGGATCTCATTTATGAAGAATCATATAATATTTGTTCTCTTGAAACTGGCTTATTTCACTTAGCATAATGTCTTCAAGGTTCATCATGTGTCAAAATGTCCTTGGTTTTTAATGCTGAATAACACTCCATTATGTGTATCTACCATGTTTTGTGTAAGCATTTATCATTGATGGACACTTGGATTGACTGCCTCTTCTTGTGTGTTGGTTTTTGTTGTTGTTGTTTAAGTGAGAAATAACTTTTGAAGCCAAGTTTTTCCTGAGCATGTACTTAGGGCACAAAGCATCAAAATATTACTAATCTGACCATAGAGTTTTCAGTTTGAATTTGATTGGTGGTTCTCAGAGGCAGGGAGACAACCTGAGCTAAGGTTCAAACGAGCTTCTTGGGTCTAAGGAAAACACTGCCCCGGGGCTCATCCAGCCACTGATTAATATAAGGGCCAAAGAGCCTCCTGGGCAAAGACCACAAATTCTGCTGCATTTGGTGTCCAGACACTTGCCATGTCTGTTGGAACAAGGGCAGAGCTAAAGAAGGGATTCAGTGAAGACCAAAATATAAAAGAAAATTGTGGAGTCTCAAAGAGAAAGTTTATTCTAAGGAGTTCAGCTGCTGGGCCCTAGAGTTAGTGAGGAATCGTGGTTTCTGCAAAGGTGGCCCATGGGTGCTCTGGAAGCCAAAAGAGCTCTGAATGCAAACTCAAAGAGCTGCTTTACTAAACTCCACATTTTTGGGGTCCAGGGAACCCTGCTATATCCCACCACCATCCTCTGATGAGCACCACCCAGGGGGAAGGGGGAAGTTCCCCTCCTCATTACACAGGAGACTGGCCAGCTGTCCTGGCACTAGTCAGGGTGGTTGGTGCAGGTCTGCAGCTTTGCAGGAGGGGCAGGGAGCTCAGAGCAGCCCACTCTGGCTGCAGCTTCTGTGTGAGAGAGCCAGAATGACTGGTGTCTGTACCCAGGGAAATGCACCAATATACTTTGGGAAGGAGGGAGGGAACATTTTTCAGGGGGTTGGAGTGTATGGGGGAAATGGTGACTGTAACTTGGGCATGGATGTTCATGTGTCCTCATATGTACCCACAGCATTTGAAGCCTTGGGAACATTTGGTTATGCTTCCTTGGCAAAGAAGGTACTTTTCTCCACTTGATCTGCAAAGGATACTCTTGGATCTAGGAGAATCGGTCCATTCAGGATTCAGAAACTAGCGAGGTGGTGCTGTGTAGGCTGGGGCTCTGTTCTGCAGCAACCAGGAAGGTCAACATCTTTGTTTTTGTCCGTCATATCAAAACAACATAGAATTTGAGAAGTTGAAAACAGTGAGCAGAAAACATTTTGTGAGTAGTTTTAGTGGAAATAGATAAGTTAATATCTCAGAAAAAAAAGACTCAGATTTTTAAAGTGAAGAAACCCAGTGAGAACAGTGTATTGGGTTCCTGCATGGCGGCCTGAGGCCCGGGCTGAGGGTTAGAAGGATGGCGTTGAATCCGTACTGCACCACATATTAGCCATGGGTCTAATTTGCACTAATTTTTAGGTGACAACCCTCTGCATTCTCACCACAGAGTCGGAATAATTCTCGTCCCACCCCCTTCTCTGGACTGCTGTGTACATCCAGTGAGGTAATGGGTGTGATTAGCAGCCCTGAGGTTAGCCCACATTCTGTGGGACGGGATCCTCGGTATCTTCACAGGGAATACATCCTCAAACACCTTTTTCTCTAGAACATCCCTGGCAACCTCACCCCATCTGTCACCAAATTGAGTCAATTAAGCAATATATAAATACTATTTTCACACGATAGTGTACCAGCACCATTCATTATATGTATGTGATATTTAACCATGTTCAGAACAATTCTATGCATAGTTTATGCTGTGTATTGGAACGCCTGGATTTGGAGGTCAATTGCTTCCCTTTCTGCTTCCTGGCTGTGTAACCTCTTCCCTTTGATTTCACTGCAGCAAGTACACATCTATGTTACTTACAACATAGCAGTGGCTTAATTTGTACAAATGGGTCCAATGAAGCAAACCACAGAGTCCCATACATCATAAATGTGCAAAGAGAGCTTATTTTACCAATATGTGTATTTATCAGTCACAATCCTCAAAGTTGGAAGAACAAAAAAAGGACAACTTTGATTTAAGTGAAAGGGGAATGTAGTGAAAGATACTGGCCAGGATGTCACTGGGCAGCTGGGAAGGCTGGAAACCCAGACCTGGTCACTGAGCAGCCAGAAGCAGTCGCAGCCCAGCCAGGGAAATGGTCCAGAGAGCATTCCATTGCCCCCGCCCCCTTGAACATCAGACAGCACAGCCGCCAGAACTGGACTCTGAACACCACTGCTGACAGCGCGGCCTCTCCTGCCCTGGGGAACAGGACGAGGCTTCCCCTCTTCTGCGGCCAGCTAGGACTCTCTGTGTCTTTATTTTCTTGAATCACGAGCCCCAAGTCATATCCAGGGTCAGTGCATCTGATAGGCTGGGCCTGAGTCATTGGCCCCACAAAGGAAGCTATGGAAGTGGACCCCGAGAGTGGGAAGCCGCCTTTACACCCCACCAAACCTTACGTAATGGGGAATTCAGGCAATCCCTGGAACAGAATCAAGAGCCCAGAAATAAGCCCTCACATATACGATCAACTAAAATTTGACAAGGCAACCAAGAACACTCAATGGAGAAAAGTCAGTCTCTTCAAAAATAATGTTGAGAAAATTGGATATCCACATACAAATGAATGGAATTGAACCCCTATCTTATACACCATTCACAAAAATTAACTCGAAATGGATTAAAGACGTGAACAGGAAACCTGCCACCATACAACTCCAAGGAGAAAACAAGGGAAAAAATCCTTGACATTGATCTTGGCAATGATTTTTTTGGATATAAAACCAAAAAGTACAAATCAACAAAAAACAAAAATTAATAAGTGGGACTACTTATCAAGTTAAAAAGCTTCTGCACAGCAAAAGAATCAACAAAATTAAAATGCAACCTAAATAATGGGAGAAAATCTTTTCAAATCTTATCTCTGATAAGGGGTTAATATCCAAAATTAATTAAAAACTCATGCAACTCAATAGCAAAAACAAAACAAAAAAAATCAATTTAAAAATGGGCAAGATAACTAAATAGGCACTTTTCCAAAAAATACATACAAATGGCCAATGGGTACATGAAATGGTGCCTGACATCACTAATCATCAGGGAAATGCAAATTAAAACCTCAATAAAATATCACCTCACACCTGTCAGAAAGGCTACGGTCAAAAGACGAGAGATAATGTTGGTGAGTCTGTAGAGAAAATGGAACCCTGTGCGGTTTTGGTGGGAATGAAAATGGGTTACAGAAATTACGGAAACATAGGGAGGTTCCTCAAAAAATTAAAAATACAACTACCATATGATGCAGCAACCCCACTTCTGGGTATATACCCAAAGGAAATGAAAACAGGATATGACAGAGATGTTCTTTGCAGCATTCTTTACAGTAGCCTAGATAGAGATGTCCATCAACAGATGAATGGGCAAGATATGGCACAGACGTACAGTGGAATATCAGTTAGCCACGAGAAAGAAGGAAATCCCGCTACTTGTGACAACATGGATGAACCGTGAGGGCATTATACTAAGTGAAATATTTCAGGCAAAGAAAGACAAAGATTGTATGATATCATTTATAAATGGAATTTTAAAAAGCCAAAGTCAGCCCTAACCCGTTTGGCTCAGTGGAGAGAGCGTCGGCCTGCGGACTCAAGGGTCCCAGGTTCGATTCCGGTCAAGGGCATGTACCTTGGTTGCGGGCACATACCCAGTATGGAGTGTGCAGGAGGCAGCTGATCGATGTTTCTCTCTCATCGATATTTCTAACTCTCTATCCCTATCCCTTCCTCTCTGTAAAAAATCAATAAAATATATTTAAAAATATATATAAAATAAAAATAAATAAATAAATAAATAAAAAGCCAAAGTCATAGAAACAAAGGGAGAGAAGTGGTTACCAGGAGAACGGGGAGGGGGTGGGGATGGTGGAAATGGGGAGATGTTGGTCAAAGGATTCAAACTTCCAGTTCTAAGATTAATACAATCCGTAGATCTAATGTACAGCATGGTGATTATCGTAAACAATGTTATATTATATACTTGAAAGTTGCTAAGAGAGTAGTTCTTAAGTGTTCTTACTACAAAAAAAGAAATGGTAATTACAGTGGGGCCTTGACTTACGAGTGTCCCAACTAACGAGTTTTTCGAGATACGAGCAGTCTCTCGGCCGATTTTTTGCTTTGAGTTGCGAGCTAAAATTCGGGTTACGAGCCAGCTTCAGATACCCCACTGCTAGTTGGCACAGCGAACGTCACAGTGAATGCCACAACATCAGCCCAGCATCACGTGTCTCACTCGTTCACTTTAAGATTTGACATACGAGTAATTTGAGTTACGAGCTCCGTCAAGGAACGAATTAAACTCGTAAGTCAAGGCCCCACTGTATGTGACATGATGCACTCGCTAATGCCACAGTGGCCCATCATTTCGCAATACATAACTGTATCAAATGAACGAATCGTGCACCTGAAACTTACATAATGTTAAACATCAATGATGTCTCAATAAAGTTGATGAGAAAAAGACTTTATTGAAAATATATATTTCAGGGTAAACCTTCCCTCATGTGCCCTTTTATAACTGCCTCCATAAATTTGGGATAGTTATATTTTTTCAATTCAAGTTCTCCATGATTTTATTAGAAAGCAATAACTGCACGGTGATAGCTGTGATAGCCCCTCGCATTATTCACGCATTTTTTTTCACAATAGATTCTTCACGTCTTTGAATTCTTTTAGTCCAAGTAGGAAATGGAAACAAATCAGCAAATGCACTCAGCTTTTGAAAGCCTGTGTCCAGCTGAGTGGTCATGATATCAATTACATCGTGAAAAATTCCTCTTACCTAAGAAACTGCTCAAGTTCCGAGGTTTGCAGTACTATTTCTCAGCACTGGGCATACTGGAAAAAGGAAATGTAGACCTCTTTTAAATACCTTTGGATGTTGGTGAAAGTGGGGCAGTGTTTTTGACATGAGAAAAATATGTGTTTGCCTTTAAGGCAATATGTTACCCATTACGTATTAATAAACTGATTTCAACAAAGACTTTCTTATCCATTGCTAAAAATTCACCAACTATGAACAGCCACCAGAGTTCTGTCTTTACCAATGCCAAAAAGATTTCCAAATCCTTTCAGCTAAAAAGGCAGCAAAGATCAAAGAGGTTTCACATGAGCTCTCTACATGCCAATGAGACACAAGTGCCATCTCTTAGCACATTATAATAATCCTGTTGTTCAGCACTCTTTTCCAATGAACTGTAAAAGTAATATATTTGAGAGAGGCATTTTTCACCAAAAGACAGAAGTATGAATTAGGAAAGGTATACTTAACACGTTCCATGGTCTATTGTTGTAAGTTAATACATTCTACAGAGTTCAGAATTGCAAATGCTTGGCAGATTACCTATAAAAGATAAAAACTAAATGTTACAGTGCAACTTGACAAAATGATTTAGTATTCCTTAGTCACTGGAATAAATAATATATGTGTTCTAACATTTATAGATTTTCTCTTATTTTGTTATGCATGCTCTGCACCAAATTAGAATACATGCACTAGCATAATATTGTAGCCAGATTTTAATAAGGAGGAAAGAAAGGGAAAGAAGGAAGGAAGGAAGGAAGGAAGGAAGGAAGGAAGGAAGGAAGGAAGGAAGGGAAATCTAGCCAAAGTTGAATTCTCATTAAGCGTGACTTATTTTACTTGCTAATGATATCATGCTAATTTTCCTAATGCATTCATATATCCATTGGTCATGATCAATAACATTGAAATTGTCACCTGAGCCCGTATTTAGTTCTGACACTACAACACTAACTAGTCATTTGTTTCACCATCTGCCTCTTGTATTGGATAATGGGTGGTGACACATGCTATGGTCAAGATCAAATATGTAAAATCTGCCTCCTCCACTCATCTGTAAACTCTGTGATGTCAGGACCATATCTGCTTCATGTTCACACCAAGCAATTAGGACACAATGCCCTGTGCATAAATAGTCATTGAGGATGGTCTCTGCACAGGAAATATAAATTAGGCTGAGGAGATAGAAATCTAGTCAAATTAATTCACGTATAAGAAGAGTCTGGATGTTTTCTTATCCTCATCTTCTCATGCTTCTTTGCCTTTCCCTGTGCATCCACTCTGTTCTATTCACCTGAGCAGTTTTCTCTGACACTCCCCTCCCTCAGAATCTGGGAGCACAGGAAACCCAAAAACGGTTCTCCCGGTTCTGACTCCATGAGACTTTGGGTTTAAGTAGGCAGGACACTCCTCAGCCTTGATTCTAATTTACGTGAGAAATGTCTGATAGAAACAGCTTACAGAGGTAAAGGGGTTGGGGTGGCTGGACTAAAGAAACAAATATATATTTATATATATAAAAGCCCAGAGACCAGATGGTGGAACAACCAGAACAACTGGTGGTTATGATGTGCACTGCGGCAGCCAACCAGCCTGATCCAGGCCCAATCAGCCCCATCCCCAACCGGCCCAGCAACAGATCAGCCCCCAACACCCCAATCAGGGGCGGGGCCAATTGGCCAACTGTCTGCCGCCTCTCCCTCCTGCCGGCCTGGCCTGATGGGCACCCATGGGGGTGGGCCAGCCGGATCCCACCCATGCACGAATTCGTGCACTGGGCCTCTAAAGTGAGGGTGTGTGTGTGTGTGTGTGTGTGTGTATATATCTCACTTAGACACAGACAACAGTGTGGTAATAGCCAGAGGGAAAGGGATTGGGGGTAGGTGGAGGAGGGGGGAAATAGGGATTGGAAGAGACTTTGGAGCAAGGGGCCCAGGATGCAGTGTGCAGATGATGTTTTGTTGAGTTGTACACTTGAAACCTGTATGGTTTTATGAACCAGTGTCACCCCAATCAATTCAATTTTTTAAAAAAATGGCCCACTATTTTCAAGTCATTGAACTAACTTCCCTTGGATTAAGTTTCCTCCTTCATCTAATCAGCCGCAGCAAGGGAGAAGAAGCCACATACTGGAATCAGTGTGCAATCACCGAAGCGGGGAGCCCCATGAGGAATATCTCCCCAAGAGAAAGCGGTGAATAGGACAGGTAAGCTTAGACATCTAGTTAAACTGTTGTTAGTTGTCAGTTAGTTTTATCATTCTGCCCCAGTACCTGGCACATAGTGGGTATTTAACAATATTTATTGAATCAATGCTAGAATATGACATAACTTATTACTCCTTTGAGTTTTATAATTGTGTGGAATGGGGAAGGAACATGGAGGGAGATGAAGTAACATTGCTGAGGTTTGGGACTTGGGAAAGATACAGGCACACCCTCATTTTATTGCGTTTTACAGATGTCACACCTTCTACAATGAAGGCGGGACCGTCCCACCAGCAAAAAGATTACTACTCCCTTCACCGCAGGGTCTGGGGCTAAACCCACAGTATCTCTGAGGTCTGCCTTATGTAATGCTACAGGATGGGTAGAATTAAAGCTAGAAATTTATCTTCCTTTAACTTTCCTACTCAAGCATTGCTTTTCAAATGAAAACTCTTATCAAATCAATCTTTGGGAAATCAATGAAAAGAGACTGATTTCCTGACTGAAACAGAGAGCAGATTATATAGGCTATCACTCCTCAGGAGCCACTACAGCCAACGCTGGGGACACTGCGCATTTCCCAAGGGCCACAACACTGTGTTCTCCTCCTTGCTGGTTCTCTGTGGACTTGAAGCTATTTGGAATGGCAGGAAGGGTTCTATTGTTAATTTTAAGATTGAAAAAGCAATGAAACAACCCCCCCTGTAATAAAGGTCCCCTCATAAAATATGCTATGAGGTGGAAAAGGCTGGTGGCTAGACAGATGTTCCAGAAATCGTTGGCAGCGATGCCCTCTGCTTCATGCTGAGAGCAAGTAATTATTTTTCTCTTTCTTCTTGTGCAGGGCGGGTCCCTTCAGCGCCCACAGGAGCATTTACTAGCTTTTCCCTAACCTTCTCTTCAAATAAATAAAATTCTGTAAAGGGCCATAAAACCCAGCCCAGATGTGATCACAGAAGCTGGGAGCCCCACCACGGCAGCTGTCCGAGCATGTTGTGCGCACCTCAACCTGGGTGTTCCCCCAAGGAATGCAGGTGGCACACAGCACATGCACTCAGGGTGGCCTCCTTCTCACCGAGCCACAGCTAAACTCATTCCGAGGGCTACCCTCTGTACCTGCTTTTAGGAATTCTACCTCCAAAGGTCCGATAAGGTTACTCTAGGAAGCAAAGCAGAATTCCTACAACAGGTTTTACATAGAGTGCCTTGGGGGATTCACCAGAGCTATCCCCCAACTGTAAATTTTGTGTAGATTGCAAATGTCCAGACTGCTTTTCTAGCAGGCTGCATGGCTCACAGCTGAAGAGAGTATATAGTTGAGCTGTGTAAGCCATCCTTCAGACTGGAGCCACGGTTTTAGTTCACTTGCCAGCAAGCCTTGGACTTGGGCTTGGAAGTGACAGGAGCAGCAGAACTCACTGGAGAGATGATCAGCTGCTCCCTCTAATCCAGCGGTTCCCAACCTGTGGGTCGCCAACCTGTGGGTCGCGACACTTTGGGGGTCAAACGACCCTTTCACAGGGGTCGCCTAAGACCATCGGAAAACACATATATAATTACATATTGTTTTTGTGATTAATCACTATGCTTTAATTATGTTCAATTTGTAACAATGAAAATACATCCTGCATATCAGATATTTACATTACGATTCATAACAGTAGCAAAATTACAGTTATGAAGTAGCAACGAAAATAATTTTATGGTTGGGGGTCACCAGAACATGAGGAACTGTATTAAAGGGTCGCGGCATTAGGAAGGTTGAGAACCACTGCGATCGTTCTCTGGGTGCTGTGACCTCCAGCAAGAGGCCTATTCCCCAAGGGTGTCCTGCTGTCTTGAAAGCCTAAGAGCCTTGCCGGTCCTCGCTGTGTGATCAGCTGCCAAGGGAAGCTGCCAGTGCGGTCTTGAGTAGAGATGAGAAGTCACACCGATAGGGCAGCATTTCAAGGCCTCTAATCCTGCCCCGGGGGCATGAGGAGATCAGCAGACCAGCCTGAGGATGGGAGGTGCTTCTCGAAGGGATAAGATTACTGTTAGTGTCTCAGAGCTCCTGCCTTTTTCAGGAAGCACTGACTGGAGTGAGAGGAGAGTCACCAGACTGCAAGGATCACTCCTCTATTTCAGGACAACAACCTGAGCAGCCCCTCACTGTAACTTCTCTGGCGGCCCCTCATCTTTGCTCCTGGTATTTCACTTCCATTTCCAGAAAAAAAAAAATCATTTTTCTGTAACAAGGAACCCCTTTTTATCGTTTGCCAACCTCCTGCCTTCATGCCTATTTATATAAGCTCTGATTCTCAATGTTCTCTCCAAAATACTCGACCTGTGAATCGCATCACTGGGAGAAATCAGAAACCACTTCTTCGTGTCACCACTGAGCTACCTCCATTGCAGGTGCTGGAAATCCCCATCTCCCTGTACTTCATAATACCCTGTCCCTCCACAAGAATAAAGAGAAAAATAACCACTTGCTTCCAACATGAAGCAAAGGGCACCTTCACCAATGGGGTCTGTAGCATCTGTCTAGCCATCAGCCTTCTCCACCTCACAGCATATTTTCTGAGAGCTGTGGAGGGTTGGGAGTTTGATTAAACAGAAAGGTGAAACACACATGGGCCCTGGCCTCCAGGCATTCCCAGAATCAAAGGAGACACAGACATGTAACAATTGCAATATGATTCCATAAGTACGATAATAAAAGCATCCATAAGGTTCAGAAGGAACAGAGGATAATGTGATAAGAAAAAGGAGGTGATGTTGGACTCACTGTTATGGTATGGTCAGGAGCTTGCCAGCCAGAACATGAGAACATTCCATTCCCAAGGTAGGCAATAGCATGAGGACAAGCACAGAGGCTTCCAGGGAGCAACTGTGTAAATTCTGGGTATTGCAGTGACATTTGACATCTGCTACATCTGTTGTATATAGTACACAAAATACAGTGTAAAGTTTATATAGTAGAGAGCAGGCTTAACATTAATTTTAGCATTGCTTTATGTTAAAATTACATAAGAAAAAAAAAAAAGCCTGTTTCCCATCTACTAGTAAGATAGCATTTCAGACCAGCGCTAGAATACAGGCTGAGTCCCATTCTTATGAATGTAAGTTGTGATGTTATTCTATTCATAAAACCACAATGGACTCTTGAGGACAATTTTATAAGATGCAAAACCAAATAGCCTAATAATATCAGAAAAACAACCACCATTTACTGAGAGCCTATAACGTGGCAGAGCTCAAGCTCATCAAATCGTATACACAGTCTCATTTTCCTTAGTATTCACAATAGCTCTTTGACATACAGATTATTTCAGTTCTACACTTAAGGAAACAAACTCAGAAAATATCAAAGATTTTGCCCACAAGTGCTAGAGCTGGGATTCAAATCCCAGGTTGTTTTGATGCCATGGCATCCTTCCCCACATCCACCCCCAAATCCTACCAGGAATCAGTAAATGTTCATTAAGACTAAGACTTATGACAATGTAACTAGTGACACAGTACTAGTAGAAGCAGCACTATACCGAGAATCAAGAAGATAATATTTTAGTCTCCACACATCTTTTTCTCTGTGACTTGGTTAAATTACTTAAGCCTGGAGGAGATTGAACTAGATCATTTCTAAGGCTCTATCCTGCTAGAAAAGACTGAAATGCTCCATTATTACCAGCACTGCTGCACCATGGGTTTTCATTCAAGTATTAGTTATCATCTTGAAAATAAGTTCATCTTCCATAAAGGCCAAATCATTAAATCAATCAATTATATTTACACCTGGCTTACATTATGCCACTTGATAGTAGGCGTTTTCCTGCCCATTACCTCAGTTAATCAACACAACCAAATTGCTCAGTAGGGATTTTCTAGATTACCAGCACTTTTTCATCTCTACCCTAATACGAGGCCAGGTGTTATGGACTCCAAAGTCGATCTCACTTCAACAGCTGGGTTCGCTTCACAAATTAACCAAAACGTCCTTTTTCTTAACAGAGAAAGTAAATACGGCTTGAGTTTGAGCCTCACAAGTGAAATGAGAACAAGCATCGCTCATTTTATTGCACTTCGCTTTATTGTGCTTCACAGATGTTTTGTTTGCTTGCTTTTGCGTTTTTTGGTTGGGTTTTGTGTGTGTGTGTGTGTGTGTGTGTGTGTTGTTTTGTACAAATTAAAGGCAAGACCCTCCACCAGCAAAAAGATTATAAATCACTTCATTGCAGTGGTCTGCAACCAAACCCAAGGTATACCTGTATTTTCAAAATTGGTAAATATGTGACATACTATCTATTACATATTGCAGAGCAGGGGAGAGTAAAGATAGACCGGGAAAGAAATTTGATTCAGTAGAATCAAATTTAATCAAATATTAAGCTGTGGAGGATCAGAGAGAAAGAGTGGAGAAATAAATTAGGATCAGGGAGAAGAGAAAGTTGACATGGTACCCCCACACCCACTGTTTCTTACTAAGGAAATATTTTTCAGTGTTTTCGGGGAAAGCATGGCACAGTAGAAGAAATATGGGCTAGAAATCCAAAGGACGTAGAGTTTAATTTCATCACTGTCACTCAATAATTTTGTGCCACTTTCCTCGTTCATTTATGAAAATCTAGAAAATCCCTACTGAGCAATTTGGTTGTGTTGAGTAACTGAGGTAATGGGCAGGAAAACGCCTACTGTCAAGTGGCATAATGTAAGCCCTGTGTTTTCTGCTCCTTGACCTGCAGTTAAATTAGTGCAAAGCAGTGTTAATGCTCCTGGATAACAAAAATAAATCACATTCCTATCTGAGAGATCTGAGAAACACTGTCATGATATGCACACAGCTCTGGGCCAGATTGAAATCCTAGCTCCGCTGCGACCTTGCAGTGTGACATGGTACAGGTCACTCACCTTTGCTCAGCTTCAGTTTCCACATCAGTAAGTGAGGATAATCATCCTGTAGGGCAATACTTGGAGGATTTCATTAGACAGAACTTAGCGGTGTGGCTAGGCTGTGGCGGCCGGAAGTCCTGCCTGTCCGTAGTCACCGCTCCACCCCAGTTGCGGTGGTTGTGGTTGGTGCTCTGAACTCCGCGGCTCCGGAGCCGGCTGCGTCCCTGCCCCGCCGCTGCGGTGAAGCAGATGTTGACATTGACAAACGGAAGTGTCTGGTTCCGTCTGACCTCACTGGGGTTCAGTCCACGAGGATCATCAGGGAACGGGTCCAGCTCCTTCCGAAAAGGCAGCCCCCTGTTGTGGGTAAGACAGTCCCGCAGCCCAGCCTAACTATGGGCGACTCTGCGAGAAGGCACAGAGGAAGGTGGACTCCTGCATGTGGCCTGCGGTGGAGAGAACACTTGGCTTCTGACGGCCAGCGCTGGGCCAGGTGCACCGTACCTGCTTGTGTACCTTGTAAATAGCCGGCCATTTTCAGTGGTTACTCCAGAACCTCTTCTCATAGACCTAGTAGTGCATTTGTAACTGGATTGATTTCTTAATATATGGGTAGGTTTTTGTTTCCTTAGACCAGTAAGTTGTCGTACAGAGTTTTCAGTTTTTCTTTTTGTGCACTGCCCTTGTGGCTATCCTCTCCAGAGAACTCGTTCCTCTGGGAATCATATTTAATGAAGATATTTCCATATTGAAGTGAGGTAGGTGGGGTATTAAAGTGACAGGGAGGGAGGTGATGCATTTTATTCTGGACTATGTTTGAAGTGTTAGATGGCTAAATATTAAAAGCATTCAAATTAAATCCTTAGCAATCAGAACACTTGCTCTACTAGATTTTGCCAACTGCCAATCATGTTGGACTGAGCTAATGTGTACCTCTTTCTGAAACTATTAAGATAAATAATTAACAATAAAACTTTCTGTCATAAAGGCAAAAAAAACAACACAACTCTTAGCGGTGCCTGGTACACAGTGACGTCTGGATAAAGGTTAGCTCTCATTATTACTCCAGTCAGCATTTTTGGACAAAACCCCTACTAACAGTCAAGGTCAAATTTTCCCTTCCTTCCCATCTCAAGTTCTGCCAGCTGGGCCCTGCTTCCAGCTGCACACAATGACCCTTGGACATTTTGGCCAAAGGAAAGATTTAAGAATGAACTGAAGTTCAGTTTCAGCCTGGGAAGTGGTACTTTATCTGCTCCTCAGCTTCAGTTTCGGTCTTTATAAGATCTAAGAGTTGGGGATGCCAACTTCAGCGTGCTTTCTGACATCCACAACTTGCAATCAATGACCATGTAATTACATAGGTTATAGTCGTACCTAGTTAGTATGGCATCCTGATTTATGATTAATGATTGAATATTCACCTTCAAATAAAGATAAATATTTTAGATATAACTTGGGAGTGAAAATTTTCCTATCTCAAACTGCTGTTACAATAAAAGTCTAACGAGGCAGGCAGTCGAGGCTCCCCGATTCCTTTAGCCAGGCAGTCCCTTAGCCCTCTTTCACAGCAAATGTTGTGTCCGAGTAATCCATTCAACCATTCAACCGTCACCCAGGGTCTGCTGGTCAGCCCCTGCATGTGCTTTATATGTTGAATTCTATCGATCAGTTTAAGTGTGAATGTGCTTTTAGAATGCAAATATTTCTTACATGATATTTGCTATAAAGATCCTTCTTCTACTGCAGGGGAGATGCTAAAATTGGTGTACATGCAATTAAAGAGGATGTGCAAATGGAAATTCAGAAGCTATATTTTCATCTTGAGAGCCAGTTACATTCTCCATTTCTAGAACCAAGGTTTACAGACAGTAAGTGAATGCAAAAGACATTAGATAAAAAATAAATAAGGGTGTCCTGGCAGGGTGACTCAGTTGGTTGGAGCATCGACCCATTCACCAAAAGGTTGTGGGTTTGATTCCCAGTCAAGGCACATATCCAGGTTGCGGGTTTGATCCCTGATTGGGGTGTGTGTGGGAGGCAAACAATCAATCTTTCTCACATTGATGTTTCTTTCCCTCTGTCATCCTCTCGAAAGAAAGAAAGAGAGAGAGAGGAAGGAAGGAAGGAAGGAAGGAAGGAAGGAAGGAAGGAAGGAAGGAAGGAAGGAAGAAAGGAAGAAAGAAAGAAATCTGCCTGGTCAGTGTGGCTCAGTGGTTGAGCATTGACCCAGGAACCAAGAGGTCACTGGTTTGATTCTCTGTCAGGGCACGTGCCTAGGTTTCAGGTTCGATCCCCAGTAGGGGTTGTGCAGGAGGCAGCCGATCAATGTTTCTCTCATCAATATTTCTATCTAGCTCTCTCCCTTTCTCTCTAAAAATCAATTTTAAAAAATTAATAAAGACATATTTTAAAATAAAATAAACAAGGGCAACATATCTTAGTGCTGTTGTTTTTTATAAAACCTCATTCAATAGTGCATGAAGTTTTGGTTTGTCAGAATACTTTAATGAAATTTGATTATCACCAGTGACCCCCCAAAACTTCAAATCCAGAAGTTACTAAAGAGGAAGTGCTTTTAATAGTTGCTCATAATCTTAGTAATTTGATAGTAACTGTCTCATCGATCCGCTGCCTCCTGCACATACTCCCTGGGGATTGAGCCCGCAACCCGGGCATGTGCCCCTGACCAGAATCTAACCCGGGACCCTTAGGTCTGCAGGCCAACAATCTATCCACCAAGCCAAACCAGCTAGGGCAGCAGTTTTTCTTGTTTAATGACATTCTTGTATATGGCAATATTGTCATCCAGTAGAAAAAATATAACATATTATTCCCCTGGAAAATGTCACTATTGATTCCATCAAAGATGAGGAAGACTTGAAGAATGGATGGCGTCTCAAGACACCAACTAAATCATCTGCCGTTTATGCTGCCACTGCCACTGAGAAATCAGAATGGATGAATCACATAAGTAAATGTTCGATTTATTCTCCAAAAGTGGGAAGACACCCAGTAACGAACATGCTGTTTGGGTTCCTGACTTTGAGGCAACTGTTACAGAAAGCAAAACTCACACCTTTAATTGTCGTCACCGTTGCTGCAAATGTGGTTTTGTTGTCTGTGGGTCCTGCTCTGAAAAGGGATTTTTTCTTCCCAGCCAGCCCTCCAAGCCTGTGTGGAGTTGTAACTTCTGCTATGACCTACTTTCTACCGGGGACATGGCCACATGCCAGCCTACTAGATCGGACTCCTACAGTCAGTATTGAAGTCACCTTTAAATGATGTATCTGATGATGATGCTGATGATGCTGATAGCAGTGACTAAGGACATATTTTGAAATATTTAATTGGTTGTGACCATCTGAGAAATCAGCTTTGGGGAGGAATGTAAAATTCTGAGCTCTTGCTTAATTTTGCTGTAGCCATGAATTTACCTGAGAAACTTTTAACCTGTGTCTCAATATATTCTAGAGAAAGTAGGTCCTGTTGTCATTCCCCTCAACCCCACTACTACCACCTCCCCCCAACTATCCTAATGGTTAAGACACAGTAACAAAAATACATGATTTGGAAACACTTTGTCACATATCAAGTGATGCCTTATCCTAATAGCACTGTTACATAAAATAAACCCCTACTTTCTCACTTTTTAGTTTGTTTTAAAAATAAACTGGTCGTCCGGCTGGCGTGGCTCACTGGTTGAGCATCGACCTATGAACCGGGATGTCATGGTTTGATTCCTGGACAGGGCACAAGCCCAGGTTCAGGCTCAACCCCCAGTAGGGGGAGTGCAGGAGGCAACAGTTCAATGATTCCCTCTCATCATTGATGTTTCTCTCTCTCTCTTTCCTTTCTGAAATCAACCAACATACCTAAAAAAAACAAAAAAACAAACTGGCATTCTTTAAGGTGATGAGTGTTTATGAATGGTTATAATTAGGAAACTTGTCATCTGACAGCTATACATAACTAAATTTAGAGGTTCTTCATTCTTTGTGAATATTTTCCCATAAAAGTTATTATACTTTTGTTTTATAGATTTCAAATTATAATTGTCAAATATAAATTTTAAATTGTCATTCTTAGGAATTTGGTTCAAAATTTATCCAATATAGAATTGTCATATTGCATTAGATTCTATTTTTAGCAGGACATTTGTAGGTATAAATTCATTTGCTTTAACATTATTTCTAGACTGAAAAATCTTATAAAACCCTTGAAACAGATTTAAATGCTATGATAGAGCACAGATCTACTTAGGCTAAGATTTGGAAGAAATAATACGTAAGAATGGTCGACAGAGCGGTTAAGTTTGACGACTTCTATGGAAGTATTATCTATTCTACTGTAAAACTATCTTGAATTTAGAAATATAGTGCTACACTTTGTAGTTTTGTAAAGTCCCAAACAATATTTGTAGTTTTGTAAAACAATTGCATGTTTAATCAGTTTCTGGAATCATTTTGCAATGTATGGAACTAGAGTAGCAATTGATCTAAATTGTGAACTTCACAATCTAGATTGCTTTTGAGAAGTGGTATTTTTCAATCTGCTTAGAGGTAGTCATTAGGTTGACAGTACATTTATCATATACAACTTGATGCATTTTGCACTGCTCTCTCCATTTGTATGCTGCAAATAACTAGTCTTTCAAATATGAAAAATCAGTCTAAAGATTGTTTTAAATTCTAATTTTAAACCTTTCAATCTGGATATATTGCATATGTTATGAGAGGTTTGATTCAACAACTTGTGATAGAGAATTCTTTGGTTTGGCAAAGGCACTAACTTTACTGTTAAATTGTGAAAGCATTTGAGATATGTAGCTCTCCCTGTAGGAAATGTGAAAGGCACAATAAGTTTGTTTTAATATCAAATGGACTTTTGTTTCCAAGCAATATCTCATATAATCAACATACCTGCAAAAGACCAGGAAACCTGAGACGTGCTAATGGAGACTTACTGGTACATAGGAGCCTAGCAGATTCAGGAACCAAGGGAAAGTCTTCTTCAATAATTTGCATTGTCAACCTCTTGACATTCTTTTACAATAAAAAATACATTACAATTTAAAAAATGGACATGCAATCACCATGGCATATTCAATACAGCTCCATCTCTAGGTCACCCATTTTCCAGGTTTGTGGACCTCATATAAGAGGTTGGCCAGAATGCTCCTGCACCAAGCACTTGTCCATCCATCCCACCCCAAAAATTGAGAAAGCTAGTAAGGTAAGGATCAAAGTGAGTGCACTGAATCAGAAATGAGAAATGGCCCTCTATGGCTAGATTCCTGACGTTAAATTGCTAATTTATCCTATTTTGTTATTTTCTGGTCAGAATGACAGGCTGAAAACTTTTCTTGGAAATGAAACATTCCAGAGTTAGGCATGCTTGATCTCGAATGGTAGCAATGTATATGGAAAGTTTGGTTCATACAAGAATGAAAGTTTAATATAATTAATGCAACTTTCCACTCTGAAAATAAAACCAAAGTAGAGTCAATATATATTACTTAATTTTCCTGTCCAATAGGACCAAATAACAAAAAAAAAAAAAAAAGATTTTTTTGCTAAAGATTAAAACATTTAAAATTTCCAACAAATTCTTTCCCCAAGGACAAATGTCATGGCAATCTTTAGAATTTTGAGGACATATTGTCTATTTGGAAATTCAGGCCAAGGCCATCAAATGAAACCATGGTACATGCTCAAGAGGCTAAAAAGAGATGAAGGACAGATGTAAGAAGTTACACTATTTTAAGGATTATTCATTCACAAAAGTCTCTACGAATGACTCAGCTAAAATCTTCCAACTGGTAAGCCATTGTAATAGAAGGGTGGGCATGTTTATATGCAAATTAACTAGATTACAGTTCACTACCCGATAGGACTTGGCCTTGGTTTAGGCCTGATGATGTAAATAGACTTTACCCATTCTCAGATTAATGCCACAGCATATCAGTAAATTCAGTTCGTTTCCTCCTTTATAACCAACCTCCCTACCTTAGACTGGATTTGTGAACTTTGTTTTCATTGTCATTAGTGTCCAGGATGTTTTTAATTTCTTCTTTGATGTCATCGGTAACCCAATCAATATTTAATAACATGCTATTCAGCTTCCAAGTGTTTGAGTATTTTGGGTTGTTTTTATTGTAGTTTATTTCTAACATTATGCCATCGTGGTCTGCGAAGAAGCTTTTTATGATTTCAATCTTCTTGAATTTGTGGAGACTTTGCTTGTGACCCAATATGTGGTCTATTTTTGAATATGTCCCATGAGCACCTGAGAGGAATGTATATTCCGCAGCTGTGGGGTGAAGTGTTCTGAAGATGTCAATTAAGTCCATCTGATCTAGTGAGTCATTTAGGATTGCTGTTTCTTTGCTGAGTTTTTGTCTAGCGGATTTATCCAGTGATGTCAGTGGTGTATTAAAGTCCCCTACTATGATTGTATTGTTGTCGATCTCTCCCGATATCTTCCAGAAGTTTTCTTATGTATGTGGGTGCTCCTGCATTGGGTGCATATATGTTTACCAGGGTTATATCTTCTTGTTGTATTGATCCCTTTAGTATTATGAAGTGGCCTTCCTTATCTCTGGTTATGGCCTTCACTTTGAGATGTATTTTGTCAGATATAAGTATTGCTACCCCAGCTTTCTTTTCCTTTCCATTTGCGTGAAAGATATTTTTCCATCCCTTCACTTTCAGTCTGTGTGAGTCCCTTCTAATGAGGTGGGTCTCTTGTAGACAGCAGATGTATGGGTCATGTTTTTTTATCCATTCAGCCACTCGATGTCTTTTGGTTGGAGCATTTAGTCCATTTACATTTAAAGTTATTATTGAAAGGTACTTGTTTGTAGCCATTTCTTTTTTTGTGTGTGTGTGTGGCTGTTTTCTTTCTGAGCTTGATATTTCTTCTTTTTACACCAGTCCCTTTAGCATTTCTTGCATGGCTGGCTTGGTGGTGATAAACTCCCTTAGCCCTTTTTTGTCTGTGAAGCTTCTTATTTCCCCTTCAATTTTGAATGATAGCCTTGCTGGATAGAGTATTCTTGGATTCAGTCCTTTGCTTTGCATCACTTTGTAGATTTCCGTCCATTCTTTTCTGGCCTGATGTGTTTCTGTTGAGAAATCATTTGATAATCTAATGGGAGATCCCTTGTATGTTACTTTCCGTCTCTCTCTTGCAGCCTGTAAGATTCTCTCTTTATCCTGAACATTTGCCATGGTAATTATGATGTGTCTTGGTGTGGGTCTTTTCGGGTTCACCTTGTTTGGGACTCTCTGGGCTTGTGTGACTTTTTTCTTCCCCACCTCAGGGAAGTTTTCTGATATTATTTCTTCGAATAGGTTTTCTAATCCATGTTCATCTTTCTGTTGTTCTGGCACCCCTATTATTCGTATGTTGTTTCGTTTCATGTTGTCCCAAAGCTCCCTTAGGCTCTCCTCCTGTCTTTTAATTTTTTTCTCCATTTGCCGTACAGTTTGAGTGTGTTTTGCTTCCTTGTCTTCTAATTCATTAATTTGGTCCTCCGCTTCTCCCAGTCTACTGTTGATACTTTCAATGTAGTTTTTTATTGAAGCTATGTCACTCTTCATTTCTTCTTGGGACTTACTTAAGTTGTTGATTTTTTCATCTGTTTCTTCTAGCTTCTTGCATAAGTAGTTGAGTTTTTCATCTGTTTCTTCTTGCTTCTTGAACATCTGGTGCATGTACTCTAGGAACCTTATTCTGAATTCTTTTTCCGTCACGTTGCATATCTCTGTCTCACTTAGCTGCTTTTCTGGCGAGTCCTCCTTTTCTTTCCTTTGGGGGTTTCTTTGCCTACCCATGTTTGATCTCGCTGACATATGTAGATGTTGAGATGTTCAGTGGCTGCTCCCTGGGTGGCAGGGGCTCCTTGGGTTGTGGTTGCTGCTCAGACGGTTGCGGTAGCAGCTGCTTTCCAGTTGGCAGCAGCTCCTCTGGTGGGTGTTGTTCACAGCTGTGTTGGCTCTTCTGGCTGGTGGGGGGAGGCTTCACGTACAGCTGCTGTTCCACAGACAGAGGGTGTGGTGATCAGGAGGCTGTGGTGATCAGGAGGCTGCGGTGATCAGGGGGCTGCTGTTGCTTGGATCTGCGGTCTGGGAAATGCTCCTCTCTTACCAGCACTGCATGGTCTGGGAAACGCTCCTCTCTTATGGGCACTGCATGGTCTGATCAGTTCCTCAGGATGCCCCCTTTAGTCTCAGTTCTCCGCAATCACAAAATCCAAATCTCAAATCTCCTGGCACCAGCAAACCCGCGGAACTCCTTACCCCGGTCAGGGTCTGTGTCTGTCCCAAGAGATGCGGCTGTCTGCCATGCGGTCTCCCTCCAGCCCTCTGGGCTCAGGTCTGGCAAACTTTCCTGCCCAGATCCCTGGTTTTTAACCTTTCCAGGGGAGGTCTGCCCTTCCCGGCTGCAAACCGTCTCACCAGCTGAGTAAATTTGCCAATTCGGGGTGGGTGTTATTAGTTTCTGCTGCTTACTCCGTTTGCTCCGGGACAAGACCTGGGAAGCGTCTGCCTATATCGCCGCCATCTTGCTTCTCCTGGATTTGTGAACTTTGAATTTATAAGCGAAGAATAAAGGAAGACAGGCAGACCAGGAAAAAAAAAAAAAAAAGAGCTAGCTTTGCGACTGAAACACTAAGTGGTAAACTTCTACTTCTCATACATGCCAAGTTTGTTCTTGCCTTCTGGGCCTTTATGTCCACTGTTCACTCTGCCCCACTTCTGGTTCCTTCTCCTCCATGTATCAGCCCAATGCTTCTACAGAGGGCTTCCCCGATGACTAAAGTCCCAAACGACTCCCTCCCCCACTCCCCAGCTTACCACCTGGTCCTCCCCTCTCATTATCAGAAGTTTACTCCCCTACTGTCTACCCTCATTACAATGCAAACTCTACTATATTTCTCTACTTTTACCACCATTATATCCAGGCATCTTAAAATATTTGCTAATGACTGAATAGAAAAGTGGTAGAAAATGATTAGGAAAGTACAAATGACCAACACGAGGATCCAGACTGGGAAGTCCTGGGAAGCACCTGTGCCAAGTTCTATGATTACCTCTGGAAAAGAGAAGGCAGGAAAAATCTATAATAATAAAAGTGTAATATTCTAATTAGAACGGACATCCGAACAACCTTCTGGATGAAGCTGGGGCTGCGAGGGCTGAGCTCCTTGCACGAATTTCGTGCATCAGGCCTCTAGTTAAGAGATAAATTGGACAAAAGAAAGGGAGGAGAAAGAAAGAAAGAAAGAAAGAAAGAAAGAAAGAAAGAAAGAAAGAAAGAAAGAAAGAAAGAAAGAAAGAAAGAAAGAAAGAAAGAAAGAAAGAAAGAAAGAAAGAAGGAAAGGGAAGAAAGAGGAAGGAAGGAAGGGAGGGAGGAAGGAAAAGAGGGATGGAGGGAGGGAGGGAGGGAGGGAGGAAGGGAGGAAGGAAGGAAGGAAGGAAGGAAGGAAGGAAGGAAGGAAGGAAGGAAGGGCCTAATGGAAAAGAAAGGAAGCTCTCTCCTTTGAATTCCGAGGCACTGTTTTACTTGCTGGGGAAATACAAATACGAGGTAGGGGTACTGCTAGCTTAAACTAAATGTATCTCATCCAGCTGATACTGGCTCAATTGCATCAGATTCTCACAACTATCGCCACAGCACTATGCCAAGTATAACCCGTAAAGGCAGGCTCTGACTTTTTTCTGGACTCAACCTTCTCTTTTCTATAAGGTCCCAGCAGCCTTTTTTCCTGAATAAATACCAGAGCCCCAGGCCTATGGCAATGAACTTTGGAAAATTTTCCATCCTTTTTGGGTTAGAAATTGCAACATTATCACAACACAATAATCAGCTGATTAAAATATAATTTAAACAGTACAAAGTTCACTCTCAGCTCCTGGAAGGCAGGGTAAGATTTTACACATCTTTTTGTTCCTAACAGTACAGACATATGTTCCAAATTGATTGATTCAGTACTCTGTGACCAGAGATCCTGCAATAGCTCAGTCTATAAAGGTAAGGATTACAGTAAATAAAGATAAAATAAATTAATGACAGATAGGGCAGCAATTTCTTCTCAGAGAACTATCTTAATTACATTTAAAATAATATGATATAGATTTCTATTTTCTCTGTATATTTAATAACAAAAACACCACTTTACCTAGATTCCATAGCATTTTGTAAAATGCGAAAACTTTCTATAAAATGAAGTCTAGGGTGGAATGAATGATAATAACTTAATGTTAGATTAACATTAAAATATAAAGGGCTTGCCCTAACTGGTTTGGCTCAGTGGATAGAGCGTCGGCCTGCGGACTCAAGGGTCCCAGGTTCGATTCCGGTCAAGGGCATGTACCTGGGTTGCGGGCACATCCCCAGTGGGAGATGTGCAGGAGGCAGCTGATCGATGTTTCTCTCTCATTGATGTTTCTAACTCTCTATCCCTCTCCCTTCCTCTCTGTAAAAAATCAATAAAATATAGTTAAAAAAAATATATATATATATAGGGCTTTTACAAATTAATTTTAGAATTTAATTGAAAGACAAAGTTCAGTATTAATTATACCACGTTAGGAGGAAAAATTGCTGATTTTGGGGGGTCTTTTTCTTTAGAAATTATGTATACCAGGTTATTAATACGAAAGGCAAGGAAAATCTTACAACTTTTTGCCTTAGTTGTTTTATTAGAGAACATAAAGTTTTCAAAATAACATCTCTGAGAAATGAGGCTAAAGTTGATATAGCCTCCTACATATAGTATCTAACTACACAACAGTATCTTTCTGAATTAGCTTTATCATTTATAAGATACCTATTTAATAGTATAAATTTAGAATAAAGGAATTGGAATTTTGGTGTAATTTCAATCTACTATGAAGTACATATATTTAAATTGAACATCTTTCATTCTTTAACAGGTATATATCCTTTTCATATCAATGCTGTTCTTAACTTAGATTTGGAAATAAATGTCCTATACCTCTCAAAGTCCACTAAAATTCAATTATCAAAGTACTTGTAACAGTTATGATATTAGTATATTTTAAAAGTCATATCACTATACTCAAGATTACATGGGGTTGATTTCAGTCCTAACTACATGTACTAAATTATTTTAAACATGAAATAAGTGTTTGGTATTTTAAAAGAAAATCTTTAAAACACGCCAATTGAAAATAAAAAAATGAAATGATTAATTTCATTAAAGAAAACAAAAAAAATCTACAAAATATATATTTATGTAATCATTTATATATATATATATATAAATAAACCTACAAAATAAATCTATAAAAGAATATTCTACCTTACAATAAGCAAAGCTATACAAATTTTTAAGACTTATGCTTCACTTTTTGAAGAGGCAAAGATGCATTGGCAACAGTGGAGGAATTAAAACACACAATTGCAGAAGTAATCTTACTGGAGGGAAATCTAATATGTATCAAAGTTTAAAATGTATACATCCTTCTTCTAAGTAATCTAAATTTTTGAGAAATTATGTTAAGGCTGCTGAACCGGTTTGGCTCAGTGGATAGAGCGTCGGCCTGTGGACTCAAGGGTCCCAGGTTCGATTCCGGTCAAGGGCATGGGTACCCTGGTTGCGGGCACATCCCCAGTGGGGGGCGTGCAGGAGGCAGCTGATTGATCTCTCTCATCGATGTTTCTAACTCTCTATCCCTCGCCCTTCTTCTCTGTAAAAAATCAATAAAATATATTTTTTTAAAAAAGAAATTATGTTAAGGAGATAATAGGACAAGTTCATCAAGATACAGATACAAGATATTTATAATAATGAAAAACAAGAAATGGCCTAAATGTCCATCCAAATGAAATTTTTAAAGTAGCTATGGTATATATGGAGGCATTAAAAAAACATATCAAAGACTTTTTTCCACTATTGAGTGAAACAAGCCAATTACAGCCAAGCTACATGGTATGATCACATTATAGTAGAGAAAGCAACAAAAACAGTATTTTCTAGTGTAAATTTAGAAGAAAATAAGAAAAGTTAACATAAGATATTTGAAATAGTAATTGTCAATTTAACTTCAATTTTCCAAGTTACTTTTGCCTTTTTGTCTTTGTTATTAATCCTCACCCAAGAATACTTTTCCATTGATTGTTACAGAGAGTAGAAGGGAGGGGGAGAGGCAGAGAGAGAGAGAAATATCAATGTGAGAGAGCCACCCATTGATTGGTTGCCTCCTGCACTGGGGCCAGGGATCGAGCCTGCAACCAGTATGTTTGGTCCCTTGACTGGAATCAAACCCAAGGCCCTTCAGTCCGCAGGCCAACACCCTACCCACTAAGCCAAACTGGCTAGGGTTCTTTCGACAACCCCCCTCCCCCTTTTTCTTTTAAAGTAGAATCACTCTCTGTAAAGAATAAACAATACATCAGCCAGGCAGTCAGTCAGTTTAGTATTTGAGAAAAAAACTGGGACTAGACAAACTTTACATGACTAAGAGTGATCTTTTCTTGGCCTGAACAGGGATAAGCAATGTCTCATGTACATCCATATGCCTTTCCACATATTACTCCAATCAAAGTGCACATATCAAATGCCTACTTTACCATGCAGGATATCATTATTGACAAATTACCACTCTAGGATCCTGATATGTCAAAAACAACAACATTTAATCTTAGTTTCAACTGTTCATTGTGTAATCAGGTTATTTTAAGTCTTAAACTACTCCATTTAAATATTTCTTCCCTTTAAAAAAATCCTCATAGAACTACTGAGAAATTTTAGTAGATAGCAACAACTATTCCCTGCTTTAAATATAGACTGGAGAAATCACATACAAAATCCTATATAATAAAAGCCTAATATGCTAAGTGTCTGGTCGGCCATTCAACCAACCAAAGTGTAATATGCTAATGATATGCTAAGGCCACTCAACCGCTCTCTATGACGTGCACTGACCACCAGGGGGCAGATGCTCTGACTGGTAGGTTAGCTTGCTGCTGGGGTCCGGCGTATAAGGACTGAGCGAGATGGGCCAGACATGCCCTGGAGCCCTCCTGAGGTCCCTCCCCAGCCTGATCATGCACTGGTGGGGTCCCTTGGCCTGGCCTGTGCCCTCTCGCAATCCAGGCTGAGGGACCTCCCCCCGCAAGGGCATGAATTTCATGCACCGGGCCTCTAGTAGCATTATAATCTTGTGGCGTCTCAATTTCATTTCACTCTATGTATCTGAACAAAGAAAAGGTAACTGAGGACACAGCAACTTTCTATTATCTTAACACAAGGTACCAGTGTATACATAATAAGCTGTGAACAACAGAAGCTCTGATACCAGAAACACAGTCTTAACAATGCCAAGCAAAGAGCAAAACATCTGGTTAGTTTTTAAACGAAATGGGCTGCTCTGCCCTCCATGTCAACCACCAAGCAACAGGCCTTTGATGTCTTTCCCATTCATTACTGATGTAGTTCTCAACATTTTCACTAGTTCCACCATCATTCCTTCTCCCCTCCCCATTCTTTCAAGTAACTCTGTCCATCTATCTGGTCACAGATACAATTAGCAAGCTGATGTCACATAAGTTTCCTTTTAGTTTTGAATTTTTAAAAATGTTATGTAATTTTATTTTCTAATTTTAATATTTTTCCAGTGGAATGTTTTTCAAAACATTTAAACAAACCTTGTAATAGCTGACCTAGTGTCGAATGCTACATTTAGACATTTCTAAACTAAACTAAACTAAACTAAACTAAAGCTTATTTTAAACTAATACCTTCATGTTACTGAATAAACTTCTAAGGATCCCAAATTAAAGAAATCGTTGAAAAAGTGATACAGTCTAGTGTTTATTTTATGTTGTGGCAGGTACACTTGATTTTCAAAAATTTAAAACATATAAAAAGTGGTTAGGGACTAACATTTTTATCAACAGTTGATAGTGTTTAAGATTATTTATTATACAGCAGGGTACAATGGTAGTGCTAATGCCAATAGGGCACCATGGAAGTTAGTCTAAAAATTATCACTAGGCTTTATACAAGCAACAACATATGTTGCTGTTTTAGAATTTCAGGACATAGTCTGCTTCTAATGCTAAGCAGTCCTTTAACGTTTTTAATGTTATACAGTGTTATAGTATTTAGTTTGGCAAATGTTTCAAAATAAAGTAGAAATGTATTCATAACATCACAGAAATGCACATCCAGTTTTGTTTTCAATAAGAACCATAGGTACAGATCAGAACTCTTCCCTATATGAAATAATTTACACACAGATGAATGCTATATCACTACCTAAAATAATCACTAAATACAATTCTTTTTTGAGAAATAAACAAGCAAAGGTTTTTTTCATTATCAAATATCAAAAACATAGAGATAATGTATATTTTTCAAACAAATGATACTCTAAAATTATAGGAATAATTTCTGTGAATTCAGTGAATGTGCAACCTAAATCAACCAAGTATATTGTAGTACAACTATATTAAGAAACCAATGATCAGAAAATACAACCATATGAAAAAAATTTATAATCCACAAAACTGTTTATCAGGCCTTAAGGTAAAATAGCTCCACAGTTTACAGGTAAAACCCAGGCAACAAAAACGCGTGCTTGTCTTCAATAAGTAGATATTTTATGCAGAAGATGTAACACTTTGCTTGTAGACAGCATGGTATGCATTTCTCAGCAAGACATAAGGAAAACAAGATTCCAAAAGATCCATTGTTAGGAATGGGGATTCCTGCACAATCTGGAAAATTCCAAAATTCATTAGAATTCCAATTATTTATTATGAGAACATTTATTGACAACTAATAACCATAATTTTACATTGTTACATTGTTCTTACTAGAAATAGTCACAACTTATTTTCCCTTTACTTTAAAATCTGAAAGGTAAGTGTGCCATGGTGAATGCTCTCAGAAATTAGTTAACCAATGGGAACATACTACACACTTTCATAGCCTTCAACAATATCTATACTAATAAAAGGGTAATATGCTAATTAGACTGGGAGACCTTCCGGACAAAGCCATGGAGATGGGGCCGAAGCAGAGGCGGTTAGGGGCCATCAGGCCAGGAGGGGAGGGCAGTTGGGAGTGAGCAGGCCAGCGAGGAGGGCAGTTGGGGGCAAGCAGGCTGACGGGTGATGGGGGGGGGGGGGAGTTGGAGGCAAGCAGGCCGGCGGGGGGGGTGAGGGGGGCAGTTGAGGACAAGCAGGCCAGCAAGGGGGGGCAGTTATGGGTGATCAGGCCAGAAGGGGGGCACAGTTGGGGGCAATCAGGCCGGCAGGCAGAGTGTTTAGGAGCAATCAGGCAGGCAGGCAGGCAGGTGAGCAGTTAGGAGCCAGTGGTGCCGGATTACGAGAGGGATCCCAGATTGGAGAGGGTGCAGGCCAGGCTGAGGGACACACCCCACCGTGCACGATTTTCATGCACCGATCCACTAGTATATATATAAAAGGCTAAAATGCTAAATGTCCCCTCGGGAGTTCGACCGGGAGACCAGGAGTTCGATCGCTCGCTATGACATGCGCTGATCACCATGGGGCGGTGCAGAATGAAGGCAGGCCCCAGCCGGCAGCTGAAAGACCTTGATCAGCCCTGATCACTGGCAAGGCTTAGGGACCCTACCTGTGCACGAATTTAATGCACCTGACCTCTAGTGTTAGACATAAAAGAGAATACAAACATTTAAAATGGCCATATCTTGAAGTCCAAATGGAGACCCAAGACTAGGCTACAAAGCAAAATTAAACATCAAATCAACTATAATTAAGTGGTAAAAAGCTGTAAGTTCTAGAGAAGTTCAAAAGAGAAGAAAGATTAACGTAGACCAGAGTAATCAGGAAAGTCTATCCATAAAAAGATTTGAGCTGTGGGGTATGCTGAATCATTTAGACACAGACCTCTGCAGGTAAAGGAAATTATTCTAAGTGAGGAAAGAGCTTCATGGTAGAAACAAGCATGGCTGGTTCATGGAAGTCAAGAGAAGGAATGCACTAGAGTATTATAGAAAATTGTATTAAATGGGCAGAATGGAGTCAGACAACAGAAAACTGGAAGAGCTAAAACTAATATACTAGAAAAATGTAAGACTCAAGTGTTTCCCAACAAGTTAAAAAACTACAAAGAATACCTTATAGGTAATGCTAATCTTTTATTTTGTTGTTTTCTGATATGATTACAATACTGTAAAATACAGGTGATTGTCATTCTTTTTAGCAATTTTAGAAAGTGTGCGGTTTGGGGAAATGAGCACCAGGAATAAAAAAAGCATCTCAGCTCTTACTGATATTTAATCACTAAAAGCCAAGAAAAGACAATCAGGAATGGCTGGAACTTCTTTGTTGTCACTAAAAATTAAAATGAGACTTACCATATCTAGCAGTAGATAAACAGATTCTCTATTTCTTGTTGTTGTTTTGTCTGTCTCCTGGCCAATTTTCAGTAGACTGGAGGATGCAAGCTTAAAAGTATACACACATTTTAAGTAAGTTTTTTAAATAAAATGTTCACCAGTGACTTTTTATTTTCAGTATGCTTGAACTTACAGCAAATTTTAATCACTCAGCTGCTTATATAATGAGCAATTAAATGACAAATAAGATTCTTTACATTCAAGCAATAATTTAGAGAGCTATTCTATATAATAAAAGGGTAATATGCACACTGACCCTAACGGGGGGAACGACCAGTCACTATGATGTGCACTGACCACCAGATGCTCAACGCAGGAGCTGCCCCCTGGTGGTCCATGTGCTCCCACAGGGGAAGCTCCACTCAGCCATAAGCCAGGGAGCGGCCTAAGCTGGCAGGTGGACATCCCCTGAGGAGTCCTGGACTGCAAGAGAGCGCAGGCCGGGCTGAGGGACCCCACCCCACCCCCTGAGTGCACAAATCTTCATGCACTGGGCCTCTAGTTAAGACATAAACAGATACAAAAATAAATGTAATTAAATATTCTTATTGGTCTTTAAAACTGGTATTTTTCAGGAAAAAAAAGATTTAATTTTTATCTTTCTTTTATCTGTATTAACTATATTTCTTAGTTCCCAAATAAGAAGAAAATTTCACACCAAGTTTGAATTAATGGGACATTAGGACAAGTCTTGAATAAAAGAAATACAGGAAATGAAAAAAAATTTTTTAATCTCAATACTGTTTTCTTTGAAACAGACATTATTTTCTCAAGTTAGTACTATAATTGCTTTAAATGTTTTAAAAATAAACTTTTCTAAAAAGCTAACAGGATTTATAAGTTGAAAAGAAGCATTATTCTAGTGTTCATTATACCATGATGCATCTTTCCTTTAAGTAAAATATGGAAAAGCTACATTGATAAAGGAAAGAGAGCTACACTAACATTAGAAACTAGAGCTATACTTCATGAGGCCAGAGTTAGCACAACCACCCTCTTTTGGAAGTAGTTTGTCATCATTTTCAGTCTTTCTCCAAATAAATGAATATAAGTAAAATATATCCTTTTAGACAGAACATCTTTTCTTTGCCTCAATTTTCCTTTGTTTTGTTTTTTCCTCTTTAAACCCTAGACAAAATTCTAAGGTACTACAAACATCAGCTTAGAAAAAAAAGTCATCCTGCAGAACTCAAAAACTGGGAGACTTCTATGTTAAGGGGGAAAAATGCAAAACCAACTACTCCTTAATTTTAATGCCCTGCCTTACCTGTTCCTCCCCCTGCCCCCCAAATTAGTTAATTAAGAGAATTTATTCTCTTACATCTCATAGTTATTTTAAATTTTCTTTATAAAATGCCATGAGTTTTGCTACTGATAATACATACCGCCAGAAATTCTTTAAGACGATCTTCAATGCTTCCTTTGTGAATTGTAAACAAAGCTGCAGCAATCTGGTTGATGGCTTTGGCCAAGCAATGTATGTTATTGCAATGCCCTGAGAAAGTGCAAATAGGGTTTGTGGTTTGTGTGTGACCCCCAAATATCAAATAAGACATAGAGAGTAGATCTTGAACGACTTCACAATCTACATAAATAGTGACGTGATTAAAAACAAGGCTGGGGCATAATCTGCCTTGCTCTCCTTTCACTTATATGAGTACTAGTACTTTTAAAAATAGCATAGCAAGTGAGCAACAAATGATTATGTCTGTATTAAACAAGCAATTAAACCCCTAAAAGAAATCTTACATCAGTTTTATAATGTCTTAGACACGTAAAAAAAGAAATGCTTAGCTGCTTTACAAACATTTTCTTAGCCAATCCTTAAAATAATCTTAAGAGATAGATACTCCCTTCACCATCCATCCCCTGCCACACATACAATCAAGCACCCATAAGCTCACATAAAGAAACACGTTTCCTGTATCAGAAAATTGGGATTTAGAAAAAGAAATACCAACTATTCAGGTTACAAAGCTAGTAAATGGCAGAACTTAACCCACATTTTATTATAAAAAATATTAATTACTTGAAAAGTATCTGCCATATCTAAACTCTTAACTTTTCCATTGACAAAATAATTTTAGACCACAATTACCTTCTATAGCAGGGCTATACTGAGACATCACATTACTGGCCAGTGTTGGCAAAGAAACTGCCACAAAGACCATGAGGAGGCAGGCAATTTTATATTCTTCTTCTGGACTTATGTTTTCTAAGGGAGAAAAATTAAAAATAAAACTATTTCTTCTAGATTAAAGAGTTGATCATCTAAACCAGAAAAGGCAAATTTAAATTTTTATAAGGTATTTTACTTTGCCTCTACAGAACTGATCACAGTTTTGTTACAAGAAATACAAAATGAATATAAATAATATATGTTACTATTGGCTATTATCAATTCCCAAGGCATATTTCAAAGACTGCTAATATTTTTCTTTTTAAAAATTTTAAGATTATAGGGCAAAAAATAAATTAGGATAATTGGAACCCGAAATTTCCTTATTGAAAACTGATGATAAAATTATTTACAAGAAAATTCTATTTATTACAGTTTAGAAAATTTATTATCTCATAAAATCCTTAATATTTTTTTTATCTAAAATAGGTATGAATGTAATTTGAAATGAACTATGTAAAAGGTATAAATGTGTAAAGACTGGATTTCCAACCTCTCCATCTTAGAAGACAGAAGGAACCAGTCATACATGAAAATAACTAGCATTGCCCAAGGCTTTTAAGATATAACCCTTTCAAAAATATTTATTGTATTGTGAACCAAAATTGTGGATTATCTTGTACCTGGGAACTACTAGTCACCCTACTATTCACTACGACATATAACTAAGAGTTGAACATAAGAGAAGAGCCAGAATATGTTTTTAAAATTTGGTTGGTTATGAAAAATACAGCTGTAGCAAATTAAGTAATAGTAGTAATTATCCATGTGACTATAATTAACATACTGCATGAATTACAAACATAAAGCAATATTAAATCAAAAAAGAACTGATGCCAAAACCGGTTTGGCTCAGTGGATAGAGCGTCAGCCTGTGGACTGAAGGGTCCCGGGTTCAATTCCGGTCAAGGGCATGTACCTGGGTTGCGGGCACATCCCCAGTGGGAGATGTGCAGGAGGCAGCTGATCGATGTTTCTCTCTCATCGATGTTTCTGACTCTCTATCTCTCTCCCTTCCTCTCTGTAAAAAATCAATAAAATATATTTAAAAAAACAAAACAAAACAAAACAAAAAAGAACTGATGAACTCAGTCATACAGGCAAAGGACTAGGGGAGGGCATTTTAATACCAGAAACAGATGAAATGTTATCTACTTTGTAGACAAATCTAGAAATATCAAGAGCATTCTGGGTACTACGTTTCACAGGGCTGGCCTCAAAATCTCTTAAATGTTTAATATTACATAATAACACACAGAATCTTTATGGTTAGTAGCTCTAGTCCTACTTTAAAAAGGATACCCGCCCTAACCGGTTTGGCTCAGTGGATAGAGCGTTGGCCTGCGGACTGAAGGGTCCCAGGTTCGATTCCGGCCAAGGACATGTACCTTGGTTGCGGGCACATCCCCAGTTTGGGGTGTGCAGGAAGCAGCTGATCGATGTTTCTCTCTCATCGATGTTTCTAACTCTCTATCCCTCTCCCTTCCTCTCTGTAAGAAATCAATAAAATATATATATATATATATTTTTTAAATATATTTTATTGATTTTTAACAGAGAGGAAGGGAGAGGGATAGAGAGTTAGAAACATCGATGAGTGAGAAACACCGACCAGCTGCCTCCTGCACATCTCCTACTGGGGATGTGCCCGCAACTAAGGTACATGCCCTTGACCGGAATCGAACCTGGGACCTTTCAGTCCGCAGGCCGACGCTCTATCCACCGAGCCAAACCGGTTTTGGCAATAAAATATATTTTTAAAAAAATAATAAAAAAATAAAAAAGGACACCCTTTTCTAGGTATCATCTCCATTAGCATACAAATAAATATGGGCATAAACCTTTATTTTCCTACCTCAAAAAAACTTTCTCTTGATTTTACTTCTGCCTCCAGCTACTATAATTTTATTTCTTTGCTCTTTTTTAAAGTAAAACTGAGAGTTTATCTCTAAATCCTTTTCTCCTATTCTCTCTTAAGCCCTCGCTAATCAGCGCTTTGCCCTGGAAACGCCATTGACACTGCTCGCCATTGACACTGCTCGTGTCAGCATCACCCATTAATTCTACACAGCTGATCATTCCCTTTCCACTTTCCTGGAAGCTACTGTTTCCTGGTTTTCCTTATCCTTTACTGGTTCTTCCTACTCAGTTTTTTGTTTGTTTTTAGTAGTTCCTCCTCTTTTCTCTGAGCTCTTAAAGTTGAGAGAATCCCAGGGCTCAGACTGCATCTACTCCACTAAATGGATTTAGTAATCTAATCCAGTTTTATGACTTACATAATCTAATCTGTATGATGACTATGCTGTAACTTAAGTTCCAGAATACAGAAATCTTTGTCTTTTCTGCACTGATATTTACCCCCCAAAAAGAAAAAAGCTTGACATAAAGTAGGCATTTGAATAAACAGATTAAGTATCACATCTATATCTGTGTTGCTCTGGTAATTTTAACTAAGACTACTACATATTTACTAATGCATTTTACCTGATTTTTGTGAAGAGAGAGCTACAACAAGGGCAGGATCAATCTCACAAGGCAATCCAGCAGCTGATGATAACTCATATACATTCATTGCAACCTGAAAAAGATATAAGAATTACAGAGTAAGAGATATTCTAACAAATTTCTGAGAAATCTCACTTCAGTAAGAAAAGATATATTGTTTAAATTAGAGTCTGCCTACAATAACACTACAGAATTTTGAAAACTTGCTTGAAGCAGGAGGTACAGCAAAACTAAGCTACATTGGAGTAGATGATTTGGTACTTTGTGGTGTGTTGCTGCTGGTTATAACTTCCTACTGTTAGCCAAACAAAACTTGTATACTTTCTGTGACAAATTCCAACAGAATCATTCTTAAGTTATTATTTTTCTTAGAAGCATGGATGTAAAATGTCAAGACAAAAGAGATGAATCAATGAACAAAAGTGAATCAACGGTACTGGACTTATGTTTATGTCCATATTTATTGAGTGAAAAATTATAGTGGCCTCATCATATCTATAATGTGATAAATTACTTACTATAACAGTTTTAGGGAATACTGATTTAAAACCTGATCAAGGAATCTCTAATGACTAAAGTAATTTTTTTGGTATTATATATGGACTCCAAATACTTAAGATATTCTGGCTGTTCCATACTTGTTAAAAACTACCTACATAATTGGTTACCTTTGATATTACAACAAAAAAGCATAAGGTATGAAGTAAAACTCTGTATCTTAAAATAAATGGAAATTTCCATGGATTAAGTTCTAGATAAACACACAGGTTTTGATCCATTATTCACTCTACCCACAAAAATTAACTCAAAATTAACTATAAAATTCTCAGAAGAAAATATAGGCATAAATCTTTATGACTTTGGGTTAGGCAATGTTTTTTTAGATAGAAGCAATAATAGAAAAAAATAGATAAACTGGATTTCATCAAAATTAAAAACTTGTTCTTCAGAGGACACTATGAAAAAAATGAAATAAACTCACAGAATAGAAAAGATCTGCAAATCATGTATCTATTAATGAACTTGTATCCAGAATGTATAAAGAACACTTACACCTCAAAATTAAAGACAAACAACCAATTTGAAAAATGAGCAGAAGGATCTGAATAGACATTTCTCCAAAGAAGATATACAAACAGTCAATATGCACCTGAAAAGATGTTCAACATATTTGCCACCAGGAAAATGCAAATCAAAACAATATTTCACACACACAGTGTGTGCCATTCCACACACACTAGAATGACTATAATTAAGAAGACAGATAATAGGGGAGGAATCGAAGATGGCGGCATAGGTAAACACCGGAGGCTGCCGCCGTGGACAACCACTTCAAAAATACAACTAAAAGTCGGAGCGGACATCAACCAGAACCACGGGAAGGCTGGCTGAGGAGAGTCTCTTCAACTAGAAGCAAAAACAACAGCATTCCGACGCTCAGCGGAGGCGCAGTGTGGAAAATTTAAAGGTACGGCGGTGCGGTGGTGAGGGTGCGCGCGCAAAGCGGGCTGGCGGCTGAGGGCGCGATTGTCGTTTTCAATCAGGAGCGAGTCTCAGACTCTGGGCTACAGATCCGGGCGAGTCTCTAGGGACCCAGACTCAAACGGGAGAAGCGGGACTGTCTGGCTACGGCCCCTCCGAGGTTTGCAGCGATTGCTGGGACAGAGAGGCAGAGCCCCTGGGGACGGACTGAGAGCGGCCATAGCTGCTCCCTCCCCCCGACCTGTTGAGCCCGCCCCGCCCAAACCCTGCACACAGCCATTTGCCGATCGCCTCAGGCAAGGGCTGGACTAGCGCCTCCCCTGAGGACTGAAGTTTTCCCACAGCTGATTTCCACAGCCAGTCGGCCTGGTGGTCAAATCCCTCTAGTGTTAACTACAACAATTAAGGCTTGGCTAGAACAAGACTGCGCACAGAGACCACAAGGGGGTGCACCAAGAAAGCATAAAAGATGCGGAGACAAAAAAACATGACAGAAATGGAGGATATGGAGCTAAGAATCGCAATTTTGAGGGCTTGCCATAAATTTGTGCAGAGCCTCACGAAAACTAATGAGACCCTCGATGCTACGATAAAGAAATTAGACAGTAAGCATACACGGACTGAAATAAAGAATATTATACCCAATAGCAGACCAGAGGAGCACAAGAATCAAACCAAAGATTCGACAAAAAACACCCAATTGGAAAAGCAAAATGAAAAAAGAATCCGAAAGTGTGAAGATAGTGTAAGGAGCCTCTGGGACAGCTTTAAGCGGACTAATATCAGAGTCATTGGAGTGCCAGAAGATGAGAGACAGCAAGATATTGAAAACCTATTTCAAGAAATAATGGCAGAAAACTTCCCCCACCTGGTGAAAGAAATGGACTTACAGGTCCAAGAAGCGCAGAGAACCCCAAACAAAAGGAATCCAAAGAGGACCACACCAAGACACATCATCATTAAAATGCCAAGAGCAAAAGACAAAGAGAAAATCTTAAAAGCAGCAAGAGAAAGAGGCTCAATTACCTACAAGGGAATACCCATACGACTCTCAGCTGATTTCTCAACAGAAACTTTGCAGGCCAGAAGGGAATGGCAAGAAATATTCAAAGTGCTGAATACCAAGAACCTACAACCAAGATTACTTTATCCAGCAAAGCTATCATTCAGAATTGAAGGTCAGATAAAGACCTTCACAGATAAGGAAAAACTAAAGGAGTTCATCACCGCCAAACCAGTATTATATGAAATGCTGAAAGGTATCCTTTAAGAAGAGGAAGAAGAAGAAAAAGGTAAAGATACAAATTATGAACAACAAATATGCATCTATCAACAAATGAATCTAAGAATCAAGTGAATAAATAACCTGATGTACAGAATGAACTGGTGACTATAATGAATCAGGGACATAGAAAGGGAATGGACTGACTATTCTTGGGGGAAAAGGGGTGTGGGAGATGCGGGAAGTGACTGGACAAAAATCATGCACCTATGGATGAACACAGTGGGTGGGGAGTGAGGGTGGAGGGTGGGGTGGGAGCTGGAAGGAGGGGAGTTATGGGGGGAAAAAAGAGGAACAAATGTAATAATCTGAACAATAAAGATTTAAAAAAAAAAAAAAACTATAAATGTAAGAAAAAACTAAAAAAAAAAAAAAAAAAAAAAAAAAAGACAGATAATAACAAGTATTGACAAGAATATAGAAAAAGTGAAACCACCATATACTGCTAGTGGGAATGCAAAATGATGCAGCCACTTTAAAACCATGTTGGCAGTTTTCCAAAAGGATAAAAAACACAAAAGTTTCCATATGATCCAGCAATTCCACTCCTGGAATATATGCAAGAGAAATGAAAGCGTATGTCCATACAAACACTTGTACATGAATATTGTTAGTAGCATTATTTATAATAGCCTAAAAGTGAAAACAATCCAAATGCTAATCAATTTAATGAATGGATAAATAAAATATGGTATACAGCCAGACAATGGAATATTATTTGGCTCAGTTGTTGAGCGGCAACCTATGAACCAGGAGGTCACAGTTCGATTCCCGGTCAGGGCACATACTGAAAGTTTGTTGGAATTTAAATACAATTATATCAGGTGCTAAGAGGATTAGATGGTTATGCAGAATACTAATTAGTATTCTCATAACCTGCACACCAGTGTCTTCTCAAGGACTAATTCGTCTTTAATGTTTTCTTAACGTTTTTCTACAGTGTTTCCACTTAAAAAATAATTTTGGCCCAGCCAGTGTGGCTCAGTGGTTGAGCATCGACCTATGAACCAAGGAGGTCACGGTTTGATTCCTGGTCAGGGCACATGCCCAGGTTGCAGGCTTGATCCCCAGTGTAGGGCATGCAGGAGGCAGCTTTCATCACTGATATTTCTCTCTCTCTCCCTCTCCCCTCCTCTCTGAAATCAATAGAAAATATATTTTAAAAAAACACAAGATAGGTAGATGTGAGAATGCATACCAATCTGGTTATCTCATAGGATGTGCATGTAGAAGAGAGGGGTAGAGTTAAGAATAGAGTGGGAGAAGGATGGAACAAGCGATAGATAAGCTTTAGATTTGAGAAAAGACTCGAGTGTCATATAAAAGTTTAGAGAACCTTTTTCAGTCAGTGTTTTTCAAAATATGTGAAACCTAAAACAACCATTCCAAGAAGCATAAAAGCTTAAAAGGCATCGGTCTGAGCTGACATGTCACTTACTAGATGTGTCATCCTAAAACAAAAATTGTGAAATTCACTTAAGGCTACCAACCTTCTATCTTATGTTTATTAAGAACAAGATATTTTAGAAATTAAAATTTATATAGCCTACAATTAATTTTCTAAAATTTTTTTAACATCAATTTAAAAAAACTGACTGGATTTATCTCTATTTAAAACAAAACGCCTATTTTATTATCTCATCTTCCTCATTCAGCTCATGACCATGTAGAAACAGTTATCAGTTTAAGGAAGAAAAGATCAATATTGACCCATTTTACGTTGGTAGAGATGATCAAGGAAGATTAACTTTAAAAATGCCTGCTTATTATTTTGGTGCTGAGCTTTCAAAGATGCATTTTCAAAGGCAAGCATGCTCACCAATCACTCTAAAATAGAAACTTTACTATAGTTTGGGATTTATTAAATTTTATTTCATATGCAACTGAAAAATATTTCATTTTAGAAACTGTAAAATCCAAATAAAAGTTTTATTACCTTCATATCAGTTTCCCTTGGAATGTGGTCCTTGAAATCTTCAATTGAACTTACAAGAAAAGGAATGTGGTAGGACAAGACCTACACAGGACAACAAAAAAGAACACAGCATTATTTTTAAATGACGGCCTCTAAATTTATGAAGTATTACCATTTGATTACTTCTAGTTTTCATAGAAATTACTTTTCTTTATCTATTGTCATGTAATCTTCAGTACTAAGACACACAGAAATGAAATGTATGTATTCAATGCCAAACTGAATACAGGCAAATGGAAAATGCTTTAATGAAAAGTTGAAAAAGTAGCTCAATATCCAGGCAAGTTATACCCCCTGAATTTCAATACCAAAACAAAAAAAGTTTAAGTATCTTTAATTTCTACATACTTTATTTTAAATGACTATGAGAACTGGAACTTTAATTCTATCACTGCCTACTATAAATTTAGAGTAACTTTTATTTTCTGGGAAATTAAAAGGGATTATCTGAATATAGCATATGTACTTATAATGGTTTCTTACATCTCTAAGTGCTTCTTGTGCCAATGAGCGGAAGGATAAAATTACACCAATTATTGTCATCCTCTTCAAGACACTGTCAACAGCTAAATTTGAAGGAAGGGGAGAAGAAAGGAGCATGAATTAGATTCTTTCTTAACCTTGAAGAAAACTCTTAGTCATAAAATTCCCATGATAAAAGGCACAACTAATAGCATTTTACTATAACAAATGATTAAAGAGGCAAATGTATTGAAAGCTGATATAAAAATTAATCATAGTTTACTGCAAATGGAATATACTCTATTCTTCAAAATGGTTTACCAGTGGTCGGCAAACTCATTAGTCAACAGAGCCAAATATCAACAGTACAATGATTGAAATTTCTTTTGAGAGCCAAATTTTTTAAATTTAAACTATATAGGTAGGTACATTGTTATTAACTTAATTAGGGTACTCCTAAGGCTTAGGAAGAGCCACACTCAAGGGGCCAAAGAGCCGCACGTGGCTCGCGAGCCGCAGTTTGCCGACCACGGGTTTAGATGGTTAACCAGACTCTTGAAAAAATCATATGTTGAAATTCTAACTCCCAAGGCTGATGGTTTTAGGAGGTGGGACCTTCGGAAGGTGCTCAAGTCAGGAGGGTGGAGTCCTAATGAATTCAGTTAGTGTCTTATAAGAAGCTACAGCGTGATATCCCTAACCCCTTACATCATGTGAAAATTCAGTGAGAAATCTGCAAACCTGAAGAAGATCCTCATATGACCATGTTGGCACCATTATCTTGGATTTCCACAACTGTGACAAACAAATTTCTATTGTTTATAAACTACCCAGTCTGTAGTGTTTTGGTTTAGAAGTTCAAATGAGTAAGACACATCCCATGGAACTAATACTAGAGCAGTGATGGCGAACCTATGACATGCATGTCAGAGGTGACACGCGAACTCATTTTTTTGGTTGATTTTTCTTTGTTAAATGGCATTTAAATATATAAAATAAGTATCAAAAAATATAAATCTTTGTTTTACTATGGTTGCAAATATCAAAAAATTTCTATATGTGACACAGCACCAGAGTTAAGTAAGGGTTTTTCAAAATGCTGACAAGCCGAGCTCAAAAGGTTTGCCATCACTGTACTAGAGCAATGGCTATGTGGGTCTTGGGCCAGGCAAGCAAAAGGTAGTGGGAGACAGGACAGAAAAGAATGGCTGGATGTGAAGTTTATCCAAATAATGGTTTCTGAACACTATGCTAAGTAGTTTATACTATCCTTCAAGCAATACATGGATTATTCAGGGTTCTCAAAAATATAAAGAATGATATGAAAAGAAGTATGTTTAAAAAATATGACTCTGAATGTCAGAGACAGGTTAGAAAGTGAAGACTGAATGCATGTTAAGAAGCCATGACTGGCCCTGGCCAGTGTGGCTCAGTTGGTTGGAGCATCATCCTGTTCACCAAAAGGTTACCAGTTCCATTCCCGGTCAGGGCATATGCCCAGGTTGCAAGCTCGATCCCCGGTAAGGGGGCAGTGGATCAATATTTTGCTCTCACATCGATGTTTCTCTCTCTCCCTCTGCCTTCCTCTCTCTCTTTAAAAATCAATAAAAAAAAAAAAAAAAAGCCATGACTGTAGTTCATGATAAAGCCATAAACAAGAACCACAGGAGTAGATTTGGGAACATAAAATGATAAAATAGACAAGGTGAAAGACAGAATAGTGAGTGGGAAAGACTGGAAAAAAATTTCTAAAGGCAATAACTGCAGATTAGTTCCAGCCAATCACTGCCATAATGGGGAGAAATACTGCCCATTATTCAATTTGCTTAGGTCACATAGTTAGAAAGCCTAAAACTGAAAATTACTTCCAGATTGCCTTTCAATTCAGAGCTACTTTTTAATAAATAATATTGCTTTTTCTTTTTAAGGAAGTTTGTTGACTGTGAAAATCAAACTATTCTAAAAGTACATCAACTTCTGGACATGGGGTAAAAGAAGCACGAAGGTAGAGGTCGGAGACAAAAGAGAGCAAAATAGTTCAACTGAAAACGTAGCTTTCTCTATTTCCCTGAATAAGGTACCCTTAAGCAGATTTTTTTTCAAATTCCAAAAAACGATTTAATAAATTATATCTAAAGATAAATTTGATATATATCAAACAACAATTTATCTTTTGATTAAAACAACAATTTATCTTTTGATTTTGGCCAATTACACAGGTCATGAATCACCACTATTATAGATAAAATTCAAGTAAACAGACTCTAGATAAAGGATGATGAATTTTATTTTGAAACCTATAAATTCTGGTTGGAATTTTAACAAATTCTATGTTGTTTCAATTCCACAAATAGGAGAGTTAAACTAACAGTAAACAGGCATTGAACAGTGCAGTAGCTTAGCTGTTTCTAACCAGATGCTCTTTATGAGCAGAACATTAACTAGGGTGAAGACTAGTTGGGTGTTCAAATGAGTATTATAAAATGGGACAAACACGAAACATACAAAAAAGTTAAGAATAAATTAAAAAAAGACTAGAAAATACAAGTACATAATAAAATAAGAGGTCAAGTAGATATTTAACAATTTCTTGCTAAAAAATGTATTCACTCTCCTCTTTCTATTATGCTACCAAGTCAATTTTTTCTTTAATTTCATTTTTTAAGTACCATACAATAAACCTGACCTTTTTTTCCCCTTTTGGTATACAGCTCTAGGAAAAATAATTAACGTGTAGATTTGTGTTATCACCATCATCACCACTGTGATGAACAGTTTCTTCAACCTAAAATACCCCCTCATTGATTTCTGTGTATAGTTCTGGCAACCACTGATCTACTCTACAAGGCAAACTGTAGTGTAATTTTATGCTAATTTATATGCTAAGTTTATATTTTTTAAAGCAAGATAAGATAGCTTAATTTTATGCTAATTTATATGCTAAGTTTATATTTTTTAAAGCAAGATAAGATAGCTTAATAAAATTTGATATAGTTGTAAAACATTTAAAAGAAAAATATCAAAGGCAAAGTATGTAAAACACATGAATGGATCACTTTTTATTTTCTTAAGGATTACTTTTTATTGGGGAAAATAAACTTTCTGGTTTTCTCAAATGCAAAGACTATTTTTTTGGAATTTCACTAATTTTCTAATGTTGGGAAGCCTTTAAATGAATCAAAAGAAGCATGACTTTAAAATAGTTTATAATTATAACTTTAAGTTCAAGTACAAAAAGCAAGTGAAAATAAAATTAATTCAAGTGCATCTAAAGAAGTTATCGGGCTAAACATACTTTATTAAATATTTAAGATTCACTCTTACTTCACAATATACCTCCCACAAAAAACTCAATGTCAACTGTCAAAAAGACATTGAAAAGGATTTTTTTTAAGGTGTAGGCCCAGGTTTTCATGCAATGAATACTAGTTAGGAATAAAAAGGAACAAATTACTGATTCACTTAACACAGGTGGGTAAATCTCAAACATATGCTAAAGTCAGACACAAAAAGAGTATGACTTCGTTTATATAAAATTCTAGAACAGCATATTTAATCTATAGTGATAGAAATCAGGTAAATCCTCTGTTTTGGGGGCTGGGTGGACACTGACTATACAGGGACATGAGGAGACTCTGAGGTGGCGGGACTGCTCTACGTCTTGATTACAATAGTGACTACATGGATGTATGCATTTATCACAATCCATCACACAGTTCACTTAAGTGTGTGCATCTATTATATGTAAAGTGTACCTCAATCAGGTTGATTTTTAGAAAGTGACAGACTCAAAAGTTAATTCTCCTTTAATCCAAATTAATATAGATTTACTGTATTCAATTTAAAGGGTTCATGAACTAACTGTTAATATTCAAAATATTTGACACATGGTACTAAGAATACAGTAAAAAAATTGTGAAACAGATACTTAAATGAATCCTTTGAAAAATTTTACAGTTCTCTTCATAAGCTAAAGAGTACTTATTCATAATTTATTACTATATCTATGTTTACAAATTTTAAGCAAAAGCTAAATACTTTGGTCTTCTTAATGCTTCTAAAAAGTATCAGAAGTTACCCACATGATAATCTTTTAAAGAGTGCAGCCATCTGGTCTGGTTTGTCAAAGCTGGTCCTCATTTGTGTTAGCACATCAACATTCTCCACCACAAGTTTCTAAAAAAGAGAAAGATCCCAGGTCAGGCATAGATCTCCTTGTGATAATGAGATAAGAGCATGCTTGGATATTATAATCTGGCATGTGGGAAATACAATTCATGAAATCAGATGCTCTATACTATATATTTTTGTTGTTATTTTAATAAAGGAATCTTAAAATTATTTACACAGGTTTAATGTTTTCTTCAGTTTGCAAATTCAAGAAGAGGAGTTCAGGAAAAAAGCCATAAAGATAAGTAGCAGGATAAAGGATTATCTTATCCTTAGACACAGAACAGCATCAATAATAAAAAGCAGACACGGAAGTGGATATAGAGAGCAATAAATTCCACCAAAACAACAACTGACCAAAGACAGCCTAGAGTTCATTGCTGGATATATACAATCAGAAGGACAATAACTTGTTAGGGTATGGTACCACTTCAAGGAGATGATAATAAAGCAATATTTTCCAACACAAATTATCAAATGGAAGTGTCAACTATGTACCTTCTCTTTCATAGACCATCGAGAGAGAAAAGGAAAGAGAATAGAAAGAAAGAAGGGATATAAATAAGGGAAGGGAGTGAAGGGTAACTATTCAAGAAAATCTCATTAAAGAATGTTTTGTTTAAAAGAAACACTGGAAAGTAATTTAGTTTAAAAATTACAACTAAGACAAATGTAATTAATTTGAAAAATAACAGATACATGTATTTGGAAAGCTTAGATGTATGTATTTGAAATATGCAGGGATGAAGCCTGGATTTTGATATATGTAATTGTAAATACATATATCCAGGCTTTATCCCTGCATATTTCAATTCAGCAGGTCTAGCTGCAAAGATATAGCAAGCATACTGTTAAAGTGCCATAGTGGTTTTGTTACAAGCCAAGGGCTAATGACATCTGATTTAAGGGGAGCAAGAAAAACTATACAGAAAATCTATAAAACTCATTTTTCCTATACTCATATGCATTTGGTTTAGGTTTCTTGATGTTACTTCAGATTATTTCTCTTTATGCTCCCAACCAAAAGTTCTGCTTCAGTCACATTTATGTGCTAAATTCAAGTTCTATAGTCTCTGATCAGAATGCCTGCTCTTTCTGGGGCCAATACCATACTTGTCTCATTCTAAAACTTGATTCAACCAATATATGTTCAAACTACATACCCAATCCTGACACTACTTATGCACCTTGAACATAATATCACATCAGTGAATCAAAGACACCACTGAATTTTAAATTCACCATTACCTTATGTGCCACTAAGAAAAACAACACTCTATCAATTAAATTTAAATGTTTCTAATTAGCTGACTATAAGATGCATACAATTTCAGAAATATAGGATAATTGTTTTAGAATTAATAAATTACAGTATATATTTAATAGTAAGAATACTGTAATCATTTTTAAGCTCCTGTACGAGGCAATTTACAAATAACCTCATTTACTTGGATCCAAATGAGGGAGAGGATATTCCAATTTTACAACAGAGGAAACTAAGGCTCAGAGAAGTTACATAACTTGCCCAAGTGGCAAAGATTTTAAGTGGCAAAATTTGGAACCTGAATATAGGTATGTTTGATTTAAAAATCCAGCCCCTTGCCGAAACCGGTTTGGCTCAGTGGATGGAGCGTCGGCCTGCGGACTGAAAGGTCCCAGGTTCGATTCCGGTCAAGGGCATGTGCCTGGGTTGCGGGCACGTCCCCCGTGGGGGATGTGCAGGAGGCAGCTGATCGATGTTTCTAACTCTCTATCCCTCTCCCTTCCTCTCTGTAGAAAATCAATAAAATATATTAAAAAAAAAAAAAATCCAGCCCCTTAAACACTGAAGAAATGGTTTCCGATCTTCAGTGTACATCAGAATGATCTGGAGAACTTTATTAACTAAAACTGATATTGCTGGGTCCCAGCACCACATGTTCTTATTCAGCAGGTCTGAAATAGAACCAAAAAAGGTGCATTTTTAACAAGTGCCAAGGTAATGCTGCTGATGACGATCTGGGGAAAATTATTTAAAGGCATTGATTAATATCACTGGTGAATGAACTGAACACTGGAAGTAATACTAGGAATTACCAACTAAATCAGTGATGGCGAACCTTTTGAGCTCGGCATGTCAGCATTTTGAAAAACCCTAACTTAACTCTGGTGCCATGTCACATATAGAAATTTTTTGATATTTGCAACCATAGTAAAACAAAGATTTATATATTTGATATTTATTTTATATATTTAAATGCCATTTAACAAAGAAAAATCAACCAAAAAATTGAGTTCGCGTGTCACCTCTGACACGTGTGTCATAGGTCGCCATCACTGAACTAAATGGTTTAAAATGAACTGAGACAAATCACGTGAAACCAATCAAGAATACTAAAAAGAAAAAAAGGTTTCCTGTAAAAAAAGAAAGTTAAAGTCTTGCTTGACACAATTCATATTTCAATTTCCTACTTCATTTGAAAAAATAATCTACTAGGGCTCTGTGAAGAACTAAAAGAACTCATCTGTAAAATGCCAAAACAATTCTTTTGGCAAGGTTGGAAGAATAAATTGACTCAACGGGCATAACTCCAAATGAAACACCCCAAGAATTTTAGTAGAAAAAAGACTGGTTGTTTTCTTCTCCAGAAAGTAATAAACATGTTTTACCACAAGTACACATGCATAGTGTTGACTATGTCTGACACATGATTTATTCACAACCATTAAATATAAAGCTCTCCTTTTTTATTGGCACACAACTTTACTGTTTGAACCAAAAAGGTCCTCAGCTACAACAATTAAAGCCATCCATAAGATGAAGAAGATGTAGGCACATAATATTTAGTTTGTCAATTTAGAAAATAAAAGCTAAGAAATTATAGAATGATTTTTAAAAATTTTAATTCCCCCTAAAACATTTTATGCACTAATTTCAAACAGACTAAAATGCTGTTAGAGGTGTCATCATGCTCTAATGTAAGTATGGGCTACAATATCTTCAGAGAAATATTTGATAATATTAAGAAAACTTTTAAATGTTCATATCCTTTGATCCATTTTCAAAAATTTGCTCGTTAAATATAGAGAATTCTCTCTCAATCTCTCCAGCAATTCTGCCAGGAGACAACCCAGAACTGAAAGGCCCATAGCATTTCAGCCTGGGGCATGGCCCTGCTGGTATATGCTGATGCTGCGGGAGTGGCACAAGTAGGGGAGAGCGGGTGGGCAGGTGTGCATTCACAACAAAAATTTTTAAACATGTGAATTGTGATTTTGTCAAAGGTAGTCTCTGCCTCTTGATGTAAGAATAAGGACCAATCAAAAATTACTATTTAGCCCTGGCCAGGTAACTCATTTGGTTAGATAGAGCACATTAACCATACACCAAAGTTGTGGGTTCAATCCCGGTCAGGGCACATACAAGAATCAACCAATGAAAGCACAAATAAGTGGAACAACAAATCAATGTTTCTCTCTCTCTCTCTCTCTCTCTCTCTCTCAAATTAATAAATAAAAAAGAATTTTAATTACTATTTAGATACCGTGATTGACCAGGCTGCTTCATTTTCAAAAAGACCAGATCATTCAGCTAGGAAAATGTAATATATGTTCCTGCATCAGATAAGGGTGGGTTAGATGACTGCTTAGAACCCTTTCGTTTCTAAGACAGTACAGCAGCACTGTACCAGTGTAAAGCTCTAGGGCTAGATAAGACTATATAGGTTCAAACTTTAGTTTCACCACTTTAAGCATGTGAGCCTGGACAAGTTAATCATTCTTGGTCTCACTTTTCTAATTTGTAAAACAGGGACAATTTCAGTTTCAATGATTTAAAGGAGTTAATAATATGTATGTTTAAAGTTTATAAAAGTCCTAGAACAAAGTAAAGAGTCAGAAAGATAGCTATTTTTATTTATGCATCCAACAAATATTTACCAAGCATTTACAATGTGTTGAAAACTAATTTAGCACCAAGGTTTTAGGAGAATTAAATAAAGTTTTTACTCTAGTGAGACTGGCATTAGCAAATACATAAGGGAGGTCACAAGTAAGATACCCGTAAAATTGGGTAAAGAGAATAAAAAGTGATGATTGCTATTTTTAAAAGTGTAGTCCAGGAAGGATATTCTGATATGATGACATTTGAAAAATACAGGAATGTTATGAGAAGGCAATCTAAGGCATTATCTCTGTGAAGAGTACCCGAGGTGACACAACAAGCAGACCAAGTGGGCTGGAGGAGTAAAGAAGGTCTGGAAAAGTAAAAGGCCAGATCCTACAGAGGCCTCGAGGACTGCTAAGGACATTGATGCCTTTGAACTCTCACAGATAGGAATACAGAGAGATCTAAATAGGCTAATTTTTATTACTTCATCACAATACTCAAACCACTATCTTTAATGGCAAAGAAGCACTAAAAATGCTAACAATTCTGGAAGTACCTATTTATTCAGTTGAAATAGAAAATAATTGGCAAAAGTAAAATTACTGGGCCACAATTCTTCTATTATCTCATACTAAAAGGAACATAGAAAGTAAACTGAAAATTAGAAATTTGTTACCTGAGAACAACAACATAGAAAAGAGATAATGTATTTACAAGGGAATGAGTCTAATAAATGAGAAATATTGTTTGTAAAAAAATGAAACTAGCATCGCAACGTTTGTATATTTAAAACCACAGTAAGAATAAAGTCTGTGTATTTAAAACCCACAATATAAAGTATCTAAAAGCTGACTTCTATATAAGAATTGTAAAACACTCCTTTAAAAAATAACAATAGAGAATAATGACATGATGAATACCAAAACAATATTTATTCAGTACTTATTGTGTGTCAGGCAGCATGCTAAGTATTCAAGCAATTGACATGTATTAATTAGCTCATATAATTCTTGCAAAGTAAAAGTTTTGTAAGTTTAAACTTTTCCCAAAGTCAAAGCACACGACTGACAGGATTGAATTTCAGGATAGCCAGACTTAAAAGCTTGAGTCCTTAACTACTGGATAATACTGCCTCTCTTTTTAGTCACACTGACTCTTGCCATCTATTTTATTCGCTCAGCAAAATAGTTATCAAACTTGCAGGAATTGACTTATCCTATGTTTGCTCAATTTTCAATAAATCAGGTTACTATTTGTAAAACAGAACAAAACAAAGCATGGCTCAATGGTTGAGCATTAACCTATGAACCAAGAGGTCATGGTTCAATTCCCAGTCAGGGCATATGCCCAGGTTGCAGGCTCAATCCCCAGCGTGGGGCGTGTAGGACACAGCCAATCAATGATTCTTTCTCATCACTGATGTTTCTATCTCTCTCCCTCTCTCTTCCTCTCTGAAATCAATAAACACATATTTTTAAAAAGTACTTCAAGACCTTAAAAAAAAAGACTATGCTAGTGCTATAATTTCACTTACATATGAGAACTTTCATGTGAGGTTAAAGAAATTAACATTCTAGGCTTGCTGCTCATTTTCTTGAAATGTTTTTTAGGAATTCATTTTTATAAGCTAAAATTAATAAAGACTATATTACCTTAAGTTCAGCAACTTGTGATGAAATATGCCACATAAGGCTTTCACTTAGGAACTTCATACCATATGGGCCTAGCAGTTCTGATAATGACCTCATTTCTGAAAGGAAATGCAATTACTTTTATACTTTGACACAGCAAATACTTTAAAAAAAAACACATTAACATATTGAGACATTACATTAGAGAAGCAAATTACTCCTGAGAAGTCTTTAGAGTAAAAACAAACAAACAAACAAAAAACACAAATGCAAAGGTAAGTATATAATGTATGACTGTGCATATAATTGAATGAAAATAGTCATAATAGAATCAAAAGCCAAAAAATCGTTTCTTCATTCTCTAAAACATGTCATAGTATTATTCACCTGATATGTCAGAATATTCCTCTGCATTGAATGTTAATTCATTTTCGGTAGGTAAGTTCACAAATGCTTTCATTGCAGGGAAATAAGCTATATGACCATTGCTGACTTGTCTTAATAAAGTTTCCAAATACCTAAGGAGAAAAGTAAATTTATAACCAGGAGAAACTATTTAATTCAAAATGTATTATGGTATATATTCCTGAATATAATTTTAAGTTGGCTGATAACATGAATGAGCACTTATCCATAAAAAAAAAAACTTTCCCAAGTAGTTCATTACAAAGAAACATTGTCTCAATCCAAATTTCCAAATGTGTTCCTTACCAATTTGTGTATAGACTTGTAATGGTTGGCTCTCCATGACTGTCTAAATGTTGTGTTTGCTGAAGAAGAACATTATTAAATACTCTTGTGATATCAATTTGCACATAGTTTTCTATCGACTGCAGTACAGTCATATATGCTCTTACACTTGTTAGAAGCTCTGATGGTTTTGCAATTTCTTGTGTGGCTTGATTATACATAGTCATTCCAACAATTGACCTGAGGTTAAAAAAAAAAGAAGAAGAAAAGAGTTCTGACTTCTGCATTTATAAATATAGGTCATTCAACCTACTAATCTTTAGTATCAAATAAGCAATAAAATTTTAAATACAAATTGTTACAAAGCCATGAAATTACTATCATTATCTTCCAAAGAAACAATCTAAAAAAACAATGACTACCTAAAAATTACAATGAAATGGCAATGCAAGTGATTTTAAAAATTCTAAAGACATCAGTAATAAAATGATTTAAGGATAAATCCCTTTGACATAATACATTATAACAAGACAAACCTCATTGCTGGAAACTGTCCAAGGAAATCAACTCAAGACAAAAATGCCATCCATGCATATGGTCCCTAAGTCCTAAGATTGCGCTCAAGTGTTAACTAAAATCATCAACTAATACAAGCTATACATGGTGGCATAAAAACCTTTCCTAGGTAAACAAGTTTACAGCCTTGTTTTGATCTTGACCACTAAGGAGATAGATGTTTGGTAAAAAGAGTATCTGCTTCTCTGTGGATTAATGGACCAGACTACATATTTACAGAAGGAAAACATGGGAGCTGTAAACTGAATCCTACCTTTCACTCACCACTCTATCCACCTTGGTAGTTAAGAATAATAAATACCAAAGGGCATAATTTCCCTTTGTCTTAAATACTAGAGCATTCTGAGTTTTACCGTCAGGATGCCTGCCTTACTAAAGGACAGCAAAAGACAGTCTTTGTTCCAGACCAGACTCTTCTCTAGTCAATTGATGACTTAACATTCAATTTAGTGCCCACGTATACATTCTCCTATTTTATTCTATAATCATCGAATTCTCATCAACTATAGCTCTAAGCTTTATGTTTCATTACTACTCATAGTACTTAACATAATGTTAAACATAAGGTACAAAGACTACTTGTTAATGACTATAGATTTTTAAAAAATCTTTGGCAAAATGTTGTTTTATAAATTGCTTTAAGGCCTTTAAGACAAACTTGTCCAATCAATCAATATTTTCTTTAATAAATTTGTAATTTTACAAAAAGGATTAAGAAACATTTATAAAGTTGAAAGGTTTCTGACTTATCACATGCAATATCATTTCAAGAAACATTATATATAACCTATAAAACTATAATTAGAACTAAGTGCCTCAAGAGTCTAGATCTATTAGCCTAACAGCACACATCTGAATCCAGAATAGACTTGAGCTCATCTAGTCCTGAAGTTTTTGAACATTGAAATTTGACCCCTTGTAAGGTGTGTATCCAGCATCACAACTCAGTACACTCATGTGTACATACATAACTGAAAAGTGTCATGACACAATACTTATACTTACTACATTCAATGCACTAATTTTTTTCTACTTCTTTCTTTCCTTCCTTCCTCTTCTTTCTTTCTTTAAATATTTATTATAACCTTGTAATCTGATTTCATGACCCCACAGGATTGCCACCTGACAGCTGAAATACACTGATTAGCTCCAGTTTTCTCATCTTGCTTATAAGGAAACTAAGGCTCACTGAGATGAAGTGGCTTGTCCAATGTTACAACTGGTTAATAACAGCAAGTATGGGACAAGAATCAGAGTAATTTAAGTAATTCCCAGTTCAGTATTTTCATACTTCCCAGATCATCATTCTTTATATTACACCAATTCTACTAATGCTTTTCGTCATAAAAGGAAATACTGTGTGGGTATGAAGAATAAATATAACAAACTCATTAAATGAACAAACAAGCAAAAATAGTTAATGTTTTTTCTTACTTAGTAAAGCGGATTTCCAGGTGAGAAGTCAAATATTCTCGCGGGGTAAAGGTATGTTCCCAAACCACCATGTTTGGTACATAATTTATAGAGAAACACAACTCAGAAAGTGCAGTGTGCAATTTATCAAGGCTGAAAAAATATTAATAAACAATAAACAAAATGTTCAACATTTTATCATAATAATACAAAATTAATTTTATAAACATGTGAGATCTTATTTGGGGATAATAATTATAGAATTCAATTTCTCTCCTAAACAAAGTTCAAAATCTCAACACATGAGAGCAATTTTCTAAAGATAAGCAACATTCATTTCTATCTTCAGATGATAATGACTTAATACACAAAAAAGAGCTTATTCCACACTCATAAAGATAATCATTTCCAACTTCTATTGTACTTTCTGTTGTGGAGGAAGAAAGTTGTCTACAAAATGACAAATAGCTTGCTCAATGTAGGAAGCAAGGAAGAAATTTACATTAAGCAAAAAAATATTCACCCATTATTGCCCACCTATGCCTCTTTCTCCAGGTAAGCAAACAGCCCTAAATGCTACCTATTCTGATATATCCATTTTAAACTAATGGTATCAGTCATACACACCATATGCCAAAATAAAGTCTCAGATAACTTATTTTAAATAAAATGAAAATAAAAGTGCACCCCTAAATTTTTAGATTCCTGGCCTTTAGTATTCTGTATATAAAGACAAGACAATTATCATCTATTACATCTATTTTCTTCAAAACTCCAAAATCTGTATTTTTAGATGAAATAAGCACTAAATGGTTAATCAAGTCCACAAAGGTGAAAAAAATTAATGACTGGGAAATTTACAATTACTAGCATTTCATCAATACTAATGCCATACAAAAATAAACTGAA